>NC_041342.1:32760649-33103149 GCF_004354835.1 Perca flavescens
TATCGTCTTTGATTCAATTTATTTTTCTCTTTTTTTTCTCTTTTTCATCAAACCGCAATTTTTGCAAGTTCCCGCAATTTCATCGCATTAAATTGTATTTTTTAAGAAAACGTGCCGCATAATCAAGGATTTTTGCCCACAACAATCACAAAAAAACTTTTTCTGGAAGGACTGTTAAAGGCTGCGTTACAGTAAAGTGATGTCATTTTCTGAACTTACCAGACTGTTGTAACTGTTCTATTATTCACCTTTACCCACTTAGACATTATATCCACAGCACTGATGATTATTCATCAAAAATCTCATTGTGTAAATATTTTGTGAAAGCACCAATAGTCAACACTACAATATTGTTGCGGTATCGATATCGAGGTATTTGGTCAAAAATATCGGGATATTTGATTTTCTCCATATCGCCCAGCCCTACTGGCCAACGTGACCATTTCACGTATTGCCGTGAGACTGGGTTCCCTAGATGCAGCTTTGGTGTAAAGCTGATAAAGTATATTTAGCTGATGGATCATTAAAGCTGCTGTAGGTAAGATTGTGAAGATCCAGGACTTTCCAACAAATTTGAACATCTACAACTTCTCAGTCCCTCCCCCCTTTCTGCTGCAGCACAAACTGTCTCCTAAGCCCCTCCCACACTAAGGGAGTTTGACACAACTGCCTAGGCATGTCAGACAACATTTTCAATAACTAAACACTAACACAATGTTAACTTTACTCACCAACAGTAAAACGATGCTAACTAGCAGGCTAGCGTTTCATTTCAGCATCATATCAGACCGACCACTGTGCAAACGTTACTATCCTCCTCACCAACGTAGCTTTGTGGACTTTTGACTACTAATAACCAAGTGAAAGATAAATCATTCATGGTAATTATGTTACCTGTCGAGAAGAAATGTGGCTACGTCTGCATCGTTCTTCAGATCTTCAGATCACGCCACCTCTGAAAAGCCACTCCAATATTCACCAGAGTTTTGGAAAACTTTCTGCAGCTCGTGCGCGTTTAAGGGGGATGGGAGAACGCTATTATATGCGTGTGCGTGTCTAAGCAGTGATTGACAGGCAGATAGACCCCCCCCCGTGGCCCTGATAGGAGAAAATCGACCGGGAGCGGTGGAATTTTGCCAATCGCACTACAGGCTGTAGGAGGTGCCAGAGGAGCTGGATTGTTTTTATATTACATAATTCATGTAGTTCTACTGGAACATAGGGTCAGTTTCAGCAAATGTGACAGAAAGGTAGTTTTATAAGACTTACCTACTGCACCTTTAAATTAGAACGAACGTAGTAGTGACTGCCATGTTAGGAAGACAGTGTGAAAGAAAGAAAGCTTATGGATTTTGCAGTTTTCTCTTCCAGAAACGATACCAAGCCCTTTATGTTTTTGCTGTGTTAAAACCGAACCCTTTGAATTTGCGCTCTGGTGTTTTCGGTGAAATGTTGGCGCGAGCCAGGCGGATCAGGAGAAAGGGCAGGTGCTCTTCACCTCAGGGTGCCAGACACCCACATATACACCGCCAACCCGCCGCCTCCACGAGCCAATCAGACGCTTGGCCAGCAGCCATCTTAACCCTTCTGTCGCCCATGCCCCGCAGTCTGTTTGGCCTCTTTATGAAGTTTAAATGATCAACAAATACTGTGTCACAGCTTGTTTGCTAACTTAATTCTTCACCTTATTACCGCTATAGTTTTAAACTTCTTTTTGGATTTCATGGTATATAACCCTCATTTACATGAAATTAAACCTGATTTCTGAGTAACAAAAAGCAGAAATTATGAATTATTTTGATTAGTAGTTAAAGGTCCCAGTGTGTAGCGTGTTTAGTTGTTCATTATCAAAATCTGTGTTGCCTGTTCACAAAATTGTCCTTTTTCATGAATATTTACCTCCACCATCAATTCAAAGTATTCTTATTGGTTGGAAATATTACATTTGTATTTGCAAAAGAAACTTCAGATACAGTATTAGGGGACCACTGAGGTCTATATAAAAGAGACTTCAGATACAGTATTAGGGGACCACTAAGGTCTATATAAAAGAGACTTCAGATACAGTATTAGGGGACCACTAAGGTCTATATAAAAGAGACTTCAGATACAGTATTAGGGGACCACTAAGGTCTATATAAAAGAGACTTCAGATACAGTATTAGAGGACCACTAAGGTCTATATAAAAAGAGACTTCAGATACAGTATTAGGGGACCACTAAGGTCTATATAAAAGAGACTTCAGATACAGTATTAGGGGACCACTAAGGTCTATATAAAAGAGACTTCAGATACAGTATTAGGGGACCACTAAGGTCTATATAAAAGAGACTTCAGATACAGTATTAGGGGACCACTAAGGTCTATATAAAAGAGACTTCAGATACAGTATTAGGGGACCACTAAGGTCTATATAAAAGAGACTTCAGATACAGTATTAGGGGACCACTAAGGTCTATATAAAAGAGACTTCAGATACAGTATTAGGGGACCACTAAGGTCTATATAAAAGAGACTTCAGATACAGTATTAGAGGACCACTAAGGTCTATATAAAAAGAGACTTCAGATACAGTATTAGAGGACCACTAAGGTCTATATAAAAGAGACTTCAGATACAGTATTAGGGGACAACTAAGGTCTATATAAAAGAGACTTCAGATACAGTATTAGGGGACCACTAAGGTCTATATAAAAGAGACTTCAGATACAGTATCAGGGGACCACTAAGGCCTATATAAAAGCATCCAAAAAGCAGCATGCCATAGGACCTTTAAAGCCAAAACTATTGAGCGAGTGCCTATGGGAAGACAACACTTTGTAATCCAAGGTGAGTCTATCAACATAAATCAGATCTCAGAAGAAACTCGGAGGGCGGACGGAGACGGAGAGGGCTCAGGGGGGTTGGCACACACAGACTCTGACTAACATCAGACAGCAAACTGGGACTGCAAATGAGCTTGGTATCAAACACTCCCTTCTCGTCTCAGACAGTATACAAATCTTCAGGAGAACGTGACGTCTCTCAGCCAGCGCTGGGAGAAGTATTCAGATCCTTTACTGCAGTAAAAGTACTAATACCACACTGTAAAAATACTCTGTTATGAATGTCCTGCGTTGAAAATGTTAATTAAGTTTCTGTTCTCAGATTGAATTTTTGGCGTAGCCTACGTAAGGGGCCTGAAGTTTATACTTGTGCGTTGGTGTGTGTGTGTGTGTGTGTGTGTGTGTGTGTGTGTGTGTGTGTGTGTGTGTGTGTGTGTGTGTGTGTGTGTGGTAGAGTGTGTGAGAGAGTGATGGTGATTATCTTCAGAGTGAGTAGTGACTCTATTCAATTCAATTCAATTTATAGTATCAAATCATAACAAGAGTTATCTCAAGACACTTTACAGATAGAGTAGGTCTAGACCACACTCTGTAATTTACAAAGACCCAACAATTATAGTAATTCCCCCAAGAGCAAGCATTTAGTGTGCACATTTGAATAATGTCAGGATGTAAACGAGTTTGGGCTTTTAAAAAGCTGTCAATCAAAATGTACTTGTCTGGCTCGGGCCTTGTCGGGCCTGAATTTTAAGGCCCGATTACAGCTCTAGTCTGGACCCAGTAACTTGTGTGGACTAATGGCGTGTGGAAGCCGACTGCATGCTTGGTTTGTGGGTTAATTGAAAATGTTGCCGATTAGACGCGTTGGTTTGTCTGACACGGTTTCAGTAACGAGGCTGATTTACGGCGGAGATGAAACGGTCACAGTCTGCAGTCAGCAGCGTTCAGCCGCAGTGGAACAACATCCATCCTGCATCTCACCACATCAGCAACTTAATGTGGAATAATGATCGCCGTCTGCAGCGGTAAATACTGTTCAACAGCAACGAGAGGAGGCAACGCTGGGACTCAGGGAGGACTCAACGTCTCACTCAGGGCGTAGGAAAGACTCACGTTGTTGAATGGAAAGTTTTTAGTTTTAGGGGATTAAGGAAAGAAAAGAAATTAGTAGAAAAAGTAGACAGAACAAAAATTATTAAAAGAAGAAAGGAAGGAAGGAACAGAGGAAGGGAGGGAGGAAGGAAAGGAGGAATGGAGGGAGGGAGGGAGGGAAGAAGGAAGGAAGGGAGGAATGGAGGGAGGAATGGAGGGAGGGAGGAAGGGAGGAATGGAGGGAGGGAGGGAGGGAGGAAGGGAGGGAGGAATGGAGGGAGGAGGGAGGAATGGAGGGAGGGAGGGAGGGAGGGAGGGAGGAAGGAAGGAACGAAGGGAGGGAGGGAGGAAGGAAGGAAGGGAGGGAGGGAGGGAGGAAGGAAGGAAGGAAGGAAGGGAGGAATGGAGGGAGGGAGGAAGGGAGGAATGGAGGGAGGGAGGGAGGGAGGAAGGGAGGGAGGAATGGAGGGAGGAGAGAGGAAAAGAGGAATGGAGGGAGGAATTGAGGGAGGAAGGGAGGAATGAGGGAGGGCGAAATGGAGGGAGGAAGGAAGGAAGGAAGGTATGGAGGAAGGAAGGAATGGAGGGAGGGTGGAAGGAAGGAAGGGAGGGAGGAAGAGAAGATGGAAGAAAGGAAGGAAGGAAGGAAGGAAGGAAGGAAGGAAGGAAGGAAGGAAGGAACGAAGGAAGGAAGGAAAAAGAAAGGACACAAAGATAGAAAGCAGTAAAGAAGGAGAAACTAAAGACAAATAACAGCAACGAGAAAGAAGTAAAGAGGGAGAGAAGAAACTACATACGGAGGGAAAGAAGGAAGTAAGGACATAGGAAAGTAAAGGGGGCGAAGGAAAGATAAACAAAGAAAGAAAGGAATGATAAAAGAGAGAAATGTCAGTAAATATGTCTGTGAAATGAAGAAGCCAGACCTGTAAACTTTATTGGGCTAACACACCCAGGTTATGGCGCCCAACAAGCCTGGCTGATGGCATTTTACAATTTGGACTCAATCAACGGGTGATGGAGGCGTCAGCGGTGAGGATTTATCCGCTGATATCTGCTCTCAGACTCACTCCGGTCGGGGTCAAAGGTCAACGCTGTGAGCCTTTAGAGCCGCTAACTGAATCCGGAGGAATCAAACTGCTCTCAGAATGAAATCAGAGCGAAATGGATTTAGCTCTTAGCGTAATGGCCTCGTTTAGCTGCACACGTATGCAGTATTCTGCAGCTTGTGGAAAGATACGAAGACAAACAACAAAACGCAGATACGACACAGAAAGACGGCACAAAAACAGGCCAAATTAGGCGCTTGGGTATAGCTCACCTTGTAGAGCTCACGCCCATATAAAGAGACTTGCACTCAAGCAATCAGAGATCATCTCCCATTCCCTTTAAAAGCCAGGCGCGTTTGGACCTTGGAGCATTGCTGTTATGATGGAGGATTTGCACCGTAATATATATATATATATATATATATATATATATATATATATATATATCATGTGTGTGTGCTGCTGTGCGTCCCTGTGTGTGTGTGTGTGTGTGTGTGTGTGTGTGCTGCTGTGCGTTCCTGTGTGTGTAACAAGCATAGTGTGCGCGAGCTGTGCACGAGCCTAGGAGCATTTTACTAATGCTCTGTTAAAATAACAATGAAATGCTGCGTTATTGACTTTAGACCAGGTTTTTGTTGGTCAATGGTGCCATCACTTCCCACTGCCTCAAGATAGCAAAACTCCCAGAATGCACCTGAACACACCTCCCTGTAAGACCAGCACGCCCAGAATGCACCTGAACACACCTCCCTGTAAGACCAGCACGCCCAGAATGCACCTGAACACACCTCCCTGTAGGACCAGCACGCCCAGAATGCACCTGAACACACCTCCCTGCATCCCTTTGCTGCATGTCATTCCCCCTCTCTCTCCCCTTTCAAGTCTAAGCTGTCCGGTGGAAAATAAAGGCCTAAGATTCTCAAAAAATTATCGTTAAAAAAAACCAGCCCAATTTAAGCTTCAAATGGTCATTTATTTATTTTTTAACCTGGACCCTATGCTAACATTGGTGTCTTTGGCTACAGAACGCTCCTGAGATCTCTGCAGGGTAAATCCAAACAGCTAGCTAGACTATCTGTCCAATCTGAGTTTTCTGTTGAACGACTAAAAACCTGTTCCACCAAAACAAGTTCCTTCCTGAGACTATTTAGCAGATAGTGGCTCCGTCTGGAGCTTAGCCCCGCCCACGATGATTGTGATTGGTTTAAAGAAATGCCAATAAACCAGAGCACTTTTTTCTCCCATTCAGGAATGCTGTGTGGACTAGCCAGACCCTCCTCCGCAGTGCTGTTGACGAAGGTCATGCGATGCTAGACTACCGTCTACGTGGCGAACAGTTTTTCTTGGATTGGGGTGGCACCCAAATCATGGTTGCAGCTGGTCCTGCTCGACACCCTGCTACGCCCTGAATGGCTACAACTATCGTTTGTAGTCATAGTTCCACTATCTTTATTATTACTATAACTGCCACTGTTAATCATACCAACTGCTATACTCATGAGTCATATTTCTCTCTATCTGTATCAGAATCTGTGTCCAAAGCAGCAGTGACAGCTGCTGCCCATAAAGAGTCTGGATCTGTCCGAGGTTTCTGCCTAAAACGAAGTTTTTCCTCGCCACTGTTGCACCAAATAGTTGTTCTTTTTTGGGGGGGGATTGTTGGGTCTTTATAAATTATTGTGTGGTCTAGACCTACTCTATCTGTGAAGTGTCTTGAGATAACTCTTGTTATGATTTGATCAGGGATGCACCGAATCCAGGATTCGGCTTCGGCCAAATATTGGGCTTTTTGACGAGGTTCGGTTTCTGAATTTTTTCCATGTAGGTGGAGCATTTAATGCAGTAGACTGTGAGAAAGTGAAAATGGAACTGGTGAGCAGAAAAAGTCTTGTTTGGCATTACTTTCAGTGAAAAGAAGGCCATTCAAGTCCAGCTACATGTTCAATTTGCAATGCTGATTTATCTCGTGGTGGCGAGGACCCTAAACAATACACAACATCCAAAAGAATACGAGTTGTGCATGAAGGAATCTCCAGACAGCAGCCAGAATGCAGCAACTTCAGGTACAGCAAAGGAAGGACAGTCACTGTTTACTTCATTAATGTGTTTACTGTGTTTCATGGACTGAGGATAGGAGGAGGAGTCAGCACAATCTCAACCAGTGGATTCAGGTTCTGGATGACATCTGGATGCGGTGAATCCCTAGATTTGATACTATAAATAAAATGGAATTAAAATTGAGAGTAGAAAACGTGTTTGATGAGGCTCAGTCTTACCGGGGCACCTGCCCAGGTGTTTGACGTCGATCTGCTCCTGCTTCATACACGAGGCCTCTCGGACCAGACACGGGTTGTTGTAGGAGTTCCCGTCGGTGGCGCACACCGGGTTCTCATTGTGCCCGCTGCAGTCAATGTTACATATGCACCTGGAGAGAGAAGAAGAAGAAGAAGAAGGAGTTTATGTGTCAGGAAAATTTATGTTTCTGTCTTGCAGTCTGGAGCCGGAGTAGACTACATTTCTCATCAGCGGTAAATCATTAGCTGAAGCACATTTTACAGACTTCTAAATGAAGACACAGATCATTAATTTACCACAGAAAGATAAAAGTTCACAAGTCTAAAGGCCTTTTTTTTCAAACGTGTAAAAGATACAACTCATAGCTGGATTAATCTTCAAAAGAATTCACTCAAAGGTCTATTTTTTAACAACGTTCGATCACAACTTCTGTAACTCTCATTTATATTTGGTTAGGATTACAACTTTCCTAAAGTCCCTAAAACACTTTTACCTTTTATAACTTTATAACGTGACTAGGTCGTGACTATAAAAGGTAATTTAATTGGTTTAAATAAAAAAATAAAAAATTGGAGTGCCTTGGAGTTTTTCCTGTGATTTCATTTGGACTTTAACCTTTGTTTATATTTTATTTTCTACGTCATTAACTTGTTACAAATAAAAATATTACGGTGTAAATCCTCCATCATAACAGCAATGCTCCAAGGTCCAAACGCGCCTGGCTTTTAAAGGGAATGGGAGATGATCTCTGATTGGTTGATTGCATGTTACGCCCAAAACACACCTCTGATTAATGAAGACACTAAGTACAACCCTTTAGGACCAGGCGCCTGGCGCACGGACCCTTTTTTCCGCTGTCAAACTAGCAAAAGTGGATTTGGACACGCCCTAAACACACCTGCACCAAGCGCTTTACACCGTGCACTCAGATCGTTAAAATAGGGCCCTTAGAGTTAAAACTGGTAAATTGGACAATAATTCCTGCAATAGTTACATGAACAAAGGTGTAATTCATTTAATTACTGCTAGTACTTGTATTTGTACTGTACACTGCACTACAATAGCATTACATATCAGTAATTCTACAATAGAATAGGTAAAATCCATAGAAACAATCTTTTTAACCTAATCTGATTTACTTCTACTTCACGTTTTTATTTATGTCTTATTGTAGATTTGTTACTTATTTACTGTATACACTTACTGACTCTTACTGCTCTTTTCTCACTCTTGTTTTACCTTGACTGTGACCGTGAGCAACTGCAACTAAATCATTTCCCTGAAATTGTTATGTGACTATGAAGACAAAAGACTAAACTAAACGGAAATTGAATCTCACAGAAATGCATTTACATCACACAAGAGAACAATAATGTTTTAGACTTTTGGGCTTTGGGGAAACTGTTCCCCCATGTCTTGGCAATTAGGGGAAACAAAAAAATAAAGACTGTAACTAAGACAGATATAAAACTATTTTTACTTTTTCCCCAGAAAAATCCATACGTCTTTTTACACTGTATTGATCTGAAGATATCGAATATGACATAAAATGTGTAATTTGTTATTGTATGCAATCCTTAAAAGTGTGAACAAAGGGCCAACAGTTGTCTCAATTGGACACCAAGTTAATTTGGGTCATAACCTTGTTTTTAATAGTGCTCGAAAGTTGCAACTTTTACCAAGTTCAAAGTCAGGTGTCTAGAGAACAACTGATCCAGATGTGGATGTTGTGGCTCTAAGTTAAGGCCCCTAAAAGTGTGAACAAAGCTCGCCAGGTTGTTTCCCCCCCAAACTGACACCCTGTGTGAACAGTTTTCACAGTTTCAGGCCTTCCAGCTGCAGAGAATCTTATGTTAATATTGGCTTGGTATCAGGCCCATAAAGTACAAACTCTCACCAGACGTCCTCCGAGTCTTCGTCACACTCGGCTCCGTATTTACACGTGCTGCACTTGGTGAACTTCTTCCCGACGTCGGATGCTGAACCCTCGTCATCTGCAACATATCACATCAACACAGGATCAAATATGTTTTTTATAATTATAGCCAATCAGTCCTCAGCTGTCATCACTCGGGGATCAACTGGGAAGAAAGAACAATAAAAAGTTGCAAATGTTTTATGGTGAATGAAATTAATTCAACGTGTTTTTAGAACTCCATGATGCAGAACCACAAACTAAAACTGGCCCATGTTCAGAAAGCAGTCAGAGGTGAAATGACTTGCACACACACATATTTGGAGTTGTTGTGGGGACATCGCCATCAAAAATGAAATGAATCCATTGTGTCTTACATTCCTCAGATAAGGGGAGGCCATACAGACACTTTTGTGGGTTGTAGCAGCCAACAGAACTTGTTTTGCCAACTCGTTCTCACTGCAAACTAATTAAATATGGACGCTTAGTCAGTGGCTGTCAGCGTCAGACACAACGCAAAAATCACTCTTCAGCGTCTGTGTAGAATGCACTGGGCAGAGAGTAGTATGTAGAGAGACAACAGTAGAGAGTAGTATGTAGAGACAACAGTAGAGAGTAGTATGTAGAGACAACAGTAGAGAGTAGTATGTAGAGACAACAGTAGAGAGTAGTATGTAGAGAGACAACAGTAGAGAGTAGTATGTAGAGAGACATGAGTAGAGAGTAGTATGTAGAGAGACAACAGTAGAGAGTAGTATGTAGAGAGACAACAGTAGAGAGTAGTATGTAGAGAGGCAGCAGTAGAAAGTAGTATGTAGAGAGACAGCCGTAGAGAGTAATATGTAAAGAGACAAAAGTAGAGTGTAGTATGTAGAGAGGGAGCAGTAGAGAGTAGTTTGTAGAGAGACATCAGTAGAGAGTAGTATGTAGAGAGACAACAGTAGAGAGTAGTATGTAGAGAGACAGCATTAGAGAGTAGTATGTAGAGAGACAGCAGTAGAGAGTAGTATGTAGAGAGACAGCAGTAGAGAGTAGTATGTAGAGAGACAACAGTAGAAAGTAGTATGTAGAGAGGCAGCAGTAGAGAGTAGTATGTAGAGAGGCAGCAGTAGAGAGTAGTTTGTAGAGAGACATCAGTAGAGAGTAGTATGTAGAGAGACAGCAGTAGAGAGTAGTATGTAGAGAGACAGCAGTAGAGAGTAGTATGTAGAGAGACAACAGTAGAGAGTAGTATGTAGAGAGACAGCAGTAGAGAGTAGTATGTAGAGAGACAACAGTAGAGAGTAGTATGTAGAGAGACAGCAGTAGAGAGTAGTATGTAGAGAGACTACAGTAGAGAGTAGTATGTAGAGAGACAGCATTAGAGAGTAGTATGTAGAGAGTAGTATGTAGAGAGACAGCAGTAGAGAGTAGTATGTAGAGAGACAGCAGTAGAGAGTAGTATGTAGAGAGACAACAGTAGAGAGTAGTATGTAGAGAGAGAAGTAGAGAGTAGTATGTAGAGAGACAACAGTAGAGAGTAGTATTTAGAGCGACAGCAGTAGAGAGTAGTATGTAGAGAGACAACAGTAGAGAGTAGTATTTAGAGCGACAGCAGTAGAGTGTAGTATGTAGAGACAGCAGTAGAGCGTAGTATGTAGAGAGAAAACAGTAGAGAGTAGTATGTAGAGAGACATCAGTAGAGAGTAGTATGTAGAGAGACAGCATTAGAGAGTAGTATGTAGAGAGACAACAGTGTTCTTTTATCGTTTTTGTTTTTTAAAAATGCTATGAAATTTAATAAAACACCCAAATTCAATGAAAAAAGTGAACGGATCATTTATTTTACTTGTGAAGAGCATTGTAGGGAACCACCCACACATTTTCTTTTGACAATTTGGTTGAAAGAAAACCCAAATTTCAGCTTTTTGAAAATGGGTCCAATTTGACCCGAGGACAACAGGAGAGTTAAGAGCAGATACAATTAAAAAGGGGAGATCCTATATATCTGACTGCTTGTATCTGTTGATGAAAACAGCGTGTAGCAATAAATATTAATATTGAGGAGGAGATGTATCGTGATGCAAAGGGATATCAAATAATTTTGAATAGTTGACAGAATAATCGTAATCGAATCGCGAGACTGGTGAAGATTTACACCCCTAGTACTCATACCAATTAATTAATTTGAGCATTCGGGTTTCCAGTGTAGAATAATCTCTCTCTATTGATCTGTGACACAGCTGTTTATTTGGCACCTGGCTCTTTTCTCCTTTAACATTTAGAAAAACACATTTCTAATTTAACGTCTGCTTCTCGGCTGCTTCTGCTGTACGAACATTCATACAGTTCGTCCTTGAAGAACATCATTTCAGCTTTCATTATTGTTATTATTTTCAACACTTCTTTCCAGAACAGCGACTTGATTTCATTTCTAAAACAACACTGATGACACCGTTTCCTCCATCAACACCCTTATTACTATCAGACGCAGCCGAGTCCTGTGACGAGCCAAATGGAAACACAGCCACGCGTTTCCATCTTATGATATTATTGTTATCATCATCATCATTACAGGGGATGCGTTTAATGCCGCCTCTCATTTTCCAGCGGAGAGCGAGTTCAGAGAGCAGACGAGGCGAGATCAACCGGAACATCGGATATCAAAGAGCCGCGGGGATTATTCACGGCTGCCTTTCATCAGGGGAGCCATTTCCATGATTCATCAAGTGTCATTTTGTAGGGTAATAGAGGAAAAGCTCGGCGCCGTTGAGGGGGGGATGAAATAAATCCAAATAACAGGAAGTATAACGACAATCCTGCGGGCTGTGAAAACTTTTACCTGGAGTCATTAAAAATCCTGTTCAGACTAACAGTCTAACAGTCTAAATAAAAAGTTCAATAAATCTGGCAGCAGTGTCACATCACTGAAGTCTAACAAAGATAATATCTTTTCAAAAAGTAATAAAAGAAATCACAAAGTATTGGGAACAACCAGAGATGGAGGAGACACTCATTCATGTCCCGGGAGTACTACGTAAAGGTCCCATGACATGAAAATATCACTTTATGAGTTTTTTTTTTAACATTAATATGAGTTCCCCCAGCCTGCCCCCCAGTGGCTAGAAATGGTGATAGGTGTAAACCGAGCCCTGGGTATCCTGCTCTGCCTTTGAGAAAATGAAAACTCAGATGGGCCAATCATGGCAGTTGGTCAAGGCCACACCCCCACCCTCCACCTTGCCCCCCCATCTCTCCTCCTCAATAGCATTTAAAGCTACAGACACAGAAATGGCACATCTTAACGAAAGCTCATTGTGGGACTGGCTCTAGTAGATGTAATTCTGCACCAAGGCTGAATTTCGGGAAAGAGACTTCAGATACAGTATTAGGGGACCAATAAGGTCTATATAAAAGAGACTTCAGATACAGTATTAGGGGACCACTAAGGTTTATATAAAAGAGACTTCAGATACAGTATTAGGGGACCACTAAGGTCTATATAAAAGAGACTTCAGATACAGTATTAGGGGACCACTAAGGTCTATATAAAAGAGACTTCAGATACAGTATTAGGGGACCACTAAGGCCTATATAAAAGAGACTTCAGATACAGTATTAGGGGACCACTAAGGTCTATATAAAAGAGACTTCAGATACAGTATTAGGGGACCACTAAGGTCTATATAAAAGAGACTTCAGATACAGTATTAGGGGGCCACTAATGTCTATATAAAAGAGACTTCAGATACAGTATTAGGGGACCACTAAGGTCTATATAAAAGAGACTTCAGATACAGTATTAGGGGACCACTAAGGTCTATATAAAAGAGACTTCAGATACAGTATTAGGGGACCACTAAAGCCTATATAAAAGAGACTTCAGATACAGTATTAGGGGACCACTAAGGTCTATATAAAAGAGACTTTAGATACAGTATTAGGGGACCACTAAGGCCTATATAAAAGAGACTTCAGATACAGTATTAGGGGACCACTAAGGTCTATATAAAAGAGACTTCAGATACAGTATTAGGGGACCACTAAGGCCTATATAAAAGCATACAAAAAGCAGTAAGTCATAGGACCTTTAAGGGGGCAGCTGTTTTAATCCAAAACAGTCTTCTTTTCTAATCTTAACTAGTCTTTTAGGTGTCTAAACTCAACTGCAACGGCTGCTGAAAGGACCATCCCCTCGCGTTGCTCTGTTGCCGGATCATCACTTTTTCAGATAGATGTACAGTACAGGTAAACGATCACATTCAAGACACAATCAGGAGCTATTTGGGGTTCAGTATCTTGCTCTTGCAGCCAATTCTACCTGCTAATCCTCAGCCGCCCTCTTAATGTGTTTGTAATAAAAACTTCATTTATATCGCATTTTTCATACACACAATGCAGCTGAAAGTGCTTCCAAATTAAAAAACAAAAGGGAGACAATGTGACTTTCAGAGTGACATGATTAAAATTATGAAAGGACGGATGCTGAACTGTGCGTGTGTGTGTGTGCGATTGCAAGCGTGAGTGTTTCTACTGGCTGACAGATCGGCCCGCTGTGTGTGGATGTATTGAACATGCAGAGCTCAGTAGGGGTTTGGAGGCTGCCGATCGATGGACGAGGATCTGCAGCAGAGAGGCTTTGTTTCTGTTCCACTGTGCTGACAGCAGGACTGCTGCTGCTGCTTCACACACACACACACACACACACACACACACACAGTTGCATCACCTCATCAGCGTCTCCGTCTATCCGTCTAACGTATATCAACCTCCGAGTCAGGTTTGATTTAGGAAAGCCAACTAATTTGTCAGAGCTAAGGGGATGGGATAAGATGGGAGCCTGGTATTATCAGGGAATGTCACAGATCTTTTACAGAGGACAATTACTGGAATGTAGGTGTAAAAAGGAAAATAACTGCTGTTGTACTATAAATGAAACCAGGATGAACAGATAGTGTCAAAAATTAGAGCTGTCAAAATGAACGGGATACACCGCCTACCAAGAGTCTGGGTCTGCCAAGGTTTCTTCCTAAAAGGGAGTTTCTCCTCGCCACTGTCGCAATAGCCACTGCTAATGCTTGCTCTTGTGAGAATTACTGTAATTGTTGGGGCTTTGTAAATTATAGAGTGTGGTCTAGACCTACTCTATCTGTAGTCCCAGAAGATGTGTGAGCAGAAAAAGGTTAAAGAAAAGGGTTTCTTTTGAATGGCAAGTTGAGTCTGAAAGCCTTTTTAGATGGTACCCCTTTACATGTACTGTCGATGTGAACTGAGTTACCACTGGAATATGTCCAGTCTCAAATACCACTGGAGCATTAAAAACTGGAAACATATGCCTTTTAATGTACATTTATAACATATTAAAAATGTGAGATTAATCACGGGTTAACTATTTTAATCGATTGACAGCCAGAGTAACAATGCAACACATTCTCATGAACAGGTTCATATGATATTGATAAATAGATAGATATTTTATTCATCCCGAGGGAAATTTTAGAAATATATTGCAAAAACTTACATGACAAAGTTTAGCAGACCGGTCAAATTATTATTATTGTTTTTTGACAGTTAAGTGTAGGCACCAAAACGACTAGTTACGATTTACATTTACATAACAATTTGTACGTTATCCTCCCAAAATTATGGCATCACATTAAAAGTGCCATAGTTAGGATTGCGAAGATCCAGGACTTAGTCCAAAAATTTCAAAATTGACAACTTCTCAGTCCCTCCCCCCCTTTCTGTTAAAGCCCAAAACAGTCTCCTAACCCCCTCCCCACACAAGGGAGAATTAATGCATATGCATGAGCAGTGATTGACACACAGTTAGACCCCCCCGGCCCTGATTGGTGCATCTGAACAGGGACCGGTGGATTTTTGTGGTGCCAGAGGAGCGAGATTTACCTGCTTCATGTAGTTCTACTGGAACATAGGGTCAGTTTCAGCAAATATGAAAGAAAGTTAGTTTTATAAGGCTTACCTACTGCACCTTTAAGTTAAGTTACGGTTAAGTTTAGCAGTCAGTTACGGTTGGTTCATAAGTAGTTACAGTTAAGTTTCGTCAACAAAAAAGTGACTGTCTACGCTGATGACAGTTAAGTTTAGACACCAAAACTACAACTAGTTAAGTTTAGAAACTACAACTAGTTAAGATTAGAAAAAAAGATTGCGGTTTGGATTAAAACACTGGTCTCCCCATTTCCTGGGTGAAAGTCTTTCTCCTTAACTTCTTCAGGACATGAATACCTGTTTCTTGGGTGAAAGTCTTGTGTTTTCTCCTTAATTTCTTCCAGGACATGACCACCTGTTTCCTGGGTTAAAGTCTTGTGTTTTCTCCTTAACTTCTTCAGGACATGAACACCTGTTTCCTGGGTGAAAGTCTTGTGTTTTCTCCTTTACTTATTCAGGACATGAACACTTGTTTCTTGGGTGAAAGTCTTGTGTTTTCTCCTTAATTTCTTCCAGGACATGAACACCTGTTTCCTGGGTTAAAGTCTTGTGTTTTCTCCTTAACTTCTTCCAGGACATGAACACCTGTTTCCTGGGTTAAAGTCTTGTGTTTTCTCCTTAACTTCTTCAGGACATGAACACCTGTTTCTTGGGTGAAAGTCTTGTGTTTTCTCCTTAACTGCTTCAGGACATGAACACCTGTTTCCTGGGTGAAAGTCTTGTGTTTTCTCCTTAACTTCTTCAGGTACATTAACACCTGTTTCCTGGGTGAAAGTCTTGTGTTTTCTCCTTAACTTCTTCAGGTACATTAACACCTGTTTCCTGGGTGAAAGTCCTGTTTCAGGAGCCAAACATCACCCCCGACCTCCTCCCTATGAGGATCTTCACGCTCTCATACAGCAGCAGTCAGTGTGCTGCTGACTAATAAATACGTGGAATACATACGGATTACACTGCTTTACTTTTCACATCTCTATGTACGAATAAAGATGCTTTGTAGCATCTCACTATTTTGAAGTCACAGACACTCCCTGTAACAGAGAGGCATTTAGACTTTTCAAACCTGTAAGAAACGTTTTCTTTTCTCTCAGTGGAAACAGCTGACAGGTCTGTTTTAATGTTTGGAGAGTACAAGACATAATATCGAAAAGTAACGCAAACTAAAGGGCTGTCGGTAAGTGCTGCTCACTAAGAGCTAAAAGTAAGAAAAAACAGTGTTCAGGCACTCTGGATTCATTTCTGGATGTTATTTAGACAACGTTTCGGCCCTCAGGCCTTCTTCTAAATCAACAAAAAGAGGAGGGGAGAGTAAAAGACAAACAGAGAGAAGAGCTAAAGTCAGGTTTTAATAATTAATCTGTGTGACTGGAGCGCTCCATCGCCTGCAGGGGAATCACACGCTCGCCATCTCAGCTGAACCCCCTCCTCGTGCAGATGGCAGAGACATTGGCTATCCAATTAAACCCCCCCCCAGCGGCCATATTAAACAACAAATACTGTGCTCGGCCCCCACAGATGGTCGTAAAATGCCGCTGTAGCCAGATTTGGCAGCAGCGAGGCTTTCAGCTCGATGAAAGAAGGGGGATTAATAAAGACACACAGAGAAGGAATAACAGATCCTCAAACACTGCGTTCAGGCCGAGCTCAGACATTTCTGTGTGAGGACAGCAGGTCGAGACTTCACTTGTAACTGATGGGATAATGTAAATACACAATATATATATATATATATATATATATATATATATATATATATATATATATATATATATATGGCCACCTGTGTATGGATGTCTGAATGGTTCGATGTTAAAGCGCTTTGAGTAGCCTTAAAGACTAGAACACCGCTATATAAATACAGTCCATTTAGGTATGGTCGTTTTTTAGACATTTTAATGCAGAAATTGAGAGTCCAGCATCAGTTCTGGCAGGCCAAGTAGTCAAGACGCTGCTAACCGCTATTGGCCAACAACATGGTCGCATCAGCTGATCTGCGTCAGTGCATCAGCTGGTCAACTTCCCTCACTTCTAAATGGCTACACTCAAACAGGGAGCCCTACTTAAATCTGCTTTAGTTTGCTCCTAACTGCTTGCTGCTCTCATCTATGCAACCCACCTCCTCCACAGCTCCACCTTGTCGTGTATAACGTGACGTAGGCTTCTATGTCATCGTTGCTGCTCTGTTCATATGGGGGAATAGTTCAGCTCTCTCAGTCTTAAACTGTGTGAGCATCCCCCTAATGCTGCTGCTGTCCCCTGACTCTCTGCTTTTTCATGGTGCTCATGAAAGGTCAGGGGACTCCTCTGAACAGAAGCCATACCGCCAAATGTAATTTATTCAATAAAATTTCCTAAAGAATTTTTATCGTCTGTGTTGTTCTTGACTTTAATGGACCTGACAGAAATGTTACATATTATATCTTCAAATGGCCCAAGGAAAAGAAACGATAAAAACTCACCATCTCCGTCTCCTGAACCAGAACCCGGATCTGTAAGGACACAAAAGACACAACAGCCGTCAGTTATGTCTGTATTACACGTAATATAATATATATTAACACTTATCAAGGGGGCAGAAAATAATGAAGTTGTATTATTTCTGTAGGTGGACTGTCAACGGTGTCCTGTCTGTCCTGTCCTGTCAGTCAGTGCATGGCCATTCTTACAGGCAATCAACCAATCAAATGTCTTGTTTTATCCACAACTCAAAGATGTTCAGTTTATATTCAAATAATCATATTTAACAAGCTGACATCACACAAGTTTCACTGTTTTTGTCAATTAAAAAAATGACACAAAATGATGAATCGATTATCAAAATAGTTGGTGATTAATTTAATAGTTGACAACTAATCCATTCATCTTTTGCAACTCTACTGAAAAGTGTAAGCGTAGAAAACAAATAAAAAGGAAACCAAGGAAAATAAAGAAAAGGAAAGAAGGAAGGAAGGAAGAAAAGGGAAGACAAGTGGAAAAGAAAGAGAAAGAAAGAGTTCTCAGTTCTCAGTTTTCTTCATGCTGTACCCGGCTCACAGTCACTTTTTCTCGGCTAAATTTAAATGCTAATCCCACCCAACACTGGTTACAAATATAATGAGCCGAATAGACATCTGACGAGAACACCGTGCTTTCCTAAGCTGTGACAAGAGTGTGTAAAGACTGCTAGCTTAACTGTCATGCAAACGTTCGACTAAACTTTGGTTTGCATAACTTTGAAAGATATTATACAAATTGTTGTGGTGAAGTTTTCCTACAATATCATACGAACCAGTTCACAAGAATGCGTTGTACAGTGCAAAGTACAATTCTAATACTACTGTCCATCTCAAATAAAACTAAGTAGCTAACATACTAAATAACTAACTTAGTAATTAAATAACTGGTTTCAGAACCTTGGATTAAACCCTACACTGGTTCACGAACACATGAATGCTCGCTGCAGGATGAAAAAATTAACCAGAATACTAGAAAATAGTCATATTTAACACTCATTTTGTCTTGTTTTTAAAGTTTTTCTTTATACCAGAAAATCGCCAAAAAAAGCCCAAAAAGCCAAAAAAGAAAGATGAAAAAAACCTGTGAAAACCGGTGAAAAAAATCATCAAAAATGTCAAAACAAAGTAGCCAAAAACATTGGGAAAAAGCCCAAAAAAAAAATTGAAAAAAGTGACCAAAATTATGAAACCTCCCCTACAAAAATATAAAATTGCTCTCTCCCCTACAGTTTTCACTCTTCACACATCATGGTTGGTCAAAATGTAGGAACATTTGTGCCGGTCGCAGACATGTAACTATGGAATCCACCGGACTTAAACTTTTGGCTCTGTTCATACCAACTGCCGATAGAAACAATGAAAAATTAAATATCTGTTAGGACGCGGACTGTTCCCTGTTTATTCTTTGCTCTGTGTCGCATATACAATATTTTACACCACAAACATAAAATGGGATGTTGATAAAGCTCCAAAAATGTAAAAAACGAAACAAAAATAAACAAAAAAAACGTTGGAAAAGCCCCCCCCCCAAAAAAAGCATCAAAAACGTCTAAACAAAGTACCCCAAAACATTGGGAAAAAGCAAAAAAATAAATTGAAAAAAAGTGACTGAAACGATGAAACCTGCCCCCACAAAAACGTAAAATACAAAACTTTGAAAAAAGTGCCTCTAATATTGAGATAGGGACAACAAAAGTGTTTTTTCATAATTGACGGGAAGCCAACACAAGGGTTAACAAGCTGCATTCACACAAGTTTGACTGTTTTTCTCATTAAAAAAATTTTATCAAACTGATGATAATCGATTGTCAAAATAGTTGGTGATCAATCTAATAGTTGAAAACATTATCCGATAAATCTTTGCAGCTCCAAACTAAACACATACTTGTCTGCTAACGTAACTGTAGACAATAAAGAGATGTACTGCAGCTCTGCAGCTCCATCAGGAAATGGACTCTGACAGGATGAATCTTGGCGCAGCAAACATTGAATTAAGAAATGGACGATGCGTTTGGAGTTTCTGGCACGGCGCTGCATTAGGAAATGGACACCGGCTGCTTTGTTCAATTAAAGTTCACCTTTAGCTGCTTCACTTCTTTACAAAGTCATGATGGGATTATTTTTCATGGGAAAGGAGGCAGAAATGGGCCAAGAGTGAGCGGAGGTACTAATGATTCTGTCAGCGCGGTATTGACCAAATGTTGAGAGTTTTGGGTCAAAACCTCCTAAAAAGAGACAACCCTCTTCCCTAGGTGTGGATAATGGTCATTTGCTTATGAGAAAATCTTTAATGTTGGAGTGAAAAGGGTGAAACACCTGTGAAACGGATGATGAGGGAAATGAAAGATGAGTGATGAGGTCCTGCATGAAGCATAGTAGTTATTTAATGCATTCTCATGAACGAGTTCGTAGGATATCGTACGGAAACTTATGCTTAACATATATCTATGACATCTTACAATCATGTGACACAGATAAGACGAAGGTTAAGAGTTGAGTTCAGTCCATAGACAGTATATAAACTGGACCAACAGATCCCGTTGCTCTGGACGGAGACCAGTGAAGGATATCAGAAGTCTCTTTCCCGGTGCTGGCTGAGTGTTACTGAGCAGCCTCCAACTGAGCTTGAAGACGTAGATGTGACGTGAGCAACGTGTCTAAAAGTGTGAAGTCTTCTGGTAGCTGTGCCGAGAGAAATCTCAATCATTCCCAATCTTACAGAGACGGAGAGTGTAGGTATATGTAAGGAGATAACATAGACACAGGCTAATTATTGATCACTAACATGCTAGTTAACATTAGTAATTAAACTTAAACAGCTAATGTAAGTCCAAACTGCCTGCGAGCTTCTCTTGTACTATACGGTAATTCCTCTATTATGTGACACAATCGTTAGCCTATTTTTACAAAAACATCTGCTACGGAACCATAACGTGAGGTACAAGGTAATGGAGCCTTTTATACATTGTCGTGTTTCTTTAGAAATAAACAACGGACAAATAGAGTCTTTAAACACTTCAGATGTAAAGTTATTCTTAAAAGTTATTAAAATGAATGGGAGTCAATGGGATGCTAACGGGGGGTGAGTGCTTGTTAGCATCAAAATAGCACCATAGGAGCTACGCTTGCCAGACGCTCGCTTACCCCCTTGGTTCAGCTGAGAAAAGGTGACTCCATGCGGTGTTTCCTGGGTGAAAGTTCTTTCGGGACATGAACACCAGTTTATACACAACAATTCATACGATATCCTCCCAAAATTATGGCATCACATTAAGTTAAGTCACGGTTAAGTTTAGCAGTCAGTTATGGTTGTTTCAGAGGCCGTTACAGTTCATTTTCGCCGACAAAAAGGTGACTGTCTATGCTGATGACAGTTAACTTTACAACACCAAATCTACAACTAGTTAAGATTAGAAAAAAAGATTGTGGTTTGGATTAAAACACCGGTTTCCCGCGTTTTCCGTTATGAACGTTGTCGTTACTACCGCATTGCATTGTGGGATATATATGCTGCCCATTGTTGCATACTGTAATATTTTACCGGGAATAGTATGCAATTTGCGTACTATTGTCTTCATACTAGGGTTTCGGACATACAAAAATGTCTCACATGCTGTTTTAGAAACTAAATAGCATGTTAGTGTGGGATTTCGGGCGCAGCCCTAGGGTTACCCAGCATGCATGTCTTTATGGTGGGAGGAAACCGGAGCACCCAGTGGAGACCCACACAAAACAGAGAACATGCAAACTCAGAAAAGAGAGCCCCCGACAGGACCTGGGGATCAAACTCTGCAGTGCCAACTTGCTGTGAGGCAGCAGTGCCAACCACTGAGCCACTGAGCCACTGCTTCTTTATAACAAACTGTTTCCTTCTGCTGTGGCTCGACAAATCAACGATCCTCGGCTGCAGCTGAGGAATCAGCCGCTGCAGCAGAAGAGAGTCAATAAAACCTGCAGAGGAAATTAAACATGGCTGACCCCGTGTTTAATGAAGCACGGCCAGGCTTTTACTGCTTCCTCCGCTGCAGAATCCCTCTGATGTTCTTCGACTCGGAAGACTTTTTTAATGTGAGAGATAACCAACGGTAAAACTACTAAGGGCTCGGGGAAAGAAATCGAAAATCTTATGTGTTGTGTGTGTTTTGCGACGATTTTCAAAATGGATTCTTTTCCCTCTAATCAATATTTTGCCTTTATTTCTTTTACCAATGATTGACCTTAATGTGTTCTGTTGTTTCTACGGTACTGCCGATATAACGTCCGTTTCCACAACATGACATCATGACTTTGCGTAAACATACACGCCCACTTTCTTAAGCCAAGTGGCGTGTTATCTGAATGCATTTTTTTTATTATTTAATGTTTATTTGACAGGGACAAATGCATAGAACATTGCTTTATAAAAAATACAGTGTAGATGCCATGCATACAGGTTTATAGCCATGACTAATTTGCAACCTCTGTCCCTCCTGTTTTGAGCTATCCGCGTGTGTGTCTACGCTAGGGCTGCTCGATTATGGAAAAAAATATAATCACGATTATTTCGGTCAATATTGAAATCACGATAATTTAACACGATTAGTTGTTGAGTTCTGGAAAGATGTTGCAATTATTGAACTTAAAAAAAACTTTAAAAAGTTAAATAAATCAACAGTAAAAAAACACAACTGTGAAATTTGCCTTAATACTGTTCCTATTGAAACTTTATTTTTCCATTCAGAACACAAGAGAAAAAAATAAGAGTTTACTTGCAAAACGATTGAGCTAAATAATAGTTTTTCTCGATTATTCTGTTTTTGTGATCATTGGGAGCCGAAATCATAATCACGATTACATTTCAATTAATTGCACAGCCCTAGTCTACGCTGTATACGGCGGACGTAAAACATACACGCCACTTTTCGTGTATGTTTTTGTGTATGTGGCGTGTTATCTGCACGCATTTTGAGCGCCGTATACAGCGGATGGGTTGGCTTTAGGAAAAGAAGAACAGGGTTGGGTTTAGGAAAACCGATCCCCAGTCTCCTGGGTGAAAGTCCTGTGTCTGTGTGTGTGTGCGTGTGTGTGTGTGTGTGTGTGTGTGTGTGTGTGTGTGACCCATCCTCCCCCCCCAAACCAACCTCCCTACGCAGATTTTCACCCTTTCATATTACTCGCTACGGCGTCAATTCACACGCAATCGCAAGGTAATGATAAACATGCTAAAAAGCGAGTATGCGTCAATAACGGCATAAGAATAGGCGTGTCATACATAACGTCACTTCATAACATCAGACTGGTTTTCCAGCATGTTGTTCTTTATGAAGTAAATAAATGTCAGACTTGTCTTCAGTTTTTAGATATGCCTCATGTTATATTGTCTCTAGGAGTGTGTTATTCAACTTATGTTTGTGTTAAAGAAGGAAAAGAAAATCACAATACTCAATACTATCGAATCGCAATACTTCCAGAATCACAATAAAGTAAAAATCGTGATACAAATCTGAAATCGTGAAAGAAACGAGTCGGAACAAAAGCACATCGTTTCGACTCTGAAGACTTTCCGATGTAAGAGATAACGAACGGTAACACTACCTTTATCGACCTGTTGCTTTGTGGCTCTTGTGAACCTCGCTGATCTTGATGGAGATGAACGGAGGCAGGTGTGGCAATTTCATTCATTACAACAAAATACTCCTTCTAAAAAACAGGGACTGAAAAGGCCTACCAGAAAGCAGACACAAAGGTCAATCTTCTGTTCAGTTCACAGTTGGAAACAGAGAGAAGAAAAAAAAGAAAAGAAAGAGCCAAACAAGGACATGACATTCACCGTCTTAAGAGATGACATTTTCGGTTGCAGCTTTGGTTCTGCTTTAAGGACTCGGCTACATCCATTTAAAGGCTGCATTTCACACACATTACAACAAGCAAACATCGTTCCACTTCAGAAGGTTTTGTTCTTGAACTTTTTGAGATAAATTGATATACGCTGAAACCCAAAATCCGTCTGTACTCTGTTGTTGCGTGTCGGGATACAATGGGAATAGAAACACAACCTCAACTCAAGGTCCACTTACTAGCTTTTTTTTGCAAAGCGACCAATCTATGAAGCTAAGGCTACATTTACATCGCAACGATTTGGTTTTTAAGCGTTTGAGTTTTGAGCCAAAAGTGATCTTGGTGCACACAAGTGTTTGTATCTCCAGTAGAAGAACTAATCTCTGACTTCTGACCCAAAACGGGGTCAGAAGTGTTTCCAAATGTCTCCGGTTTAGGGGCTCGGAAACGCCAGAGCAGGGGGAATGAGAGGGGGAAACACCAGAGGCGGGAAAAGGGTCTGTGCGCTGAGCGCGTGGGTTGTCCTTAGTGTCTTCATTAATCAGAGGTGTGTTTTGGGCATAACATGCAATCAACCAATCAGAGATCATCTCCCATTCCCTTTAAAAGCCAGGCGCGTTTGGACCTTGCAGCATTGCTGTTATGATGGAGGATTTGCACCGTAATATTTTTATTTGTAATCTTCTGCATGTGTGTGTGCTGCTGTGCGTCCCTGTGTGTGTAAAAAGCATAGTGTGCGCGTGCTGTGCACGAGCCTAGGAGCATTTTACTAATGCTCTGTTAAAATAACAATGAAATGCTGCGTTATTGACTTTAGACCAGGTTTTTGTTGGTCAATGGCGCGATCACTTCCCGCTGCCTCAAGATAGCAATACGCCCAGAATGCACCTGAAGACACCTCCCTGTAAGACCAGCACGCCCAGAATGCACCTGAACACACCTTCCTGTAAGACCAGCACGCCCAGAATGCACCTGAACACACATTCCTGTAAGACCAGCACGCCCAGAATGCACCTGAACACACCTCCCTGTAAGACCAGCACGCCCAGAATGCACCTGAACACACATTCCTGTAAGACCAGCACGCCCAGAATGCACCTGAACACACCTCCCTGTAAGACCAGCAAGCCCAGAATGCACCTGAACACACCTCCATGTAAGACCAGCACGCCCAGAATGCACCTGAACACACATTCCTGTAAGACCAGCACGCCCAGAATGCACCTGAACACACATTCCTGTAAGACCAGCACGCCCAGATTACACCTGAACACACATTCCTGTAAGACCAGCACGCCCAGAATGCACCTGAACACACCTCCCTGTAAGACCAGCACGCCCATGGGCACACAGATGGGCGCAGGTGCATTTGCTATTTAAACGATGTGGGCGCTGGACGGGAAACTGACAACTGCGTCGGTCTTAAACTAGCAAAGACACTTGCGTCGGGCTTTACACTGCGCTGGGTGCGAGATAGAGCCCTTAAAGAGTAATACCTGTGGCCTGAGGCAGGTGTAGAGTTTCAGACCTTGGCTGACCTGTGAACAGATCCCAACAGAGAAGTTCTCAGCCTTCCTACCTCCAAGCTTTGCTCTTTGAAAACCTGTGTTTCCTCCTCCTCTTCCTCCTTTCCATTCCTGCTCGTGGGAAATAAACCCAGCTGAGTGTTTGTGCCGTTGCCTCGGCTCACAGCCGCTGAACGCTCCAATTACAGGAAGCATAAATCTCGGGGAGAGGAAATTGGACAAGAGAGAGGCGAGGGAAGTGGAGACCTCGGTGTACCTCGGGTAATAAGAGCAGAGCGCCGGGCGGCGCCTCCTGGGAAATCAGGCCAATGCCCCTGCAGATGGAGTTGACCGCCGCCAACACCCCTGCCGCCGTTGTGGCGTTACCGTAAATTTCCCCGACACATTTCTCAAGCGTGGGATCAGAACATAAACCCTGACCGGCCTGCAGAGACGTCTGAATCCAGAGAGTCCGCCTCAGAATAAGTCTGATTTACGCCGGCTGAGCATCCAGCTGTGCAACGTTAAACCTGTAGGTTTTAGGATATAAACTCTGCCTCATGCCAATACACCTCACGCACTGTAAATCTGGATGCTTTTCATGGCCAAGTTGTAAAATCAAATCTTAATGTTCCCGCATAAAATGATATTTTAGACGACAGACTTCTTCCAACTTTGTGTCAACAGTTTGTGTCTCTTTCCTGTAAACCGATGAAGGTTTTTTTCAACCTGGAACTCTATTGTCCTATGTTTTTGTGTCTAAGTAACTGATGGAAACAACAATCTTTGAATCTTTGGTCCAGTGGTGAGCGAGAATGCTGCAGCTGGCAGCAACGAAACAAGCTACAACGTCACCGTAACCGTCAGTCAGCGTCCACTAAAAGTTCTGTTTGTGCCGCTGACAGACTCAGATTATTATTCTAAGTGTCTGACAACATTATGGGATGGATCCCTACAGAGATAGACCTTTTAGTTAAAGAGTAAGATCCTTTTAGTTTAACATAAAACAGCCCCGAAATCACCATCACCAAACTCCTCCAGACTCCATGTAAATAATCAGGACTTTTAGCGTGTATAGAGCCAGTATATTTCCACCAGACTCCATGTAAATAATCAGGACTTTTATCATCGTAAAACACACTTCATTCAAAGTGGACAGAAACTAAATAAAACTTCCAAAAGCCGTCTTGGTTCATCAGCGGCAACAAACAGAACTTTTAGTGGACGCTGACTGAAGGTGAACATTTGTCCTGTAGGGTTACATTACAGCCCGGTTCACTGCTGACGGTTACAGCGTTATCGCTTAATACTGGACCAATGTTAAAGATTTTAAAGTCACTTAAAAACAAAAACATAGTAAAATATGGTTGAAAAATACACATATTACCCTTTCAGCTGCCGTTTTCTGTCTTCAGGGGTGGGCAGGGTGAACTAAAAGGGCCACATAGTGAAATAAAACATCCTCATTTCACTGAGGTCTCTTCTGAAACCTCTGAAGGACCCCGGGAGGGTCCCTGGACTCAACCACTCCGCTTTGGGAGAATTTCAAACAGCTGTCATCCACAGGTCCTAATTAAAATTGATCGGCGGTTTGATTAATCGTCGAGTTCCCTGAAAACCAATCGGCTGATGACGTTCCTCAGGGATTCTGAGGAAAAATCGAGCACGAGCGCTGGGCGTTTGATGTTCAGCCAATTAAAAAAATATAATGACAGTGAAGGTAAACCCAGCGGAGCGCCGACTCTGAGAGAGTCATTAAAAGTACTAGCCAGGCACTTACAGTCACGTTACCGAACGATCAGCTACTGCAACTAAGCTGCACACTTTTAATTATTACTTCTACCATCCGTCTGTCTGCTCAGCACAGCATCTGAAAACACGTTAAGTGCTGCAGCCTGTTTATAAAAAGCCTTTTGTGAAATGATAACAGGGTTTACACGCTCTTTATCTAAAGGTTTTTGGCACTACATCCCGTCTATTAATGAGCCGTCCCTTATGTTCTAGGACATCTAGTTTCTCTGAAAAATAAAACATTTAACAAATTTGAAATGGTTTGAGGTTTGATGGCTGCACGTCCACAGCCAAACTATCTGCAGTCAGTGCTTGAACTTGGCTTCTAGATATAGGGCCCTAGCTCGCACCCGGCGAAGTGCGGCGCAAAGTCCGACACAAGTGTCTTTGCTAGCTTAAGTCTGACCCAGTTGTCAGTTTCCCGTCCAGCTCCCACGTCGTTTAAATAGCAAATGCACCTGCGCCCATCTGTGGCCCATGGGTGTGCTGGTCTTACAGGGAGGTGTGTTCAGGTGCATTCTGGGCGTGCTGGTCTTACAGGGAGGTGTGTTCAGGTGCATTCTGGGCGTGCTGGTCTTACAGGGAGGTGTGTTCAGGTGTATTGTGGGCGTGCTGGTCTTACAGAGTGGTGTGTTCAGGTGCATTCTGGGCGTGCTGGTCTTACATGGAGGTGTGTTCAGGTGCATTCTGGGCGTATTGCCATCTTGAGGCAGCGGCAAGTGATGGCGCCATTGACCAACAAAAACCTGGTCTAAAGTCAATAACGCAGCATTTCATTGTTATTTTAACACAGCATTAGTAAAATGCTCCTAGGTTCGTGCACAGCGCGCACACACTATGCTTGTTACACACACAGGGATGCACAGCAGCACACACACACACACACACACACACACACACACACACACACACACACACACACACACACACACACAGCAGCACACACACATGCAGAAAATTACAAATAAAAATATTACGGTGCAAATCCTCCATCATAACAGCAATGCTCCAAGGTCCAAACACGCCTGGCTTTTAAAGGGAATGGGAGATGATCTCTGATTGGTTGATTGCATGTTACGCCCAAAACACACCTCTGATTAATGAAGACACTAAGTACAACCCTTTAGGACCAGGGACCCTTTTATCTGCCGTCAAACTAGCAAAAGTGGATTTGGACACGCCCTAAACACACCTGCACCAGGAGCTTCACACCGTGCGCATAGATCGTTAAAATAGGGCATTGTTGGTCAATGGCGCGATCACGTCCCGCTGCCTATTTGTAAATCTTCTGCATGTGTGTGTGTGTGTGTGTCCCTGTGTGTGTAACAAGCATAGTGTGTGTGCGCTGTGCACGAGCCTAGGAGCATTTTACTAATGCTCTGTTACAATAACAATGAAATGCTGCGTTATTGACTTTAGACCAGGTTTTTGAAATGATGGTCCGCATCAATAAATGAAGAGTCGTGATTCACTTTTTGGTGACCTCCCCTCCCTCCCCCCTCCCCCCTCCCCCTCTTGCCCCCAATCAATCAGGTTTCTATGGGGCTGAGCGCTGTGTGTTTGCTGGCAGACTCACCGGCGGAGCAGGGCCCGTCCGACGCCCGGGAGATGAGGCGCTGCTGTTTGCAGGACGCCTGGCGCCGGTAGCACTCGTTCTGGTAGGTGTCCCCGTTGGAGCCGCACACAGGGATGTAGTTTTTGTGACACTGGGAATCAAACACAATCAAATGTTAATTAAAATCTCAACGTGACCGCCGGACACCAAACTCTGGACGCACTCCAAAAAGCAGAGCGGGTGTGAGAGATCCTAAAATTGGATTAAAGTCAGAGGGATGTAACTAAGAACTGTACTTAAGTCCACATGTTGAGGTACTTGTACTTTACTTGATTCTTTTATTTTCATGGCACTTTCTACTTCTACTGCGCTACATTTCAGAGAGAAATATTAATCCTTGTGTTGTCCTCGGGTCAAATTGGACCCAATTTATTTTATATCATAAATATGGGTTTCTTTCACAGGTAAAATCAATGACTACTTTCATTGAATATTGAATTTTGGGTGTTTTATTCAAATTCATAGCATTTAGTTTTTTTAAAAATGGTTTCAAAACAGTATCCTGACTAAACTTTGACTTATACCCCTCTGTGATCCATTCAACATCCAGTGATATTCACTATAGTCAACATAATTCAAAATTTCTGCTTTTCTTTAAGTAACAAATTCAGTATAATTTCATTTAAATTGGGTTTATCGACCACAAATTTAAAAATCGGCGTTGAAAAAAAGCGGCAAAAAAGTTTTTTAAAAGCATTTTCAATTTTGACACGGAAGGACAAGTTCATGGTCCACATAGAAGACAACACAAGGGTTGAAAGAGAGACAAAAAAACGGCGCCTAAAACATCCAAAAAAGCCGACATTAAAGCACTCGGATTGTCATATTATTAACGACATTGAAACATTGAAACAAGCGCCCAAAAAGAGAGAAGAAAGGCCAAAATGTCTAAAATAAAGTGACAAAAACATAGATAAAAGCGACTAAAAGGTCAAAAAACATACATATACACCTCGACGCCCTGTCTCTCGAAACTCGCCTCGAAGCTCCCAGAATGCATTGCCCGGCTGCTTACAGAAACAATGAGTAGAAAGCGTGGAAATGACACCTGGAGATGTACCATTGATCTATGTGATTAAGTCTTTTTGATGGGAAGGGAGATGTAATTCTACCGTTTTGGCTGCTATGTTCAACTGGCCTCAACAGTTTTAGAGAAGGAAGCTGTTACGCGGGAGGAACAAGCTCATTGGTTGATTTATACCTCAGTGGGCAGAGCCAATAAGGCAACAGAGAGAAGATGATGTCGGGAAGTTTAATGTTAACGAAGAAAAGCCAGTTGGAGACTTAAAAAATGAAATGTAGGGAAGGTCAAAACACGCAGTTAGAGGATCGGGAGGTTCATTCATTTTGCATGTAGGTTAACACAAAATAACTCGACTCTGGCTGTCAGAAACTAACTGCCGCTGCCAAGGACACAGAGTTTGGAAATCCATATTCTATTAACTCAGAGCCATCAATCATTCAGCAGGAATCCCCCGCAGAGCTGACCTCCGTCCCCTCACACAGCCAGCGCACGCTGGAGAGACGAACGCTGGACAGACGCTAGCTGTGCCTAAAGGAAAATTTGCTCTTAACATATGATTGCTAATTATTCTTTAAATGTTGTAGTTTGTGCTGGGATCGTTCGTTGATTGTTTGTAGCATTTGTCTATCTTAGTTTAAGTATGTCTGTATTTTGTTGTATTTTTTATTATTTATTTTGTGTCTATGGCAAATTGAGTTTTTGGATTGTATATTATCTGTTGTATGTTTATTGTTATTGGGCCCCCTCCGAAAAGCTTTTAGTAGCTTATTTGGGGTTCCCCATTTCACGCAGCTTATATATGATCATTGTACTTTATGAAATTGTGTTAAATGATACATTGATGACGTGTGAAATAAACGTAAACGTATAGCTGGATAGACGCACGCTGAACAGACGCTAGCTGGACAGACGCTAGCAGGACAGACGAACACTGAACAGACGCTAGCTGAACAGACGCTAGCTGGACAGACGCTAGCTGGACAGACGCTAGCAGGACAGACGAACACTGAACAGACGCTAGCTGAACAGACGCTAGCTAGACAGACGCTAGCTGGACAGACGCTAGCTGAACAGACGCTAGCTGGACAGACGCTAGCTGGACAGACGCTAGCTGGACAGACGCTAGCTGAACAGACGCTAGCTGGACAGACGCTAGCTGGACAGACGCTAGCTGGACAGATGCTAGCTGAACAGACGCTAGCTGAACAGACACTAGCTGGACAGACGCTAGCTGGACAGACGAACGCTGGACAGACGCTAGCTGGACAGACGAACGCTGGACAGACGCTAGCTGAACAGACACTAGCTGGACAGACGCTAGCTGGACAGACGAACGCTGGACAGACGCTAGCTGGACAGACGAACGCTGGACAGACGCTAGCTGGACAGACGAACGCTGGACAGACGCTAGCTGAACAGACACTAGCTGGACAGACGCTAGCTGGACAGACGAACGCTGGACAGACGCTAGCTGGACAGACGAACGCTGGACAGACGCTAGCTGGACAGACGAACGCTGGACAGACGCTGTCTCTACCAGCCAGCTTTCATATTCTACCAGCATTTGGCTGTTAGATGGTGCTGATTGTGAACCATGCTGTGACGCCAAACAAACACAGGACTTGCACCTAGGAGACCTAACCTTACAGGAAGTGAAGTCACGTCTGATTTGAACCCAAACCTCCATCTTTTTTATCAACTTAAAGTAGTAGTTTTGGTGTCTAAATCTAACCAAACTGGGACCGTTTCCCCACGTTAACCACGTGTTTAAAACCGCGACAGTTACCTTCTCTGGTTTGGATATTAGAAGTGGGAATCACCGAGGCCTTACGATACAATATCATCACGATACTTATGTCACGATACGATATTATTGCGATTTTAAACATATTGCAATATTCTGCGATATATTGCAATGTATTACCTTTTTTCCAACTTCAAATTTTTCCCAATTTCAAATTATGTCCCCAAAAGAAAACTTTGTCAACATCTGTTTTATCTAAAAAGATATATTTCTCTGTCTGTTCATCTCACTTCAATGTTATTGCTGCAAAATGGGGATTGTCAAGCAGACAAACTGACCAACACATATATATAATAATAGATCCATACTTGGCGTCTGTGTATCGATACAGTATTGCCACAGAAAATATTGCGATACTATGCTGTATCGATTTTTCCCCCACCCCTAGTAGATATGAGGATGGAAAACTCTCCTGTGGGTCGTATTAGAGGGGGGGGGAGCAATAACGACTAATATCGCCATATGGTTTGGAGGACTTGTTGTTTCTTTGAGGTAAAAAAGAAATGTGTTGCAGAGAATCCAACTGCTGAGAATCCAACTGAGGCAGCATCCAAACAGGAAGTGATTAACGGTGTAATCTCTCCAGCAGGCAGGGGAAAAGGTCAGCGAAGCCCACAGAGCTCACTCAGGCCTCCCGTCACGCCGCTGGGAGCTCACAGTAATACAGAGAAGGTCTCGAAGGAGAGAGATGTTTTCGTGGAACTGAAACTGTCGTCAGTAGAGCTGCACGACATGAGGAAAATATGCGATAACATTGTTGAATACGGCGATAACGATATAACTTGCGATGAATAAACGTATTCTCAGTTCTGATGCTTTCAGTATTCTGCTCAAATTCAACAAACTGCTTGTTGAGAATGAAAGGAAATCATTTCCATCTTTTTTGATGGTACAAATTGAACACTGAATTCAACATAAAAGGCAAAACTTTTTAAGTGCAGTTTTCTGCAGTGTATGAACCCATGACTAAAAAGAGGAATAAAAATAATCATCTTTTGGAAATTAATTAATGCCTTAATAAAAAAAATGAGGAAAAATACAACCTTTAAGGACACCAATTTTCTTTGTGAATGAATAATGTATCGTAAATAAATAAATGTTCTTCCTTATCATCCCATACCCTTCACCATACCTAGAGACTGGCATGGGGTACTTTCCATAAAATCATCTCTCAACGCAAATCAAACCAGCTATTAGGCTAACTGAACTAAAACCATGTCAATCTCTAGGTATGGTAAGGGTATGTGATGATTTGGGGGTATGATGAAGGGTATGTGATGATGGGGGGGTATGGTGAAGGGTATGTGATGATGTTGGTCTATTTTAATTCCAAAGGCCAAGGGAACTTTATCAGGATGCATAGTATCCTGGATCCATGTAATAACTGGCCTTTAAAAATAAACATCTGCCTGCCTCTATGGGAATTTAACATAGAGGTGGACTGACTTAGGCCCCCTGTATTTTATGGAAGAACATTTATTTATTTATGATACATTATTCATTCAAAAAGAAAATTGGTGTACTTAAAAGCTGGATTTTTCGTCATTTTTTTAATTAAGGCATTAAGATCAATTTCGAAAAGATGATTTTTTTATACCTCTTTTTAGTCAACGTTAGCATGGGTTCATAAACTTATGCAAGCCACTGTATTTTCTTTCAACTCATACAAAAAGAGCGTCTCTCGCGATGCATTGCAGCCTTTCGCCATGTGTTTATTGCGGCAGTTATAATTGCAATGCTACATAGAAAACGATATATTGTGCAGCCCTAGTCCTCAGCCCGTCTCGGGATCTTCCTACTCCTGCAGATCCTTGGCAAGGCGTCTCACACAACATGGTACAGAAACAGGTAGTATTGCCATGCACTTATATACCCAATAATTGACATGCTACTACGAACAGACAGGATGTGAGAGGTTGCTTTCCTAATTAACAAGCCTCCGGTTCTAATTTAACACACTATTCTATTGCAGAATACTGTATGACAGGCGACCATCTCTCTAAATAAGTAACCATCCTGAATTGTAGTTTTGCGGTTATACTTTCCATACAATTGACAGCTTTGACTCTTTGGGACCACTGGTCTAGGTTGGGTGGGGCTTAAGCCAGTTTCTCATAATCATTTTATGTGCTACTAACACCAGAGCTCTGAGCGTATACAATTTGTTTTCTCCCAACCCTCTTAAATGCATGTTCCCTAAAATGAATCTCTGTGGTTCAACTAATATGTCCAACCCCAATATCTCTCCCAATTACTCTCATTACCTCCTTCCAGTATATTTGTATTTTTGGGCAGTCCCAGAAGATGTGTGAAGAAATCCAAAGCGCTGCGTCCTGTTTGAGAGGAACGAATGCTCTAAAGGTCGGTCGGGCTTTGGAAATCACAGAGCGTGACGGTTAAGTTTCAAAGTGTGAGTCCCGTTATTGAAGCACAGCAGCATCTCTGCAGAGAATCACTGGTCCGGACGCTGCCCTCCACGCCGACGTGGTGTTCAGACAAACACGCAACAAACACGCAACAAACTTCCTTCTGTTTCCTGGTGGGTTACAGAAGGAAGTTACTGCTGCCTGTCTGTCTGTCTGTCTGTCTGTCTGCCTGTCTCTTTTTCTCTGTCTCTGTCTGTCTGTCTGTCTGTCTGTCTCTGTCTTTCTGTCTGTGTGTCTATTTGTGCTAAAACTAGTTAATCGTATCTCCAAACTTTAAATGATACCCACCTGGTAATAACTTCCTGTCGTTGTTAGAACCTCCTTTAAAAACACTTCAACCCTAAAACTACGTGTCACTAAAAATCTGTCGACTTGTTTTGGAGAGATGTTGCTGACAGACGACAACAACAGCTTCTCCTTCTGCCAGCTGGAGGATTCGGAGGAAATCAAACCGATGACCTCGCGTCTCTGTACCTGGAACTGGCAGACACATTTGAGCTGAGCGCCGTCGTCTCGGCAGACGCCTCCGAACCGACAGCTGGAGTCATCGCACACCCTCAGGTCGCTCTTCTTCTCCGACAGGTCTGCAACACAGAGAGAGACACACAACCGGTTACACACAGAGACACACAACGGAGACACACAACCGGTTACACACAGAGACACACAACGGAGACACACAACTGTTACACAGAGACACACAACGGAGACACACAACCAGTTACACAGAGACACATGACCGGTTACACAGACACACAATGGAGACACACAACTGTTACACAGAGACACACAACGGAGACACACAACCGGTTACACACAGAGACACACAATGGAGACACACAACCAGTTACACAGAGACACATGGCCGGTTACACAGAGACACACAACGGAGACACACAACTGTTACACAGAGACACACAACGGAGACACACAACCGGTTACACACAGAGACACACAACGGAGACACACAACCAGTTACACAGAGACACATGGCCGGTTACACAGAGACACACAACGGAGACACACAACTGTTACACAGAGACACACAACGGAGACACACAACCGGTTACACACAGAGACACACAACGGAGACACACAACTGGTTACACACAGAGACACACAACGGAGACACACAACTGGTTACACACAGAGACACACAACTGGTTAAGCCTCTGACACACCAACCCGATGGCCGACCGTCGGCAGAAAAGTCCGTCGGACTGATCAGTTTCCCCGAGGTCCAAAAAGTACCTCGGAAATAGGGTTGCAAACTTTCGGGAATTTTCAAAGTTGGAAACTTTCCATGGGAATTAACGGGAATTATCGGGAATTAATGGGAATAAACTGGATATTTTTTTTATATTGCTTGTTATAATAATATTAATTATTACAATGTTAATGTAATACCTAACCCATTGCTATTATTAACCTATATGTGTTAATTGTATATCCCACTAACCATAGTTAATCAAAATTGAAATGTTTCCATAATTCCCCAGCTAAACTTTCCATGGAAAGTTTCCTTAAATTTCCGCCCCTTTGCTGAATGTCGGCTTCTACGCTTACGATAATACTCGTTACTAGTTGATGATAAGTAATTAAATTATTTTTTGCTAAGAATCGACTAAAAAAGGTTTAAAAAAGCGATGAAAGAGCGACACAGACAGCTGAAATGTCGCCGAGGGCCCCTCCGGTTGGTGCCGGCTCTGCCTACAACATCTTCCACAAATATCAGCAGTAAATTCAAGACTCCTCTGATGACGCACTCACTCAGAATAAAACACAGACAGCTTTATGAGTTTATGAACATTAAAAGCAGACAGCAAGCAGTGCTGCGTGGTCGAAAAATGTGGACACATTTCCCAGCAGAGCAGAGCAGATGATTGTTTATGAGTCGGAGCAATAAGGTGTCCTGTTGGAGCAGCAGACACCTGAATTACAGGTGTGTTAACGGCAGGGAAAAGAAATCTGTGATGTGGCGCCGCGAATAGCCGTGAAGTGTAGATTCATACCAGCCGTGCATTTCAAGTCGACCCCTTCTCCTCTCCAGTCTACAGAACGTCTGCCAAAATCACCATAAACATGAATGTTTTATTTTGAAAACTAGTTTTATTTTGTAAAGTATCCTGCTTGCACTGTGGCTTTCCTGTACAGTACGTGATTACCTGCCTGGCTTGACACATTCGCTCGCACACACACACAGGTCTGTATCACTATCTTTGTGGGGACTTGTCATTGACATAATGCATTCCCTAGCCCCTTTACCCTAACCTTAACCATCACAACTAAATGCCTAACCTTAACCCTTACCCTGACCTTAACCATCACAACTAAATGCCTAACCTTAACCCTTACCCTCACCTTAACCATCACATCTAAATGCCTAACCTTAACCCTTACCCTAACCTTAACCATCACAACTAAATGCCTAACCTTAACCCTTAACCCTTACCCTCACCCTAACCATAACCTAATTCTAACCTTAATCCTAAAACCAAGTATAACCCTCAAACAGCCCTTTAAACTTGGGGGGTCCAGCATTTTGGTCCCCACGAGGCTGTGCAGACCCCACAAGGATACTGTAGTCCCCGGTTTTTGGACCCCACGAATATAGTAAAACAGGGGGACACACACACACACACACACACACACACACACACACACATAGTTCTGGCAGCTCTCACATATGTCTTGTCTGATAATAACAGTCCTCGACGACTCAGAAAGGTGCCGCTGACTTAAATTATCCACATTTTCTTTGAGATAAAAGCCACAGATTCCTGCCTCTGAAGTGTCTGTGTGTGTGTGTGTGTGTGTGTGTGTGTGTGTGTGTGAGTCTGTGTCTGTGTGTGTGTCCCTGTGTGTTCGCGTGTGTGTCCATGTGTGTGTGTGTGTGTGTGTGTGTGTGTGTGTGTGTCTGTCTGTGTCCGTGTGTGTGTGTGTGTGTGTGAGCGTGTGTGTGTGTGTGTGTGTGTGCGTGAGTCTGTGTCTGTGTCCGTGTGTTTGTCCGTGTCTGTGTGTGTGTCCCTGTGTGTCCGTGTGTGTGTCCATGTGTGTGTGTGTGTGTGTGTGTGTGTCTGTCTGTCTGTGTGTCCGTGTGTGTGTGTGTGTGTGTGTGTGTGTGGAGAAGAGCGGTGTAATGGTCTGTAATTACTGTTTGCAGACCTCCACTACTTCTAAAGATGGCTGGTCGCAATAACAAGTCACTTTCCTTTCAGAGTTTGAAATCACCGATGCATTCAAATGTCTGAAATGAAAATCCCCCCCCCCAAAACTGGAGGTTATTCCATTTTGAGAGAATGTTTTTTTCACTCAAGGCTGATTTTCACCTCTTTCTTTGGATTTTATTCTCAGAAACTGTTCAAACACTTTTCTGTTTTTTGTCTGGTTTTTCAGCAGCGTCGGGGTTCTGAACATTCGTACGAATCTGCACCTGAATATGTATTCTATGTAGTCTATGGGTTTAGTTTTTAACATTTTGCAGATAACCAAAGTTATAAAAAGTTAATGGTCTTACAGGGAGGTGTGTTGAGGTACATTCTGGGCGTGCTGCTCTTACAGGGAGGTGTGTTCAGGTGCATTCTGGGCGTGCTGGTCTTACAGGTAGGTGTGTTCAGGTGCATTCTGAGCGTGCTGGTCTTACAGGGAGGTGTGTTCAGGTGCATTCTGGGCGTGCTGGTCTTACAGGGAGGTGTGTTCAAGTGCATTCTGGGCGTGCTGGTCTTACAGGTAGGTGTGTTCAGGTGCATTCTGGGCGTGCTGGTCTTACAGGGAGGTGTGTTCAGGTGCATTCTGGGCGTGCTGGTCTTACAGGGAGGTGCGTTCAGGTGCATTCTTGGCGTATTGCTATCTTGAGGCAGCGGGAAGTGATCGCGCCATTGACCAACAAAACCTGGTCTAAAGTCAATAACGCAGCATTTCATTGTTATTTTAACAGAGCATTAGTAAAATGCTCCTAGGCTCGTGCACAGTGCGCGCACACACTATGCTTGTTACACACACAGGGACGCACAGCAGCACACACACACACACACACACACACACACACATGCAGAAGATTACAAATAAAAATATTACGGTGCAAATCCTCCATCATAACAGCGATGCTCCAAGGTCCAAACGCGCCTGGCTTTTAAAGGGAATGGGAGATGATCTCTGATTGGTTGATTGCATGTTACACCCAAAACACACCTCTGATTAATGAAGACACTAAGTGGATTTGGACACGCCCTAAACACACCTGCGCCAGGCGCTTCACACAGTACGCTTCGATCGTTAAAATAGGACCCTCTGTGAAAAACAGTTGTGTGTGTGTAAACAGCTGTAAATAGCCAAGTATTCAAACAACAGCTAGAAGTAATAGACATCTAATAAAAGCAGACTTTTCAAACTAATTCAGCCCGATTTTGAACCTCCACCGGACGTGACCCGTGCATGTTAAAGAAACCTGCTGAGTCCTGTGTGGCTCTGCTGCGGGACGTTCAAGGCTAATTAAGTCCAACCAGCAGCCACATTCATCAGCCTGGAGGCTGACAAACACTGCTGATCAACTCCCTGTGTGTATGTGTGTGTGTGTGTTCTTGTTTAACTATATTCGTGGGGTTCAAAAACCGGGAATACAGTATACTTGTGGGGTCCCGACAGCTTTGTGGGGCCAAAATGCTGGACCCCCCAAGTTTAAAGGGCTGTTTGAGGGTTAAGACTTGGTTTTAGGATTAGGGATAGAATTAGGTTATGGTTAGGGTGAGGGTAAGGGTTAAGGTTAGGCATTTAGTTGTGATGGTTAAGGTTAGGGTAAGGGTTAAGGTTAGGCATTTAGTTGTGATGGTTAAGGTTAGGGTAAGGGTTAAGGTTAGGCATTTAGTTGTGATGGTTAAGGTGAGGGTAAGGGTTAAGGTTAGGCATTTAGTTGTGATGGTTAAGGTGAGGGTAAGGGTTAAGGTTAGGCATTTAGTTGTGATGGTAAAGGTTAGGGTAAGGGTTAAGGTAAGGCATTTAGTTGTGATGGTTAAGGTTAGGGTAAGGGTTAAGGTTAGGGTAAGGGTTAAGGTTAGGCATTTAGTTGTGATGGTTAAGGTTAGGGTAAGGGTTAAGGTTAGACATTTAGTTGTGATGGTTAAGGTTAGGGTAAGGGTTAAGGTTAGGCATTTAGTTGTGATGGTTAAGGTTAGGGTAAGGGTTAAGGTTAGGCATTTAGTTGTGATGGTTAAGGTTAGGGTAAGGGGCTAGGGAATGCATTATGTCAATGACAAGTCCCCACAAACACTGTGACTGTGTGTGTGTGTATGTGTGAGTCCGTGTGTGCGTGAGTGTGTATAAATGTGTGTGTCTGTGTGTGTGTAAATGTGTGTGTCTGTGTGTGTGTGTGTGTGTGTGTGTGTGCGTGTATGTGTGTGTGTATTTGTGAGTCCGTGCGTGTGTGTGGGTGTGTGTGTGTGCGTGTGTCTATGTGTGTGGGGGGTGTGCGTGTGTGTGAGTTTGTGTGTGCGTGTTTGCATGTGTGTGTGTGTGTGTGTGTGTGTGTGTGTGTGTGTGTGTGTGTGTGTGTTTGCATGTGCGTGTGTGTTTTGTTTGGCAGGTTTTAGAAAGCCACACGTTTAATGCCCAGACAATTTGGGATTACCTTAAAGGACAACCAGAAGTCTCTAATACCTTCGCCGGGCGGCAACACAAATGCAAATGAAATGCTGTGTTTGGACCAGAGGAAACGAGTATGTATGTGTGTGTGTGTGTGTGTGTGTGTGTGTGTGTGTGTGTGTGTGTGTGTATATATCTCCACGCTGTGTTATCTGTCTCTGCTGATATATTCTTGTGTGTGTGTGTGTGTGTGTCTGTGTGTGTGTGTGTGTGTGTGTGTGTTTGGCGTGATCCTGGCCACGTTGTGTTCAGGTCCTTCGGTCTCATGCATTTTACAACAGAAACAGGGATTTGAAATGCACATAATTCCCTCTCTTGGATCGGAGCAGAACTAAAGAAGCTGACGGAGCGTGGCAGCAGCCACCGCCCGGAGGCACATCCACCTCCCAAATCCCCCCCGAGCCCGACTCGGTCGTCATGGCCACCCAGCCGCCACCACCTCCCCTGGCTCGTTATCTAACCCCCGACTCCAGGAGAGACGGACGTCAATACTTCATCTGCTATCTGCTGCCCGGAGCCCTTCGACTCGCCACATCCTTTAACCCGTTCACCGCTGCAGACTTTCTGTTTCACAACATGTTCGTCAGCCAGCTAGACATTTAGGCCGGTTACACACTGGTCCATTTTTATTTCGGCTCCCATGGTAACAGGTTAGAGCTTGCACGCTGCCTGCGTGACACGCACGTCTCAAAAAACGCGTGCGTGCTAGAAATAGGACCGACGCCTATTTTTCACGAGATTTGATTTCATGTGTTGGAAGCGTTTCCAGGCAAAATAGAATACAAAAAGATGTTTATATGTCGTTTAGACACAAATGCATATTAATAAATGACATGTTGATGTTTGAAAGTCTCGAGGTTTTGATATAAATGCAGATATATAAATGTAATAAAAAAAAAGAAATACATTTTCTAATATTGCACATGTCAATACAGGAGGAAATATTCTGGAGCCTATTTTGCCGTCAATACTGCCCACGTTGTCTTTGCTGTAATCAGATCAGTAATCAGATCAGTATATATTTATGTTTAACATGGTATTTCATCAATGGGAAAAACATCCATGTGTCCAGACAAGGCTAGCAGCAGCAGGGCCGCGTCAGACACGTTTCTGGTGTGCAAAGACATAGAAAACGCCACGCAGCTGACACGCATCAGAAATACCACGCTCATGCCACGCAGCCAGTGTGTAACCGGCCTTATAACGTGATGAAATCACAGCCTGTTCTCATGAACCATTCATACATTCAGCTACGAACAGTACAGCACTGTAATTGCTATGTATTCCACGTATTTATTACTGTCAGCAGCACATTGACTGCTGCTGTATAACAGCGTGAAGCTCCTCGCAGGGAGGAGGTCGGGGGGGGGGGGTTTGGCTCCTAAAACACAAGACTTTGAAGAGGGGGAATCTTTCTCTATATTTAACAAGTTGTTTTGGTGTCTTAAACTTAAAGGTGCTGTAGGTAGGATTGTGAAGATCCAGGATTTAGCCAAAAAATGTGAACATCGACAACTTCTCAGTCCCTCCCCTCCTTCTGCTAAAGCCCAAACAAGTCTCCTAAGCCCCTCCCCCCACAAGGGAGAATGAATGTGTGTGCATGAGCAGTGATTGACACGCAGTTAGACACCTGCCCCCTGGCCCTGATTGGTGCATCTGAACAGGGAGCGGTGGATTTTTGCCAATCCCACTCCAGGCTGCAGGTGGAGCCAGAGGAGCTGGATTGTGGTTTGGATTAAAACACTGGTCTCCCCATTTCCTGGGTTAAAGTCTTGTGTTTTTTCCTTAACTTCTTCAGGACATGAACTCTGCTCCCCGGCTTGAAAGTCAAGTGTTTTAGGAGCATAGGGTCAGTTTCAGCAAATATGCCAGAAAGTTAGTTTTATAAGGCTTACCTACTGCACCTTTAACTGCCGATAAGGGGTTAGCCTTAGCCTAATGTTAGCACTCCTCTCTCTTTGTTTAGGGTCTCACACTTTATTTTTAAAATATTTATCAGCAATACATTTGTACAAAAAGCTAAGTTATGCACTGCAATTCGTAAGCATTCCAAGTATTTTTTGGTGTGTATGCACCAAAGTGACTGCCGCTTCTCCTGAACAGCGGTGGCGCTAATGAGGAAAGGTTACCGACGTTGCTCTTTCTACGGACCAGAAGAAGAAAAAGGTAAACAACGGTAGAACTGGCAGCAGCATTGCCGTCAATACTTCAATGTGATTCACTGACCTACTTCGTCAGATCGAGCCTTTCATTCACCATAAAAGAACTCATCTTAACCCGGTAAGTTTACCAGAGAGACCTGCAGTCACTCTGAGAGTCGGCAAACTCATCCAGGCCTCCTGTTTCCGCTTTGTCGCGCGCCGCTGAAAAAAAAAGAACCCTGCGCGACCTCGGCTTGCGCGCCATAAATCGGACGCGCCGGCCGGATATTACATAATTTTAACGTCACGAAGTCGCGCGCCACCTCGGATGCGTCTAGTATATAACGGCTTTAAGACCACTGATGATGTCGGGATGGACGTTTGGGTCATAAAACACGTCGCTTTCAAGCCGGGGAGCGGAGTTTACTTCTCAAGGACAACAAAAGACTTTTACCCAGGAAACGAGTGTTCCTCGGGAGTGTTTGAATCCAAACATCTTATTTTCTTATCTTAACTAGTTGTTTTGGTGCCTAAACTTAACTGTCGTTGGCGCTTGATGCTGACTTTTTGGCAGTTAATCTCAACTATAATGTCCGCCAAAACAACCGGCAGCTCGCCCGGCTCACAGTCACCTTTTATCGGGTAAACTCAAACTACCAAGTGCCGCTGATTCTCATGGAGCTTCAGTAGCCAGCGTCACATGACCAGCCTATTTACATATATCATATGTATCAGTTTGTAATACATTTTCGTACAATATCGTATGAACCCGTCCATGAGAATGCGTTGAACCACTTGTGTTGCTGCTCATTCGTAGGATAACGCATAAACAATTGTGCAATTTTGTGTAATATATTATTATATGAACTGTTGTATGAGGATACCTAGCATCTTATTAAACATTCATGTCATTCACCTCCTTTCTGCTCCACACAACAGATCGTTTTAAAGAAAACCTGGCTGCTTGATATCAGCTTTCAACACAGAGACACACACACAGACAAAAACACACACACACAGACACAGACAGACACACACACAGACACACACACATCTCCAGTGAGGTTTTTCATTTCATAGAGAAGTGAAACCTTCTCAAGGACTGCTGTGGTGTATTGATTTGGGTTTCTAAAAGCGGAGAATTTCTCCTCTGCAGAGACATGAAACAGGAGAGGAAGGCAGCGTGACATTCATGTCAAATACCACCATCAGTGATGCATGATGGGACATCAAATCCCCCCCATCACGCTCAAAGACTCAAATGTTCCACTTCTGTGTAGTTAGGAACCGTTAACAAGACACACACACACACACACACACACACACACACACAGACACACAGAGGCACGCAAGCACACACACACACAAACGGGGGGGTGCGTTTAACACCCTGCTGTGTGCGCAAGCGCTCTGCCTTTTTGTTACCACTTGTTTACACACACATACATGTAGTGCATCTTCTTAAATCAAAATATATATATTATATATGTTATATATATCTGAATTTCTATGAGAGTTATGTTTTTGGGGCATTTTAAGCCTTTTATAACACGGGACAGCTGAATATATGAAATGGGAGAGAGAGAGGAATGACACGCAGCAAAGGGCCGCATGTCGGAATCAAACCTGTGGCCCCTGTAACAAGGACTGAGCCTTTGTACACGCGGCGCACACTCAACCAGGTGAGCTACCCAGCTTTTATGATCGAGAAGGAAAACTCACTAAACTAAGTGTTTCTGTTACATATTTTAGTTGGAAGAGGCTCTTGTCGTAATAATACCCATACTTAAAGGGTATCTGCCATTTTTTCCAACCTGGACCCTATGTTCCTATGTGTTTGTGTCTAAGTGACTAATGGGAACAACAGTCTTTGACATTGGTCCAGTGTCAAGCGAGATCGCTGCAGTTGGCAGCGGAGAAACAAACTACAATGTAAATTAATTGGACAATTGTGCAGCTTGGATTTACCTTCACAAAAGTCCTTGTTTTTCCGTTGACAGGCTCAGATTAATATTCTAAGTGTCTGACAACATTATGGAAAGGATTTCTAAGGAGGTCGACCTTTCAGTTAAAGAGTAAGATCCTTTCTTTCAACACAAAAAGTTCCGCAAAAATTCGTTGGCTAAACCCACTAGACTCCATGTAAATAAACGGTAATTTTAGCATCGTAAAATACACTTCATTCGAAGTCAACAGAAACAAAAGAAAACTATGAAAAGCCGTTTTGGGTCGTCTTTTCCAACCATCACAACTCTAGTTTTGGTTGAAATAAATACGTAAATTTACTGATTTACATGTGAGAATATGTTGGCTCTATACACGCTAAAAGTATTGTTTTTTAAATGGAGTCTGGTGGGTTTAGCGCTAGTGACTTCAGAGCTGTTTCTGGTTAAACAGAAAGGTCTTAAAGAGGTTTTAAAGGTCTATCTCTGTAGGGATCCTTTCCATAATGTTGTCAGACACTTAGAATATTAATCTGAGTCTGTCAGTGGCAAAAACAGAACTTTTAGTGGACCAAATGGACGATTGAAATGTATTTGCCCCACAGGGTTACATTGCAGCCTGGTCTGTGGTTGCCGGTTACAGCGTTCAGGCTTAATACTGGACCGATGTCAAAGATTGTTGTTCCCATCAGTCACTTAGACACAGAAACATAGGAAAAATGTTGTGGTTTGGATTAAAACACTGGTCTCCCCATTTCCTGGGTGAAAGTCTTGTGTTTTCTCCTTAACTTCTTCAGGACATGAACTCTGCTCCCCGGCTTGAAAGTCCTGTGTTTTAGGAGCATAGGGTCAGTTTCAGCAAATATGCCAGAAAGTTAGTTTTATAAGGCTTACCTACTGCACCTTTAACTGCCGATAAGGGGTTAGCCTTAGCATAACGTTAGCCAAAAAAAAAAAACACTAGTTACCCTTTAAAATGCAAAACAAACATACTGGAGTCTGGATTAAAGTCTTCACTAACCACTGATGTTATTTTGGGGTTTCTCAGATTTTTATACAACAGAATATCTTGTAGCAAAACTGATATAAGGTGTCTCAGTCAGTTATCGCTGTTGATGTCAGGATACAAAAGGATTCCAATGTTTTTCATGGCTACAAACACACAGATGTGAGTGAAAAGTGGTGACGTATGTGAGGTCTGTTTGGACTAATAAAGACTACACGCTGCGAGCGTCCGTTTGTTCCTGGATCTATTTCAAACCTCCAGAATGACCGCAGCAGCTGGACCAGTTCCTGTGTGAAGAGCTTCTCTCTGTTCTCGGCCGCATGAATAAAACATGAATCCTTCAACGCCTCCTAACCCCCCTTCTAACTCGTGGCTACAGATAACGCAGGGCGATGACGTCCTTCGGCGTGAATATCTTTGCTATTTTATATTTAGTTTTTCATCCATCATAGCCTTCGGTACAGTTACTCATTACTCGACTTTTTATGAAGAGAAGACTGCAGTATAGAGGCAACCTAAGACCTTGAGTATCTTCAGCATGCATGGGAAAAAAAAAACGTAAAAAACATACGAAAAATTCGACAAAAATGTTGGAAAAAGAGACCTTGAAAATACGACAAAAAACGTTGAAAAAAGCCTTTCTTTAGCATCCTATTAAAGGGGAACTATTATAGAACATTTTCAGGTTCATACTTGTATTTCGTCTTCGTACTAGAACATGTTTACATGCTTTAATGTTCAAAATCACTTTATTTTTCTCATACTGCCTATGGCTGCTGCAGCTGCATTTACCCTCTCTATGAGATGCTCTGTAGGGGCGCCTGTCTCTTTAATCCCTCCCTCCCGACAAAGCCCACTCTGCTCTGATTGGCCAGCGTGTACCCTGGAATCTCTGCTCCAGTTCTGTTTCACTAGTATCAGCTGGAGCTACTGCAACTGAGTATATAGCAGGACTTTGTTCTGTGAAAAATCACCAATAAAAAGGCTTCTAAACCAAATACTACACAACCGGACATGTCCCAGCAGTAATGTGACCCCGAAATTGGGGAGAAATGACCAACATTAGCCGCCAAGATTACAGCTATCTGGCATCATGCAGCTACTTAGTAGTTAGCACAAAGCTAACGTTAGATTCTAAAGGAACAAAGCGGCACTTTCTACCGTCAAATCACAGATAAAGGCTTCTGAACCAAATACTACCCAATCGGACATGTTTCAGCAGCAATGCGAGCCAAAACTGGGGAAAATTCAACATCAATGGCCGCCAAGATGACATCTTTCACTGGCGTTAGCATGTAGTTACTATAGTTAGCAGTGGACACGAATAGAATATAGCAGCCCTTTTCTATAGTCAAAAATTGCAGAGAAAGGTTTTTAAACTAAATACTACTAACAGAAAATGTTTCAGGTGTAATGTGACCCGGAATTGGGGAGAATTTAAAGGTCCCATGACATGGTGCTCTTTGGATGCTTTTATATAGACCTTAGTGGTCCCTTAATACTGTATCTTAAGTCTTTTTCCCGAAATTCAGCCTTGGTGCAGAATTACAGCCACTAGAGCCAGTCCCACAATGAGCTTTCCTTAGGATGTGCCATTTCTGTGTCTGTAGCTATTGAGGAGGAGAGAGGGGGGGGCAAGGTGGAGGGTGGGGGTGTGGCCTTGACCAACTGCCGATTTGCTCGTTTGAAAGCCATGATGTCTCTCTCTCCCTCATGGGTGGGCCAAATTCTCTGGGCGGGCAAAGGTAACCTTTCCCCTTATGACCTCATAAGGAGAAGATTCTAGATCGGCTGGCTTAGAGTTGCGAAACACTTAGCCGAGAGTAGAAAAAACTGTTGAAACTGGAGCATTCAGAACAGTTGGAAATCTGAACGTTTCAGCTGAAGTTTAAGTTGAGGCCACGTTTACCTTGAAAATCCGACATTATAACATTCTGATATGACAGAAAATATGGAAAAGCATAAAATGTCCACTTTAAATGAAGTCGCAGGTGGATCTTCAACATTGTGCAACAAGCCCTTGAAGTGTAAATGAATGTTTTTCCAGTCTCGGTCCTTACTGCTGTTCAAGAATTGTTTTTTGTAAGAAAGCAGACACAAACAGCGGCAGTAAAAAGCAGAAGAGCAGATGCTGCAGAACGACCGGCTGTCTAATTACCGCCATGCCTTCCTCCTCCTCTGTAACTGGGACTAATTTGTCCAATTTGGTGTATATTTTTTCCTCGAGGGCAGACCGAGCGTCTGACTGCGAGCCGCCCTGCGGACACTCGGCTCGTTTGCCTCCATCAGCTGTCGCGGCAGACTAATCTTCACCTGGGAAGCCGAGAGTGCAGCGCGAGGATAACTTCTTTGATGTTTTATTCATGCCGAGCAGATCAGAGGGACACAAAGACCGCTTCCAGGTTCATTCTGCAGCCTGACGCGGAGAGAGAGAGGCAGAGCAGGAAGTAACTGACCTCCAGGGAAGGCTCTCTGAGACGAGCCGGGTCACTCGGGCCTGTCGGCACTTCTTCGGTTTGTTACTAACAAGACAAGCCTCATATCTTCTGCGACGGAGCAGTACTGTATCTGAAGTCTCTTTTAAATAGGCTTTAGTGGTCCCCTAATACTGTATCTGAAGTCTCTTTTATATAGGCCTTAGTGGTCCCCTAATACTGTATCTAAAGTCTCTTTTAAAAAGGCCTTAGTGGTCCCCTAATACTGTATCTGAAGTATCTTTTATATAGACCTTAGTGGTCCCCTAATACTGTATCTGAAGTCTCTTTTATATAGACCTTAGTGGTCCCCTAATACTGTATCTGAAGTCTCTTTTATATAGACCTTAGTGGTCCCCTAATACTGTATCTGAAGTCTCTTTTATATAGGCCTTAGTGGTCCCCTAATACTGTATCTGAAGTCTCTTTTATATAGGCCTAAGTGGTCCCCTAATACTGTATCTGAAGTCTCTTTTATATAGGCCTCCGTGGTCCCCTAATACTGTATCTGAAGTCTCTTTTATATATACCTTAGTGGTCCCCTAATACTGTATCTGAAGTCTCTTTTATATAGGCCTCCGTGGTCCCCTAATACTGTATCTGTGGTCTTGACCAACTGCCACTTTGCTCGTTTGAAAGCCATGATGTCTCTCTCTCTCTCATGGGTGGGCCAAATTCTCTGGGCGGGCAAAGCAGAGAAAGGGGAGGTAACCTTTCTCCTTAAGACCTCATAAGGAGAAGATTCCAGATCGGCCCATCTGAGCTTTCATTTTCTCAAAGGCAGAGCAGGATACCCAGGGCTCGGTTTACACCTATCACCATTTCTTGCCACTGGGGGACCATAGGCAGGCAGGGGGAACTCATATTAATGTTAAAAAACCTCTTAAAGTGAAATTTTCATGCCATGGGACCTTTAAGAGAGACGCTGGGAGACTGAACAGGCTGGTAAGGAATGGTTGTCGGCATTGAGCTGGAGTCACTCACGGCAACTGCAGAGAAACGGACCATGAGTAGGATACTGGCGATCATGGACAATGACCGCCACCCACTACACAGCATGTTCTTTAAAAAGAGGAGCATGTTCAGTGGCAGACTTCTGTCACTGTCGTGCTCAACAGACAGGTTGAGGAGGTACTTTGTCCCCAAGGCCATCCAACTCTTAAATACCACACAAAGGGGGGAGGGGAGAAATGGACTTTTCAGCATGAGCCTGTCTCTCTCTCTCGATTATATCTCTGTCTGCTGTACACCTGACCTGTCTACACAATCTGGACTCTGGTCAGAACATCTACATCTTATAACTTATTCCCTGTTATACTGTATTTTGTTCTTAAATTATATTATTTCTTTTCTTGTTTGTCAAGCAATTCTATTATGTTTACATTCTTGTCTTTTCATTGTCATAGTTAATATTTAATAATAAGCTATTGCACTGTTCAATCCCTGCACTGTTCACTTTTGCACTACCACCATTGCACACACTCTACCATAGCACCTTATCATGGTCATTTCATCAGGCACTAGGGTTAGGCAAGGATTAGGGTTAAGGTTATCGAGCTTGACAGACAGAGTTGTAAAACTTCCGTCATGACGCTCACCTTTTGTCGGCTAAACTTAACTGTAAAGACCGCTAAACTTAACCGCCATGACCACCAGCGGTCCACAAAATTTCATAGGGTATCTGTCACATCGTAATTGAATTGCGGGGTTTTCGCTGGTAGCCTGACGGGGGTGGGGTGTGGTCTACCTGTGGCCAGCGGGCTGAAGCAAGTCTGGGAAGCAGCCAATGGGAGGCTGAGACAGAGGCCACATGTTGCAGCTCAGTGAGAGACCGCTGAAGAAAGCTGTGTTTTGGACTTTTTTCCCCCTTCCCAAGTTTACCAAAATGAACTGTGAAGCAAGTGGGAACGCTGTGGGAAACTGCGACACTGATTGAACCTTTTTCAGTCGGCCGGCTCATAATTCAGATCCTAGTTTCATATCTACGAGTAGTCTAGACAGATAGACTATCTGTCCAATCTGAGTTTTCAGTTGCACGACTAAAACTACTTTTGAACGTACACACGTTCCACTAAAATAAGTTCCTTCCTGAGACTATTTAGCAGAGGCACCGGGGCTCCATCCGGAGCTTAGCCCTGCCCCACGACGATTGTGATTGGTTTAAAGAAATGCCAATAAACCAGAGCAAGGGTCACCAACATGGTGCCCGCGGGCACCAGGTAGCCCCCAAGGACCACATGAGTAGCCCTCAGGCTTGTTCTAAAAATTAAAATTGAATATTGATATTATCTGTTTCCCACCTTGTTAAGTCATTGTTGATAATTATTATGAGAATATATTAACATGATCAGTGTCTTCACATAGATGAGAATCATTAATAATCATATATAACTAAAGGCAAACTGAGCACATTTGTTATTTCAGAAGAGTGTATCAAACTGGTAGCCCTTCGTATGACTCAATACCCATGAAGTAGCTCTCAGTTTCAAAAAGGTTGGTGACCCCTGAACTAGAGCATCCAGGAATGCTGTGTGGACTAGCCAGACCCTCCTCCGCAGCACTGTGGAGGAGGGTCTGGCGATGTGAAACTAATGTTCGAGTAAAACCAAGCTGTGGTATTATCCTAGACGTAGCGAGAGTAATGAAGTTCCAATGGTGACCTATCTCATATATTACTAATGTTGTCATGATTGTGGATTTTCTGTTGTAGTTTTTTCCTGTTTTATTGTGTTTATTTGCTCTGGTTCCTTGTTTCACTTCTCATGTTTTTGTTTCTTCTGTGATTTTCCTTGTGTTTGTTTCATGCGTTGCTTCTTTTATTTTGTAGTCTCCCTGTTTCTTCCATGTTATGTCTTGTTGTACTTCCTGTTTGAGATGGTCTGCCCCACCCTGATGTCTTTTGCCTGTTCCCCAGCCCTTGTGTCACCCTCGTTTATTTAAGCCCGAGACACACCAGGCCAATAATCGGCCATCGGACAGCCTTGCGAGGTCGGTGACTCGAGTCTGTTCGGTGTGTCCCGTGTCGTCGTCAGTCTTGGGGGCTGTCAGCGTTCATTTTGGCCGACCTGACGTGTTCAGTCGGAGGCAGGGCAGTCGGGACTCACCCGGAAATGGCGAGCAGAATGAGCCTGACTAGAGTCTCTCAAAATCTGACGAAAATCTTTTAAACTGACCTTTGTTCAGCTGAAATGAAGACAGATTCAGGAACTGCACGGTTTATTTCTCTCTTAAAATGTTTTCAGAAACATATTTCAGTGAACTATTTTAGTCCAATATGAGATCGTATATTCTGAACGAGCCGCCATGACAGTCTGGCTTTGAATTTCCGGAGAAAACAAACCCATGTAACGCGTTTGTCCAATCAGCTGCCGGTTTTCATTTCTTGGGTGACAATTAGGGGTGCACGATATTGAAAAAAATTTGATATTGCGATATCGATAATGAATATTTCGATATCGATATTAATTTCGATATTTTTAAACATATGTAAAATTACCAAAGTTATGGGAAAACACATCGAAAATAGATTTCATATTTCCAAGTGCTAAAACAATACATTTAAAATGTTGCCTGAATTGAAAGAATGATATATATATAAAATGTAATGATTTATTAAAAATGTAATAACAATAACTTATAACAATATCTTATTTCACCAGTAAATTCCTGTTAACGACAAAAAAAAAAAAAAAAAACACTGGTTGGGAAAAGGGTATTTTACAATTACTTTGAATGCAGCACGAGGCTGGCGAGGCCAAAGGGCCAAACCTTATATATATGTCAATGAGCCAAACACTGTATGGGAAAGCGTATTTTACAATTTCTTTGAATGCAGCACGAGGCTCAGTCTGTGCTGTTTTTAAAGACAATGGCAGCTACAGTCTGGTGTTACAGTTCTCTCAAGTGAAATACAGACACTCTTCACCGTTTAGCTGTCAGCATTTTTACTTCATTATTTACTCGGTTAAAATGCTTGGTTAGCTGCTAGCTAACGGTAGGCTAACGTTACCTGCTGTCAGGTGTAGCGCTAACTATCTAACGCTAATGCCAAGTGTTTGTTAACTAGCCTCCCGTGCAGCAATGTTTCAGTTGAGTTCCCTCTAAGGTCCGTTTTTGGATCATCAGAGAGAAGTGCAGGCATTTAAGTGGCACCTAAATAAGGCGCTCCACGCAGCTGATGTTTGTTTATACTTCTCCACTGGTGTGTGCGTCGAGCCAGCCGGTGTGTGTGTGTGTGGTAGAGCGAGGAAGAAGTGAGAGAGTGACGGCGTTTTTCTTCGGAGTGAGTAGCGACTCTACCGTTATAGTGAGAGAACCAAAGTGTCTCCCCTGTTCTTTCTGAACACGGTGGGAAATCTGGAGCAGGAGAAGTTAACCCTCTCCTTGATTTCATGTTGTTTATGGAGAAGGAGAACCAGGAAATGAGTCGGGGAATTGCAACTCTACCAAATGATGTGTATTTTCCAGAGGTGCATCAAAGAGTGTAGACGTAACAAGAGGCTACACTCAATAGAACGTTGTGCTGCAGCTTGCAATGGAACAGTCTATTGAGTGCAGCTCCGCCATCTTGGACTGAATGCAACACAATGTTCTGTTGAGTTTCTCCTCTTGTTGCTTCTATACTCTTTGGTTACATGTCGGGCGGGATGCAACGTAAACAAAATTTTGCGTAATTATCGCGAGACTTCCGGTATAATATCGCGCAACGTGATATCGTAATAACGATATTGAGTCGATATATTGTGCACCCCTAGCGACAATACACAGTAGACACATTTCTAAAGTCGGTGTCTCCTCAGTGTGTCCCGAGGCAGTTTTTTGGACCTCGGGCACCCGACTGATCATCTCGACTGGTCGGCCGTCTGGCTGGTGTGTCCCGGCTATAAGTCTGTGTGCTCTCTGTGTCTGTTGTTGGTTTATCGTCGTCCGTCGTGAGTCTTGTGTGCGAGTTCCTTACAGTTTAAGCTATATTTTCGTGTTCTTTGGTTTTTCCCCATTCCTTCCGTGTTCCTTGGCTTTTCTTTTATTTGGACATTACCAGCTCGCTTGTTTTTATTAAGTTCTCTTTGTGTAACTGCTGCTCCCTCCTCGCATTTCTGCACTTGGGTCCAAGCCAGATTACTGCTAAATGTATCAGTCAGAGAAACTGAGGAAAATATATACAAAATTGACTGTATTTTTTTTTTTTAAACCTAAAAGATTTGTGGCTTTTGAGTAAACATTTCGGGGCATGAGTCCGTAGGAAGCTACCTCCCCGCTCCACCGATGCGGTCTGGTATTATCAGGCCGCCTGAACGAGCCCTGCGGACCTACTTTATGAAATAAAACTCACAGCACTATCTATATTCATTTCACAGCTGACAGAGCAGAGCTCTCTGCTGCTTCCTGTCCCATCCGTATGATGCAGCTTTGATTGTGTTTCTAAAACCCTTCTTTAAGAAAAGCCTCGCCACTGACACCGTTTAATTCATGGGTCTGATGATTGCATCAGCACAGTTATTAATAGAGATCCTAAACAACATTTCCTTTATCCCAGAAATGACAATATTGTTGCCGTCTCCATGGATTTGATTACAGACTCGACGTCTCAGCAGATGTCATTTATAAAAAACACAAGGAGGATTCATCAAGCGGCTCTTCTAGTCACTCTAGTTTGATTTACGACGTATTCTAAAAGCCGTTTCCTTTAAAAGCTGTATATGAAAATGGTGCACTTATAGAAAGTGCTGTAAAATAAAGAGAGACGTCCTTAAAGCAGCAAAACGCTGTTGATGTTCTTCGCTGATTCACTCTCTCTCAATATTACGGTTGTTAGCGTTGATGGAAAAGCTATTTGCAGATGTGAAGCACTTCAAACTATAACTCTTGCCCTATTTTATTTGCAGGCAGCGTTCTGCTTCTTCTGCGTCCCATTATGTGTACATAACGCAAAGGACCTGCAGGCAGGATTTGGGCTTCAAATTGAAGATTTTAAAGCTCTGTTTCCGGCCTGGTAGTAACCTTCTGAGGAGATTGTTTGTTAAGGGCAGTCCACACCGAGAATTATAAGTATAATTTTAAAGTCCTGTGTTAGTTTGACCCATTTGACCCCTGTCTCCTATCCCCCTGCCTTGTCTCCTATCCCCCCTGCCTCGTCTCCTATCCCCCTGCCTTGTCTCCTATCCCCCTGCCTCGTCTCCTAACCCCCTGCCTTGTCTCCTATCCCCCTGCCTTGTCTCCTAACCCCCTGTCTCCTAACCCTGTGCCTTGTCTCCTAACCCTGCGCCTCGTCTCCTAACCCTGCGCCTCGTCTCCTAACCCTGTGCCTCGTCTCCTATCCCCCTGCCTTGTCTCCTAACCCCATGCCTCCTAACCCCAACCTTGTCTCCTATCCCCTTGCAACATAACCCCCAGCTTTGTCTCCTATCCCCTTGCATCCTAACCCCCTGCTTCGTCTCCTATCCCCATGCATCCTAACCTCCAGCCTCATCTCCTATCCCCATGCATCCTAACCCCCAGCCTTGTCTCCTATATCCTTGCATCCTAACCCCCAGCTTCGTCTCCTATCCCCTTGCATCCTAACCCCCAGCTTCGTCTCCTATCCCCTTGCATCCTAACCCCCTGCTTCGTCTCCTATCCCCTTGCATCCTAACCCCCTGCTTCGTCTCCTATCCCCTTGTATCCTATCCCCCAGCCTTGTCTCCTATCCCCCTGCCTCCTAACCCCTTGCATCCTAACCCCCAGCCTCGTCTCCTATCCCCCTTCCTCCTAACCCCTTGCATCCTAATCCCCAGCTTCGTCTCCTATCCCCCTGCCTCCTAACCCCCAGCCTCGTCTCTTATCCCCCTGCCTCCTAACCCCCTGCTTCGTCTCCTATCCCTTGCCTCCTAACCCCCAGCCTCGTGTCCTATCCCCCTGCCTCCTAACCCCTTGCATCCTAACCCCCAGCTTTGTCTCCTATACCCTTGCATCCAAACCCCCAGCTTCGTCTCCTATCCCCCTGCTTCCTAACCCCCAGCCTCGTCTCCTATCCCCTTGTATCCTAACCCCCTGCTTCATCTCCTATCCCCTTGCATCCTAACCCCCAGCCTTGTCTCCTATCCCCCTGCCTCCTAACCCCCAGCCTCGTCTCCTATCCCCCTGCCTCCTATCCCCCTGCCTTGTCTGCTATCCCCCTGCCTTGTCTCCTATCCCCCTGTATCCTACCCCCCTTGCCTCGTCTCCTCTCTCAGACCACCACAGGATGACACAGAAGCACTCAAACAAAAGACACAAAAGAGACCAAGGCAGAGAGAAATAACCGCAGGCCTTTTCATTTCCTCTGTTGTTTGGAGGCAGCTTTTAGCCTTCTGTCCGTTTTGTTCTCTGTTGTCAAAGTAAAAGGTCAAAGGCTCAACAATGACAGGAAGTTAAAGTGTATCCGCAGGCCCAAAAAAAATCCACCAGCTACTCTCAACATCCTACAGACGCAAGGCAATCAAACAGGACTGCAAGTGACTAACAGCGAGCTGCTGTAGTTTAATGTGTGTGGGTGTGTGTGTGTGTTCTGATGTGCTTCAGGATAACAGCTGTGTGTGCCATTATAGAGAAAACAATATAAAACAGACAAAGGCGTCATTTCCTCTGAGATGAGATGAAACCTCTTATCTGATTAAAGGCGGTTGTTTTAAAAACATCTCATGTCAGCCAAACCCGCCAGAGCTGCAGAGATTAATCCATTAGTTGTCACTACTAAATTAATTGCCAACTGGGCGCCCAGATAGCTCAGTTGGTAGAGCTGGTGCCCATATATAGAGGTTTACTCCTCGACGCAGCGGGCCAGGGTTCAACTCCAACCTGCGGTCCGTTGCTGCATGTCATTACCCCCTCTCTCTCCCCTTTCATTTCTTTAGCTGTCCTGTCAATAAAGGCCTAAAAATGCCCAAAAAATTATCTCAAAAAAAAAATAAAATTATCGCCAACTATTTTGATAATCAATTCATCGATTTGAGTCATTTTTTTTTAAAGGTCCTATGACATGGTGCTCTTTGTGATGCTTTTATATAGACCTTAGTGGTCCCCTAATACTGTATCTGAAGTCTCTTTTATATAGACCTTAGTGGTCCCCTAATACTGTATCTGAAGTCTCTTTTATATAGACCTTAGTGGTCCCCTAATACTGTATCTGAAGTCTCTTTTATATAGACCTTAGTGGTCCCCTAATACTGTATCTGAAGTCTCTTTTATATAGACCTTAGTGGTCCCCTAATACTGTATCTGAAGTCTCTTTTATAGAGGCCTTAGTGGTCCCCTAATACTGTATCTGAAGTCTCTTTTATATAGACCTTAGTGGTCCCCTAATACTGTATCTGAAGTCTCTTTTATATAGGCCTTAGTGGTCCCCTAATACTGTATCTGAAGTCTCTTTTATATAGACCTTAGTGGTCCCCTAATACTGTATCTGAAGTCTCTTTTATATAGGCCTCAGTGGTCCCCTAATACTACAATTACAAATAATGTGTCTCTCATGAAGGCCTCATCTGATTTTTACAAAATACAAAATGAAATGTCTTGGATTCACCTCTTACATTTACGTGAATTACTTTAAATTTACAGGGTAGATGAACAATTTCGTTATTCACCTCACATACCAAAAATGACACACGTGGAACCCCATGTGGCGCTACAACCAAGGTAGTTTGCTTAAGTGTGAATATTGTTCTAGTTTCTTCCCTCCTCTGTGACAGTTAACTGAATATCTTTGAGTTGTGGACCAAACAAGACATTTGAGGACTTCTTTTGGGGTTTTTGGGAAACACTGATCCACATTTTTCACAATTTTCTGACATTTTAGAGACAACTAATCCATTCATCCAGTAAATTATCTACCGATTAATCAACTATGACAATAACTGTTACCAACAACATGTTTGTCTGTCTGTGCCCCTCAGCTCTGAGCCCGTTGGTTCCTACTGAAGACGTAAATCTTTAAAAAAACCCACAAATATATATAGTTTCATCAGTTATTTCCTGAAACAGCTGCTCACTAGTGTGAAACCTGCTGCGTCCTCTTCCTCACCTCGCTGCCGGCTGAGAATCAGCCTTGACTCCCTCCACCCCCGCACACCACCTACACATTTGCATAATTGTATCCCCACAACTTCATACGGTGTAATTTGTCTCAATCGGTTGACAGGCGGTGGAACTAACTCTGCAGCGAGTGCAACTCACTGATAGGCTGAAAGTCGGTGTGTTGTTTTTGTCGCATTGTGGCTTTTTCCGGCTACATTTAAATGGCTACGTTTTGGTTTTTAAGCTTTAAGTTTTGAGCCAAAAGTGATCTCTGTGCACCGAGTGTTTTTTAGCTCCAGTAGAAGAACTAATCTCTGTTTGAACAACCACGCCCAAACCAAAATATCTCATCATCATTCTGGTATACTGGGCATAAACAGGAGGCAGTGTGGAGACTCCGCCCACTGCTGGTAGTTTCCGTAGTAGCTGTAAGTATCAAAAAACGAGGCGCCGTGACCGATAAGACCCAATCAGGATGGAGAAACGTTGGCGTTGGTTTCGGTGTCACCAAAGGCCTCCGTTTGGCAGCCGTTGAGACTGAAACACAACCAGCCTCAACCAGTCCAAACTGCCTGTGAGCTTCTCCTGTACTATACGGTAATTCCTCTACTGTGTGACAGTAAGTCTCGTGGTTATGACCCAATCGTTAGCCTATTTTTATAAAAGCGTCTGCTATGGAGCCATAACGTGAGCTACGAGGTAATGGAGCCTTTTATGTTACTTTAGAAATAAAGTGGCGCCAAAATGAATGGGAGTCAATGGGATGCTAACGGCACCTGATGGCTTATTAGCATTGAAATGGCTCCATGGGAGCTATGCTTTGTGGAGCCTGGCTTACCACCTTGGGTAACAGTCATAATCATAATCAAAAAATGTAATGTAAGTGCTAGAAGCTTGTAGGATTGGCCTGGTACTCGGCCAGTGCTACCGCAACAACAGCTTTCCGGGTGGTGTCCATGTTTTTCTCCAACTCGGACGGGCGAAACATACCAGAACGCTCGAAGTGTGGAAGTGATGTCATATCCGAGGGCCGAGTTGGTTCGTTGAGAATAACAGAACGCATTATACTTTGTCACCTTACTTCCTGCTTTGCTCCGGTCATACGTCATAGGTTATAATTGCTGCTTGAACAAAACGACTTATGTGGCCGTTTTTCAGGGTAAAAACAGCTTAAAAGTAAATATTTGAAGAGGAAATTACAATGGCTATCGTGTGAAAATGCAGCCCATGAATAAAATGAAAAAAGGGGTTTGATAGAACACAAATCTTCTGGATTAAAACATGTTAGATTCCCTTGTTAATTATGACTTTGACTTCCCTGAAGGGTTTAGGTTGGGCTCTGGTCTGTCAGTGTGCGTTCCCTGCAGTAAATCTGACTTGTTTTTGTGGTGAAGTGCTGATTTGTCTGCTGTGGAAAAGCTCTTCAGAGAGTCTGAACACAGCGCCAAAACAGAGACTGAGAGGGGCTTTTGTTCCTCCTCTGGGCCTTTCTCGCAGACTGTTTACAGCCTCTCTGCATGTTGGGACTGTTTATGAGCCTCGTGGACGCCGCTGTCAGGATGCCACGAGCACGCAAAAACAACCCCCTCCGAAATCTGTCACAACCTCGCTCTGTCCCTGAGCTGCCCTGAATACACAAAGAGTCATTCAGCTTCACGACGGGAACAATGCATTCAGAAAGCTTGACTATAAAAACAGATGCTTTTTGTTTAAATGCTGACCTGACAGCCGAAAACAGAGCTACCTTTCTGTGGATGTTTCGTGCATTTTTTTAAAGGTCCCATGGCATGAACATTTCACTTTAGGAGGGTAAACATTAATATGCGTTCCCCCAACCTGCCTATGGCCCCCCAGTGGCTAAAAATGGTGATAGGTGTAAACCGAGCCCTGGGTATCCTGCTCTGCCTTTGAGAAAATGAAAACTCAGATGGGCCAATCAGGAATCTTCTCCTTATGAGGTCATAAGGAGCAAGGTTACCTCCCCTGGTAACCCCTGGCCCACCCATGAGAGAGAGAGAGACACTAAGGTGACTTAGGTGATAAAAGAGACTTCAGATACAGTATTAGGGGACCACTAAGGCCTATATAAAAGAGACTTCAGATACAGTATTAGGGGACCACTAAGGTCTATATAAAAGAGACTTCAGATACAGTATTAGGGGACCACTAAGGTCTATATAAAAGAGACTTCAGATACAGTATTAGGGGACCACTAAGGTCTATATAAAAGAGACTTCAGATACAGTATTAGGGGACCACTAAGGTCTATATAAAAGAGACTTCAGATACAGTATTAGGAGACCACTAAGGTCTTGCAGCATGTCATGGGACCTTTAATTCCTATCAGGTTGTTTTTTATTCCCCTTGGTTTCCCGTTGTAATGTCTGTCAGGATCCTTTTCGCCTTAGTCTTTAACCTCATCCTCTCCTAACCCGAGCAGTCACATAAATCTCCAGACTGGCGTTTTTAACGCTGCTGCCGGGATGGAAAAGCTCCCCCCCGCCCTTCCCCCATGGTTATTGATTCTGAAGCAGGCGTCACAAGGCCCCGAAGCGAGCGCAGTTCAATTAGATTTTAACAGCTTTATGTTGACGTGAGACATCGCCGTCTTCCTCTTGGAAGACAAAAAAAAAAAAAAAAGGAGAGATTTAGCTTTGCAGATGCTCAGACGTGCTGCTGAGTGAAGGAATAAAAAAACCTCAGTGAAGAAGCCGAGTCCCGTGGTAAACACGCGGCGAGACGCAGACCACCAACACACGGAAATCCGGCCCGAGACCGTGAAGGGTGTGTGAGGAAGACGAGAGTCACTGGCATCAATCACAGTCAGACAGGGGAACATTTAACGTAACAGATAGCAGTTCAGCGTGAGCCGCAGATACACAGTTACGGAAGATATATGACACATATATCGGGCCCGTTTTCAAAAGACGATAACGCAACATGCTTTCCTACAAAGCGAGTCTGAGAGGGAGACGTTCAGTTCGATGCCCGAGAGAGGATGTGGTTAGCCCAGCTAATAAATCCAGACCTCTGCAGCTCAGTAATTAACACAAATTAAACAGTCTGTGGTTTACACAAGAGACCCTTTTAAATGACTTCCTGTCTGTCTGTCAGACTACATTTTGAATGTCATTGCACGGTGTGATATTATTGCAGCGGCTTTCTAATTATTTAAAAAAAAAGTGCATTACAGGCTGACTATGCAGAGGTTCTGCTTATATGTGCTATTATTCTATCTTTCTGTGCTATAACAGAGATACATGCTGCGTGTTTTTGTTAGTTAAAGCAGAAAGTCGGCAGGTTTCGGCCGAAACTAGACGTGGAGCGCGTGATCCACAGGGGACCCTCACCAGTGAAATTAAATATCTTTGGGTGCTAATTGGTCAGTGTAACGCTTATCAGTTCAATTTTCTAAGCACAAACGGACATTTGGAAAAACAGTCCCTCCAGAAAAACTTCAGATCGCGTTTACTTCACTAAATTTAATTTTTGCAAGTTCCCACAATTTCATTGCATAAAATTGCATAAATATCCCCCATATTCCATCGCATTTTTTAAGAAAACGTGCCGCACAATCAAGGATTTTTGCCCACAACAATCACAAAAAAACTCGTTGCGCCTTGACAAATTAAAAAATTGGATCTTGAAACTGTTTTTCCAATTTTCTGTTTTTTATTCAGAGGATCAGAAATTGAGAAATTTACAAAATTGCGTCTGAGCTCCAATTATTCAATACTGCCATGGAGTTCTCTCCCTCTTCCCCCTAGCTATACACTCGAAACCATCAGTTGCACCTCTGACCCCAAAGTCTATCAGTTTATTTGTTTTTTGGTCCATATGTAGTTAATGACCTGCATATTCCGAAAAGAGCTGTCAGTATTGAATAATTGGAGCTCAGACGCAATTTTGTAATTTTCTAAATTTCTGATCCTCTGAATAAAAAAAACAGAAAATTGGAAAAAAAAAAAACAGTTTAAAGATCTGATTTTTTTATTTGTCAAGGTGGAAATTTTTTTTGGGATAATTGGATATTGGAACCCATTTTTCTGTTTTTCCAAATGTGCATTTGTGCTTAGAAAATTGAACTGGTAAGCGTTACACTGACCCTAATTGACTCAAACCTCTACTCTAAGTCCCATGTGAAAAGAATTAGTGAAAAAACATTTGATAGAAGGTTGAAAAAAGTGACAAAAATGCTTCAACAATGTAGAAAAAAAACAGAAAAACTTCAAAAAAAGTGAATATATAAATATATATATATATTTATATATATATAGAAGCAGCTCCTCCCCCTTCCTGCCTTGTTGCTGCCTTGAATGGGTTCACCGGGAGAGTCTGTGATGCGAGACTAATCAGGGCCCATTTCCATTCTGGGCACAGAATGGACACACACACACACACACACACACACACACACACACACACACACACACACACACACACACACACACACACACACACACACACACACACACACACACAACCACCACCACCCCCCAAATCCCAGAATGGATGCATTTTATTTGGAGCACAAAGTGACTCAGAGCAGCTTGTTTGTCAGATCCCAAAACAGCGAGGTAACGTAGAAAGTGGCAGCGCTGGAATGTAACTGAGTACTTTTACTCTAGTACTGTCTGTACTTCAGTACCAAATGTTGAGATACTTGTACTTTCCTTGAGACTTTTCTCTTCATGCCACTTTGTACTTCCATTCCGCTACATTTCAGAGAGAAATATTGGACTTTTTACTCCACTACATTCATCCGATACAGCTTTAGTTACTAGTTACTTTAGTTACTCCTCTACATTCATGTTACAGCTTTAGTTACTAGTTACTTTAGTTACTATGCTACATTAATCTGTTCCAACTTTAGTTACTAGTTACTTTAGTTACTCCATTACATTCATCTGTTCCAGCTTTAGTTACTAGTTACTTTAGTTACTCCACTACATTCAGCTTTAGTTACTAGTTACTTTAGTTACTCCGCAACATTCATCTGTTCCAGCTTTAGTTACTAGTTACTTTACACATTCAGATTACTGCACACAGAACAGATGTAGTTTATAAAATCTGATGTTTGATTCTAAAGTAAACTAGCCTACAATATAACGGACTACAAGTCCAGCTGAGATGTGTGTGTGTGTGTGTAGACCATTGAACACACAACTGTGTGTGTGTGTGTGTGTGTAGACCATTAAACACACAACTGTCTGTGTGTGTGTGTGTGTGTGTGTGTGTGTGTGTGTGTGTGTGTGTGTGTAGACCATTAAACACACAACTGTCTGTGTGTGTCTGTGTGTCTGTGTGTGTGTGTGTGTGTGTGTGTGTCTGTGTGTGTGTGTGTCTGTGTGTGTGTGTGTGTGTGTGTGTGTGTGTGTGTGTGTGTGTGTGTGTGTGTGTGTGTGTGTGTGTGTGTGTGTGTGTGTGTGTGTGTGTGTGTGTGTGTCTGAGTGTGTGTCTGTGTGTGTGTGTGTGTGTGTCTGAGTGTGTGTGTGTGTGTGTGTGTGTGTGTGTCTGAGTGTGTGTCTGTGTGTGTGTGTGTGTGTGTCTGTGTGTGTGTGTGTGTGTGTGTGTGTGTGTGTGTGTGTGTCTGTGTGTGTGTGTGTGTGTGTGTGTGTGTGTCTGTGTGTGTGTGTGTGTGTGTGTGTGTGTGTGTGTGTGTGTCTGAGTGTGTGTGTGTGTGTGTGTGTGTGTGTGTGTGTGTGTGTGTGTGTGTGTGTCTGAGTGTGTGTCTGAGTGTGTGTCTGTGTGTGTGTGTGTGTGTGTGTGTGTGTCTGTGTGTGTGTGTGTGTGTGTGTGTGTGTGTGTGTGTGTGTCTGAGTGTGTGTATCTCCCCGACAGAAGCAGAGCTGAATAAAAAGAAGTTCCAGAAATGAATACCAGGAGAAAGCAGTAAAGATGATGTACGAGACGGCCGCGGTATTAAAAGGCAGCCGCCGCACTGAATTATAAATTATGGATCACCTCGCGGCTTGAAAATATATCGGCTCAATCAATCGCCTGCAGGATAAATAAATGAATGACTCGGCTCGGGTTATTTTCTCATGAAGAATTCATCAGCATGGGCGTGAAGCTGCGGTCTTTATCCTGAGGCTAATAACCAGAGAGAAGGGGCCTACACACGGAGCTCTGTCTCCAGGACCTACACACGGAGCTCTGTCTCCAGGACCTACACACGGAGCTCTGTCTCCGGTACAGACCGCAGAGAGACTGGGCCTACACGCGGAGCTCTGTCTCCGGGACAGACCGCAGAGAGACTGGGCCTACACGCGGAGCTCTGTCTCCGGGACAGACCGCAGAGAGACTGGGCCTACACGCGGAGCTCTGTCTCTCTGCATTGGCTACAGGCGGCGTTTGGGTGGAGAATAAAGTGTCTGTGGTCCAATCAGAAAGTGTATGTGTGTGTGTGTGTGTGTGTCTAAGTGTGCATGTGTGTGTCTGTGTGTGTGTCTGAGTCTGTGTGTATCTGAGTGCATGTGTGTGTCTGTGTCTGTGTGTGTGTGTGTGTGTGTGTGTGTGTGTGTGTCTGAGTGAGTGTGTGTGTGTGTGTGTGCGTGTGTGTATCTAAGTGTGCATGTGTGTGTGTGTGTGTGTGTGTGTGTGTGTGTATCTAAGTGTGGATGTGTGTGTGTCTGAGTGCGTGTGTGTGTATCTGAGTGCGTGTGTGTAACAACTGAGCCCTTAATTCAGTTTTTTCAGTTCCGCTAAACTCGCACTTCCCCATCTTTCCTCGTCCAAGTAAGTGTAAGGTTTTTAGATAATCACATCATTTTGGACTATTTATTTTATTTATTGTGTTTGTGTGTGTGTGTGTATGTTTGCATCTGTGTGTGCGAGCGTCAGTGTATGTGGGTGTGTGTGTGTGTGTGTGTGTGTGTATCTGAGTGTGTCTGAGTGTGTCTGAGTGTGTGTGTGTGTGTGTGTGTGTGTGTGTGCCTGAGTGTGTGTATCTCCATTGTGCAGACAGCAGAGGAACACAGGAAAGTAATTTCTCTGCAGCTTCACCAACATGAAGACTGGAAAGCATTTCCTCGCCATGTGGCGGGCAGACCTCTGAGATTTACTCACCGAAACGGAGAAATGTGCCCGCTGTTGGCACTTGGCGAATGTTAATGTCAGGACCCTGATAAAACCCAGTAAATACTCCTCGGTAGAATATTTTACTACATATATAATGAACACTAAAGATGTCTTCTCTCTCTGGAGAGATAACTGCTTTCTCATTTTCCTGTTATCAGTTATTTGTCAAGATAAGCTTTCTCATTCGGTCGATGTCTCAGCTCTCTGATAGCCAGAGTCAGTTGACACAAACGTCAAGTCTAATGACAGAAACACACATTCTGCTTTTCACACACACAGTTTGAAGTCTGGAGAAATCGTCTCTAAGACACAGAAAGCTCTTTTCACAGCCTGATTTGGGAGGAGAGGCTGTTATCTGCGGACCGGAGCAGAATGGGGCTTTTGGGACGTTTGGTCAGCGGGATTTTGTGTGAAAAAAACAAAGATGAGTTCCTCTAATGCACTCACAACATGGTGGAAACCAAGGGGGGGTGAGCGTAGCTCTTATTGCACCATTTTGATGCTACCAAGCCATCACCTCCCGTTAGCATCCCGTTAGCATCCCATTAACTCCCATACATCTGAAGCGTTTAAAGACTCTATTTCTCCGTTGTTTATTTCTAAAGCAACACGACAATGTATAAAAGGCTCCATTACCTTGTACCTCACGTTATGGCTCCGTAGCAGACGTTTTTATAACAATAGGCTAACGATTGGGTCATAACCACGAGACTTACTGTCACACAGTAGAGGAATTACCGTATAGTACAGGAGAAGCTCACAGGCAGTTTGGACTTACATTATCTGTTTAGTAATCGGAGGGGTTGGTGTTTCCCACAATGCCGTGCGTGAAATAAGGGAAGTGGTGAGCCTCTAAAATACATGAATCCCCCAGGGGAAATTTAAAGCTGCACTGATCAATACTGTTATATTAAGAATGGATTAAATGGCTCTGATGGTAAAGAAGTCTTAAGTTTAGTCTCTTGGGGCGTTTTCACACCTATAGTTCGGTGGACTCTGTGCGATTCGGGGGGTTGAAGTTGGGACATCGTTGCATTTCTCATTTGGTTCGGTTTGCCTTCACACTGCACTTTGTCAAACGCGCCAAACGCTGTAAACACACGTCACACGGTGGACACGGTCGCTTGTTTATTGGACCGAATATCTGAAAACTCTGCAACACTAACTAACGGAGCGACAACCACATTTACAACGTCTCGGGTTATCTGTTTCTGCTTTAGGGTTTCTAATTTATAAGAAGGGGAACAATGAGCAGGTGACAGACAGCGAGTGAAGGAGAGATGATGATGTCACAGTGACGTGTGCTCAGAACAGCTGATGGGTCTGAAAGTTATCATCCCTTAACCTTCCTGATGTCCTCGGGTCAAAAGTGACCCATTTTCAAAAAGTTTCTATATCAGAAATTTGAATGTTTTTTTAATTTAATTTTAAAGTATTTGAAAAAAAAAAAAAATTATAAAAGAATGTTGTGACAAAAACGTAAAAAAAAGTGCAGAAAACATTGAAAAAGTGACAAAAACGTCACGAAAAGTGACAAAAACATCGGGAAGAGTGACAAAAGTGTTGAAAAAGATTAATTTTAAATTTCTACCCAGAAAAACTAAAAGTTGAATGGTCAACGGAAAGACAACACAAGGGTTAAATCATATAGAAGTCCCTAAATTGTGTGCAAGGTGAAAGCTGCAGGCTAGTAAATGCTCCGTTTTTAGTTCACTCCCTGTATTTTGGGTCGGATCGCGTTCTCACCTGAAGTGAACTGAACTCTAGTTCACTTGGAAGAGAACCGAGACCCCCGTTAACAAGCGGACCTGAGTTCAGATGAGCTTTCACACCGCCCAAAACCAACCGGACGATCAGACCAAACGCTCCAGGGGCAGGTGTGAAAGCAACCTAAGAAATATCTGTGTATTAACAGTTATTATGACTGTATATTTTAACAGTAATTGTATCCCATGGCACCCATGTATCGTGAAAGAGTCAAATCATGACAAAAGCATATCGTGCCAGCCCTAGTCTCGCATTGCCAGTCTGACTAGTCCACACAGCATTCTGCTTTATTGGCATTTCTTTAAACCAATCACAATCAGTCTTGGGTGGTGCAAAGACCTGGACGGAGCCACGGTGCCTCTGCTAAATAGCCTCAGGAAGGAACTTGTTTTGGTGGAACATGTGTACGTTCAAAGGTTGTTTTAGTCGTGAAAACAGAAAACTCAGACTGGACAGAGAGTCTAGCTAGCTGTCTGGATTTACCCTACAGAGATCTGAGGAGCAGTTAAAGGACAAATCCGGCCCTAAATGAACCCAGGGGTTAATAACACATGTGTACCGAGTCAACCGTTCTCTGGGATCCGTTTTCATGCTAATCGAATGTGACCAGTTTTAGCGCAAACCGCTAATTAGCTTATAAAGCTAGTCGTCGGGGCACTGGTAAAGTAAAAAGAAATCTCTATTTCTATACCACTAACAAGGCTCAAAATAGCACCACACTTCCACGGTAGCATATTGAGGGTCCCTACCAGTGTTGCCACAGTTACTTTGAAAAAGTTAGTTACTTTACAGATTACTTGATTTTAAAAGTAGTTTAGTTACTTTACAGATTACTTGATTTTAAAAGTAGTTTATTTACTTTACAGATTACTTGATTTTAAAAGTAGTTTACTTACTTTACAGATTACTTGATTTTAAAAGTAACAAAGTTAGATTACTTTATTAGTTACATGCAGCAGCTGCCGACAACTTTGAGGCAGCTCGGCATTGCCAGTAGTAAGATCTGGTTCATTATGGCATGAAAGAGAGCCAGTGTTTAAGGGCAGCATTTCCACTACAACATAGGCCTACTGCCCGACCAACTTCTTCAACTCTCCCCCACTTACTTGTTTTGCACCAAAGTCCAGCTTTAGTTGTTTGGGTGGTGGGGGGACCTCCTCCTCTCTGCTTCGCTCCACCTACTGGGACTTGCTCTGTAGGTTTGACTGCAGCGGTGCGACTCCAAATGGTTCTTCAAATTTGACGTAGTCGCCACCAGCACAGAGTGAACAACCAACCTTAATATTGCCATCTTTAGCCGACACAAACTCTAAATAATGACTGTATTTCCATCTCTCTCCTCCCTCCATTGTTGTTTACGTTTGTGTCCCTGCATGGTACACGTGACCTGTCCTCATGCTGAAAACGTGACTTGTCGCATACGTGACTTCACTCCCCGAGACGCAAGAAGAAAGCAAAAATATATATTTTTACTAAGGAAAATGACAAATAGTAACGCACAGTGACTTGGATAAGTAACTTTAATCTGATTACTGGTTTGGAAATAGTAACGCGTTAGATTACTCGTTACTGAAAAAAGTGCTCAGATTAGAGCCACGTAACGCGTTACTAGTAACGCGTTACGTGGCATCACTGGTCCCTACATGTAAACCGAAGCACTGAGAACTTTGTAAGTGTACAGAAAGTTTATTACATAGATAGTTTAGAAAGACCGTACCGTTCTCGTATACAGGCAGGCACCATCTTGGGAAAACAGCCACGATAAGTCGAACAACGAACGCTGTGCTTGAGCTATGTTACTGGTCACTGGTTGCACGGAGTTCGTCAACTGTTATGACTCAGTACGTGTGTTATTAACCCCTTGGTTCATTTTGCACCGGATTTGTCCTTTAACCATAGTCCTCTTATTATCTACCGGAGGTTAGAACACCAACACAAAGAAAGAGGAATGGATCGGTCATCCAGCGGAAGTGGAACGTGGTCTATAGACTCTACCAGCCTAATGTTTCCCTGTTGAGTTGGGAAAACACAGAAAACAGCTAAAAGAAGAGAGAGAATATTGGACTCAACATTCATCAGATGGACACAAGCAGCAACCCACTGACGCTCAACAACTTGGTTTTTATATTGATTACATAAAGCATCACTTTCGCTCTGTATTTCTGTTCATAACCTGCATTTCATTACAGATATTATAAAGTATAAGGCATCCCGAGGTGAACCAGTTCATCTGAAGTTTAAAAGGTTTCAGTCTTAACATTTAAAAAGCGAAGCGTCTCTCTGGATCCTCCGCCAGCTGAACTAATGGCAGCGATAAACACGGCTGAGGCTGATTCAACGCCGCTTGTTTGGAAGGTCAAGACTTTAACAATTCAAAACTTAGAGAAGCTGCTTTCAGAATAAATAGCCGCCGGCAAAAGACAGACAGAAAGGGTTCACGCGTATGAAGACTGCCTAATGTGAAGAGACGCAGCCGCTTTCTGCAGGAAATACAACCTGAAAACAACTCGTCCTCACCGTCTAAAACCAAACACTTCATATTTCATCATGCCTCTCTAGCAGGAAACTGTCACTGTGTTGTGACCTTTCATTACAACACACATGGTTAAAGGTCCCATGACATGGTGCTCTTTGGATGCTTTTATATAGACCTTAGTGGTCCCCTAATACTGTATCTGAAGTCTCTTTTATATAGACCTTAGTGGTCCCCTAATACTGTATCTGAAGTCTCTTTTATATAGACCTTAGTGGTCCCCTAATACTGTATCTGAAGTCTCTTTTATATAGACCTTAGTGGTCCCCTAATACTGTATCTGAAGTCTCTTTTATATAGACCTTAGTGGTCCCCTAATACTGTATCTGAAGTCTGTTTTGCGAAATTCAGCCTTGGTGCAGAATTATAGCCGCTTTCCTTAGGATGTGCCATTTTTGGGTCTGTAGCTTTAAATGCTATTGAGGAGGGTGGGGGTGTGGTCTTGACCAACTGCCACTTTGCTCGTTTGAAAGCCATGATGTCTCTCTCTCAAATTCTCTGGGTGGGCAAAACACAGAAAGGGGAGGTAACCTTGCTCCTTATGACCTCATAAGGAGAAGATTCCTGATTGGCCCATCTGAGCTTTCATTTTCTCAAAGGCAGAGCAGGATACCCAGGGCTCGGTTTACACCTATCACCATTTCTAGCCACTGGGGGACCATAGGCAGGCTGGGGGAACTCATATTAATGTTAAAACCTGATAAAATGACATTTTCATGCCATGGGACCTTTACAAGACCGCTGCACTGATTTAGCTTCGCATTTCTATAACGTACTGTACTCCTGTAGCCTGACAAGCCAGACCCACATCCCGATGTTGGGTCTGGGATCTCCCCATTGGCAGGGCTCAATCCGAGGGACGGGATAAACGGTTGTCTTTCAAATTCCCTCTGCACCAATAGGATAGCGCCACAACCAACCAGAGCAACGCTAGTTGATAGATTAAACTTTAAATTCCGAACACATCTTCCTTTTTTAAGAATGACTTCAGTGCCGTTCTTTGTTCTTTTCTCAGAGAAAAGCTGAACTCCAAGTCTTCTAGAGTTGCGGCCAAAGCCGATTCCAAAGATCGCTGTTCTCCAGCAGCAGCAGCAGCCATCTTCTTTGTTTTCAAGTAGCAGGGAATTCACGCGGAACCGTCGCAACTCTGCCGTCCTTATGTTAAGCCCACCGACTCTATACACGACGTGATTGGCCTGCCCAGAAATTGGATTTTCCAGCTCGCAAGCCAACAGGAGAGTTGCTAAACTGACCCTGGCTGCAAATTACATTTCCTGCCGATAGGGTGAGTCTAGATTTCTAGGCTAGTGCTCCTGATGGAGAGTTAATAAACTTCAAACTAAATTTTTTCAACTAAAATTAAAGCTATAGTGCGTTTTTTGTGTCACCCCCATGAGGAATTCTAAGTAATGACAACACTGTCGGCGCGTCCACATGACACAAGTCTTCTGTAATCCCGCCCCAACATGTAGGAGTAAAATAACATGATGGACTCTTCAGAAGAGGTCATTATCTTCACTTGAGTTTCTGCGGGGGAAAGTCGACGGACTTCCACAATCTTCTGAACATAGTCACGCTGAGAAACACAGAGAGTTGTGTGGAGCTGAGAGTCTTAATTAGCTTTGTAGCAACTCATTTGGCAACGGCTTGAATGTAACGGACGTTCATTAATATCAAAAAGTTACGCACTAAAGCCTTAATCAACATCCGTTACATTCAAGCCGTTGCCAAATGAGTTGCTACAAAGCTAATTAAGACTCTCAGCTCTACACAACTCTCTCTGTGTTTCTCAGTATGGCTCTTTTAAATTAAACCAGCTCCTCCTGTTTGAAGGTTTATCAAAGTCTTGGCAATCGGCACTCTGTCAATGCTTTATTTAACCTTTATTTATTGAGGGAAGGTTCACTGAGAGGCAGCCTCTCTTTTGCAGGAACGATCTGATCACATTTACACAGTTCCACATTCATACTTGGGAGCTGCCCAGTACAACCACAGTCTGATCTACTGGAGCGGTTGGAGGTTAAGGGCACCTCAATGGTGGTGATGAGGGGAGGGACAAGCGCTGCTCTTTCACTTTCCCCAACCAGATTTTATACTGGCGGTCTGGGGATTGAACCGGCAACCTCCCGGTCCCAAGCTTGCTTCTTTAACCTTTAAGCCACCACTAAAAAAGCTAAAAGCTAAAATGCTAGAGCTGCAAGGATTCAAACTAGTTAAGTTAGTCAACTAGTTAATTAATCTCCAACTATTTTGATAATCGATTTGAAAACATTCTCTGATGTCAGCGTGTTAAATGTGAATATTGTTCTAGTTTCTTCTCTCCTCTGGGACAGGAAACTGAATATCTTTGAGTTGTGGACACAACGAGACATTTGAAGACGTCATCTTGGACTTTTTTTGAAACGCTGATCCATCCAAGTTTTAACATTTTCGATCTTTTTATGGACCAACCATTTTATGGCATTGTCTTAATTTGTTCTGATGTTTTTATCCGCTCCTACAGAAGATTAGAAGCTGTACAGTATAAAAGACAAACAAACACACTCACATCCCAGATGAGTTTTGATTCCAGATGTACGTACAGTTTATTTACATCTGTGCTCAGCGGGACAAGAGGAATAACAAACATCACAGGCCGATGACGGGTCCGAAAGCTCCAGAGATACAGTCAGAAAAGAAGTATTCAGATCCTTTACTGCAGTAATAGTACTGATACCACACTGCTAAAATACTCTCTTACAAGTTAAAGTCCTGCATTTAGAATGTTAATTCAGTAAAAAGTCTGTAAGTATCATCAGGAAAATGTAGTTAAAGTATTAAAAGTAAAGAAACATCCTCACATTTCAGAAATGTTGCAAAAGGCGCCAAAATAGTCGAAGACAGCACCAGAGAAATGCCAAAAAAAATTGCAAAAAACACCCAAAAGGTCTACTACAGCAACAACATGGTAGCAAAAACCTCCAAAAATTAGCCACAATAACATCGGAACAACGACAAAAATGTCAGAAGAAAAAACAGACAAAAATGTTAACAAAAATGTTGACAAAAAACCTTTCTTAACATCAAGGCCATGGGACTACAAAATAGAAATAGGATTTCAACCCAAGTAAAATCATTGGTTTTATTAAGTTGCATTGTCCCCTTCTTGGATAAACTGATTTGAATTGAAAAACTGCAGATACCTTGCCTAGGTAGGGCACTAAATTGGCGAAGGCAGGCTCTGCAAACACACACTGCTGATGTGCACACAGACGCCAAATCCCCCCCCACGTATTAAGCCTTTTGATCAACCGTGTGTCAGTAATCGGACCTGGGAGCCCGAGTAGCCCTAAATGTGACAGATGAAGCCTCCGTAACTCTTCATAAAGCTGCCGTCTGGCATAATCTACAGAGCCATCGGCGCGTGCGCTATATAAATGACAGCCCACACATTAAACCAATGTCACAGAAATCATTTTCATTTCCTCAGCGCGTGGGTGGAGGCTTCCGCCAACATCTTAATTGTCCCTTTGGTTCGACGCCCAAAACGTCCAGGAAAAGATAACGACGTGTTGGCGCTGAGAGTGTGCAGAGTGGAAGAGACACTGTCGGGACACGTTAGGGTTTTCTGTGTGGCTTTGTTTCACCTCGTATGTGCGTGGGCTGCTGCAAACCTGTCTGAGATATATATTTACAGTATATACATACTGTATATCCTGAGAAGTCTGCAGTCTGCAGAGGCCTTCAGACGATGCAACCCAAGCCTGTGGGAGCTGTGTTCTGACGCTGCTTCACTTAATACGCACGTTGTTCTGTCATTAGAGGCAGAGCCGCAGCTTCTCCGCTCACATCTTCAGAAGAAGAACAAGGTTCATGGCCAGGTAACACCTCCCTTACGCTGGAAGACTCTGAAAACAGAGACACCGTCTCGCATCTAACGTTAAAGACTGTCCTAACATGTAAAGTACGACCAAAAGTAGGGAGTGCGGATTGGTAGCTGGAGAGATGCCAGATCACCTCCTGGGCACCTCCAAGGTGCTCTTGAGCAAGGCACTGTAACCCTAACCCCCCAACCGCTCAGGGCACTGGTCCAGCACTGGCAGCCCACTCACTCTGACATCTCTCCATTTGTGCATGAATAGGTCCTGAGCATGTGTATGTGTGTGTGTGTATTTCAGGCCTGTGTGTAGTGATTTCAAACGGAGTGTAAACTGTAATATCCCCAATGGGGATTAATAAAAAGTATAAATTAAATTAAATTAAAATAAATTAAAGACTGGGGATCCTGCAGGGTCACACATGGCAAGACTACTACTAGATTTTTTTTTTGAAATTTAACCAAGCTAGCTAGCTACCACTAGAAAAAATATGAAATAAACAAACGATACATACAGAGAAGTAACGCATAGATATAACTATACTACATTAAGGAAGAGGAAAAAGGAGGCTGCATGGATGAGTGCAGGATGTCGAGGGATGTGCAGAGAACAGGATGTAGGGTTAAGGTTCAATGTCAGTGGGGGACCAGTGGGGACCGGGGGGGTTGTTAACCAGGCTGAATGCTTAGAGGAACTTGGTCTTCCTGTGATCACCCCGACTCTAAGGGCTTTGTTTATTTGCTGCTTCCACATCATTACAAACTATGAAACCAACTTTCTACACAAAGAGATGGTAGAGAAGTTCAGAGGGAAGACACGCAAGTGACTAAGTCTTTAAGTCAGTCAAGTATTAAATAAGTGTAAATATAATAAAGTAGATCTCCCCCCGCTGTTAAAAAGGAACTAGTAACTTTGACTAACTGAGCTACTTTTAACTTAATCTGAACTGATATGGTTGAGATCAGAGAGGGAGATCAATCAAAGGTTCCCACCGGCGCTCCGACGTGATCTGAGGCTCCGGGAGCCGAGAGAGATTAGAGATCAGCTCCATTTGAAGTGCAGCCGGCAGTATTTCATGGCGGGGGGGGGGCCCTGAGCGCCCGCAGGCCCCTGCACACCTGCAGGATCACCTTACTGCAGCTCCAACACCGCCGGCTTCAGACGTCCACGAGAAACTGGGTTTTAGGGTTGTGCTCGATTGAAGAAATTCTTAGTCGACTAAAACTCATTCAATTGTATCGACTAATCGATTAGTTGATTTAATCGACAGATCTGTAAATCTGAGTTTCTCCGCAAAGAGTCATGCTAAAAGAATGCATATATTGAATAAGATAACGCCTCCTTTGCATATTTAAACACATTTCAGAAAACCTGTAATACAACAAATAACTGCTTTAAAGAAAGTAATCAAAGTGGGTTTCCCGGTAATATCTATTAGGTAAAATGTCAACCCTTAGTTCTTGTGTTTACCAGAGATGTGCTCGTACGTTTCTTGGAAATAAGTCATTCAGCATGAAAAAAAAGCATCAAACATGACTAATGGACTAAAGAGATCTAAGTTGACTAAGACCAAAACAACCGATTAGTCGACTAATCGGCTAAGAGGGAGCAGACCTACTGGGTTTTAAAAGCAAAACACATCGCAGAAAGCAACCAAAACGTAAAATAAGTGACAAAAAATGACTTAAACTACATGAAGCGTTCAATTGTACTGTACTTTTACTACTTTTTTTAGGTCCAGCTCTTGAATGACGTCATTCATTCACAAAGTGGCGCTCCCATCACAGACTGTGAACAGGAGAAGGCAGAAGAAAGGCCACTCAATACATTTAAAAACAATGGATAATCAGTGCACTGTCATTAGCCCAATATAATCATTTAAGAGCTGGACCTGATTGGTCCTGGTTTGTCAACCAAACTATTTAAGGCTGTGGTTGAGGTGAATGTGTGAATTTACCTGATGAAGGTCTGAGACCGAAACGTTGTATTTTTCTTCTAAATAAATTATTGCTTGCGTAATGGTCGGCGTGCGGGATTTTTTTCTAAACTTTACGATCTGCTACTTTTGATCATATCCTACACACCTGCCCGACAAAAGAGGTGTGCAAAAAAGCTTTCCTACGTCGCACTACTTTTTTTCAAAAAACGTCAAAAAGTGACAGAAAAAACGTTGAAAATAGCTACAAAAACGCGTCAAGAATTGTCAAAAAAAGCGGCAAAAAACTGCCGTAAAAAACTCAAACTGCATGAAGCTAAGAATACTCAGGTACTTAATAAATTACAAAATGACGAAGAAAATGTCGTACAAAAGCGACACAAACCTTGACAAAAGTAACCAAACGTTTAAACAAGCAGCAAAAATGTCAAAAGGAGAAATAAACACGTTGAAAAAGCAACGAAAACGGTGATAAAGAACGACAAGAAAGTCTAGACTACAACTACACAACGCTGTGAGTACTTTTACGTCACTTTTATAACTTTTTTCTAAAACATCAAAAAGCAACAAAAAACGTAGAAAAAAGCTAGAAAAAGGGTGTAAAAAGTGTAAAAAAACGTTGATAAAGAGATAAAAAAACTAAAACTACATGAAGCTGAGAATACTCAGGTACTTTTACATAATAAATGACTAAACAAATCAGCATCCAAGTACTTATAGGTTATATTATCCCTCCTGATATCCTCGGGTCACATTTGACCCATTTTCAAAAAGAAATTTCCTCAGAAATTTGGGGTTTCTTTCAACCAAATTGTCAAAAAAAAGTGGATTGTTCCACACAACACTCTTCACATGTAAAATAAAGGATCAGTTCTCTACTTTCATTAAATTTGGGTGTTTTATTAAATTTTATAGCATTTGAAACAAAATATTATAAAAGAACGTTGAAAAAAGTGACAAAAATGTCGTGAAAAAGCTTCAAAAACTTTGAGAAAAGCGACAAAAGTGTCCCAAAAACACCAACATTTTGACCCAGAAAAACTAAAAGTTGCAGGTCAATGGGAAGACGACACAAGGGTTAAAGAAGCTGATAAACTTTAAACTGGTGTCTGGTACGGGCGCTGTGTCCCGGGACAGAGAGGTTGCTCTGCAGAGAGAACCAGGAGCTCCCTCAGCGCTGACACTAACAGCCCACATGATGGATTCAAAACAAACGTTATTGTCTTCTGTCTGGAGGCAACAACTATCCCCGAGAGACTCTTCTTTCACACAACACCAGAAACGATCTTCAAAGATACGCTCAGCTCTTTTAGTCTCTAAGAATTAACTTCATGAATGAGAACCCAATCTGCTTCCAATGCTTAGACGTTGGATCAGAAAAGCAAAACAAAAGAAAGAGACTCCCAGCTCACAAGATCAAGATATTCAGACTTAACAGACAGACAGGCAGGCAGACAGACAGACAGGCAGACAGACAGACAGCAGAGAGACAGACAGACAGATAGACAGACAGAGAGAGAGACAGACAGACAGACAGCAGAGAGACAGACAGACAGACAGACAGACAGACAGACAGACAGGCAGACAGAGACAGGCAGACAGAGAGACAGGCAGACAGAGAGACAGACAGAGAAAGAGACAGACAGACAGACAGCAGAGAGACAGACAGACAGATAGACAGACAGAGAAAGAGACAGACAGACAGACAGCAGAGAGACAGACAGACAGATAGAGACAGACAGACAGACAGACAGACAGGCAGACAGAGACAGGCAGACAGAGAGACAAACAGAGAGACAGGCAGACAGAGAGACAGACAGACAGAGAGACAGGCAGACAGAAAGACAGACAGCAGAGAGACAGACAGATAGAGAAAGAGACAGACAAACAGACAGACAGACAGACAGACAGACAGAGAGACAAGCAGACAGACAGACAGACAGACAGAGACAGATAGAAAGAAATTAACAGACAGACAGAGAGACATACAGACAGAGAAAGAGAAAGAGAAAGAGAAAGAGACAGACAGACAGGCAGGCAGGCAGACAGGCAGACAGACAGAGAGACAGACAGAGAGAGAGGCAGACAGACAGACAGACAGACAGACAGAGACAGACAGACAGGCAGGCAGACAGACAGACAGAGCTGTGGCTTCACCCGAAGAGCACCTTGACTTTCCTCCTCCTTTTCTCCTCTGGGCGTAATTAAACTGCGAGAAGGAGAGCAGATTTACCAAGTCCACCTCCAGCCAGTTGACAAACACCTTTTTATGGCCTCGTGAAAGACAATTAAAAGCGTCTGTCACCCTGTTGCGCTGCAGATAATTGCTTCGCCCCCAAACTCAGTCGGCAAAAAACTGCTGGATGGATAATTCCCTCTCAGCTGGAGAGAAAGGGAACTGACAGTCCATCACCTCATCTGCCACCCACGCCCACCCCGGCCCGGCCTCGCCTGGCATTTGGATTTTTTTGGGATGCTGGGAGTCCAAATAAACCAGGCGGGCGGTCAGTTTTATACACTCAAAGAGCAGCTTGACTCCACAGAAGCTCATTTAAACTCCAAGACGAGGACGAGGAAACCATTTCAAGTCCAGAATCCAAACCATACAACTAGTGATGCACCGATGTGAAAATTGTGGCCGATACCGATAACCGATAATAATATTGCTGCTACGGCCAGTACCGATATTTACCGATGTCGATATCTCTGGATAGAAAACAAATTTTCATGATAATCAAATAAAGAACTATTTTCCAAAACGCATACTTTTGGGATTTATTTTCCAAAATTACTGATATTGGGCACCTTTACCTCTGTGCAAAATATGACTGTCATCAGATTTTCAGAAGAAAAAAATAATATTTATATAATTATATATAATTTGACATCGAACTGATACCGATGTGTTAAAAAAATGACCGTATCGGCCGATTATTATATCGGCGGCCGATATATCGTGCACCACTACATACAACGTTCATTCCTACCCTCTAACCCAGTGGTTCTTCTATACGTGTACAGGAAGATCATGTATTTAAGCTATTGTTGACGAGTATTGTGTAGCTTTTTGCACAGCTGCTAACAGTATAATTCCCCGCTGGTATTAATAAAGTGTCTATCTCTCTCAGACATGACATGAACAAACGAGTCCATCAGAGTATCCAGAGTCTGTTTCCATGAGGTGTAAAAGCATGAAAGACAAATCCTGTGGGTAGTAGTGTCGGGATCGCCTACCGCCGCACGTCCTTGTGTTTATTAACGGAGCGCAGGTGTCATCAATCTGCATGAAAAACACTTCAAACTGCCTGCGATAGGAAAACGAGTGGGGGTGGCACTGTTCCAGAGCCAAAAAACATGATTAATGTTGTTTCTGCTGGGGCGAATACACTGATGTTTCGGGCCGAGGCAAGAGAGAACATCTTGTTATTACAGCATCAACACACACACACACACACACACACACACACACACACACACACACACACACACACACACACACACACACACACACACACAATGCTCAACAGCCTGGATGTCACTTATGGATGTTACTTAAGCCCAGTTCAGACCAAAGATTTGATGAAAGCGTTTTAGAACATCGTAGAGAAAAGTTTCCGCGGTCTGAACCGGTTCGTCTCAGCTCGACCCTGAACCAGCTGATGGTGTCGCTGTGACTCAGCTGGTCCGGTCTCCAGAGGCTGGTTTTACAACGTAAAGGTGCTGACACACCAAGGAGATTATCGGCCGTTAGTACAGTCGGCGGCAGGGCAGTCGGGACTCACCCGGAAATGGCGAATGGGATGAGCGTGACTAGAGTCTCTCAAAATCTGACGAAAATCTTTTAAACTGACCTTTGTCGATCTGAAATGAAGACAGATTCGGCAACTGCACGGCTGATTTCTCGCTTAAAATGTTTTCAGAAACACGTTTCGGTGAACTATTTTAGTCCAATATGAGATAGTATATTCTGAACGAGACGCCATGACAGTCTGGCTTTGAATTTCTGGAGAAAACAAACCCATGTGACGCGTTCGTCCAATCAGTGAAGAGCGTTTCATGGAACCATCTGTGTTACTTTTGGGCATTTTTGGTTCAAAGAAACCCATATTTCCGATAAGTTAAAGCAAAACATGGATTGATTGCCACTTTAAGGTATTTATAGCGATTTTATTCTTTACAAATATTCTCTGAATTTCAGAGGTTCATCAGAGAGATGAATATATGTCTAAACCGGGACGCAGGAAACAAGGCCGTAACTTTGGGTGCAACATTGTGTGTGAGTGTGTGTGTGTGTGTGTGTGTGTGTGTGGGGGGGGGTTGAGATCGTGTGTTTGAAAAAACGACAGAAATTTCAGAAAAAAAAATTAAATATGGCGACAAAATGTAAAAAAGAATTGACCAAAAAAACACTTGAAAAAGGCGACAAAAACGTTGAAAAAAAGCAGCAAAAATGTAGGAAAAAGTGACAAAATCTATGAAAAAAGCCCCATTTTTATTAATCTGGGCTTGGGGGGCATTATATATATATATATATATATATATATATATATATATATATATATATAACCTCCTTCTCCCCCATTTTAATATAATGACGCCTATGGCCGAAACCCAAAGCTGCGACTGTGACTGGAGAGATACCTTGAGAGGGGGAAGTGAGAAAACCAATACATTAATGAAAGCAAAAGCCCACTGGAGAACCTTTTGTTAAGGCTGTTCCAGTGTGACGCAGCAGCTGCTGTTGGTTAGAAACAAAAGGGTACTCCCTCCATTCATTTACCTGCTGACTTCCCAGCTGCCCGGGGGCCCGTTCTCCAGAGCCCGCCCGCTGAATGACAACTCATTATCGGTGAGAGAGGCGTTTGTATCTGTGAATGCCAGACAGGGCCGAGCAACAAAGAAGCTCGCCATCCTGCGGGGCGAAACGCCTGAACCACGGCACGTAAACCGCCCAAAACGTGTGGTGGAAAACCTCGTACCCACGGAGGATCAACCGCATCACAGCTCAGAGTGTAAACTGGAAGTGGCGCCGACAGAACGTCGACATTCAACTGCAGCTCTGCCTGAATATTTGTTCAGGACGAACATGAACATATTATCAGAATACAGCATAGAAATCTGCTTAGAGTTATAGGACAGGGATCTTCAACAGGGGTCCGGGTTCAAAATGTAAACTTCTTAACATGATTCCAACATATTATTAGCAAATATAAATCCCCACTGATGATAGGCTTACTGGCCATTAATGCAGTCACCAATTAAAACATGATTTATAAAATCATGCCAACAATTTTAAGGCTATTTGAATAGCTTAATATTCTATGCAAAAGCATGTATCTATAAATGCTTTAGGATGCCCTAAAAGGTATTGTAGGACCAGATTAATATGCAACTTCATTTTACACAATATATGTAGTAGGGGGTCCCTGATCCCTCTCTATTTCAGTTAAGGGGTCCTTGGCTTAAAACAACGTTGAAGACCCCTGATATAGGGAATAAACCTATATGGTAGAACAACACAATGTAATTCTGCTAAAAAATAAACACAAGCTCCTGTAACTGTCCTCCCTGCGCTCTATGTTTTGACAGTATCGTCATAGCAGCAGTGACTAATGATGCGTTGTGAATGCGAGATGCTTCTCCAGGGCTGTATTTCCCCCCCCCTCCCCTCAGACCCTGAACACAGCAGCTTCCAACAAAGTGCCACAAGCCATTTGGTTGCGACTGTCAAAGCCTTCCTTTCTTGTGTTTTCTGAGCCGACAACCGTTCATTATCTGCTTATCAAGCCTCGGCGCGGTTCAACAGGGTTACGGTTGGCTTTCCATGCGGCGGCGAGCGGGTGAATTAGACTTCCTGTGCTGGAATAAAATCAAGGTATTTGGTGCGTTTAGTGACTCGGAACATTTTCATTTGCCTCTGCAGAATTTTTTTGCATCGTGCATCCGGTGTGTCGGGCGCCTGCAGGAGAGCAGAGGTCAGAATCAAACCGCGCTCACCTGCAAAGGAAAACCAACAAGACCTCCAAACCATACGGCGATATCGGTCGTTTGTCCCCCCCCTCTCATACGACCCACAGGAGAGTTCTCCGTCCTCATATCTAAACCAGAGAAGGTAACGGTCGTGGTTTTAAACACGTCTTTAACGTGGTGAAACGGTCCCAGTTTGGTTAGGTTTAGGCACCAAAACTACTTAGTTAATACAGCACCTTAGTGCTCGTTTGGACAGCAGTTTGGTCAGCTTAAACTGTGTTTAAATATGCTCTAGAAATAAACTTTACTTACTTAACAAGAGACAGGGTTCAGAGAGCAATTCTCAACAAAGTAAACGGAAGTCCATACTGTGTTACTGGTCACTGGGACCCGAAGGACAACACAAGGGTTAAGTTGATAAAAAGATGCTTTGGGTTCAAATCAGACTTTACTTCACTTCCTGAAGGTTACCACGTGACGCAGAACGTGACTTTCAACTAGGGCTTCAAAATATATTGTTTTTTTTTCTGTAATGGTGATATCAACTGGCCCGATGAACACAAGAGATTTTTAGTGGAAAGAAAACCGACTGTCATAACATGTAAAGACTGGGGATCCTGCAGGGTCACATGTTGCAAGACTACAACTAGATTCGTTTTGAGAAATGTAACCAAGCTAGCTAGCTACCGCTAGCGTTAGCTGGTAACTTTAAGGGAAAGTCAGCAGATGTTCTGTTCTGCCGTACATGCAGAAGAATGTCTCCAGTACCAGGAGGTCTGGGTTTATCGGTTAAAATCCTGTTGGATCAGTCGCTTCAGAAGGGTAGAACATCAGCAACTTTTCCCTCTTTAGCGCTTAGCTTAGCTTAGCTTAGCGCATAGCAACCACAAACAACACTGGCTCTAGCCGTTTTCATCTTCCTGTTTGGTGCTGGAGGGAGATCACCCATTGGTTGTTGACAATGCTTACGTGATTTAACTTCACTACCAACACTTCAAACTTAGGATAATATCAAACACATTTGATTTTGTCTGACTGAGTTTTATGACCTTACACCAAACAATGGAGACGAAGGGAGGCCCCCCCGACTCTAGCAAGACTCTCAGGGTGTCATTCACATATTATTGGACATTAGTCTGAGACGGTGGAATCACCTGAAAAGGCTTTTGGTGTAAGGTCGGCATTATGCGGGCATTTTTTCAAGGAAAAATCTCAGTTTCTTAAAAGGTCCACTGTGTAGTGTTTGAAGTATTTTAGTAGCTAAAATCAATGTCTTCATTCATAAATATGTCCTCATTGCCGAGTATGCCGAGTCACAGGAGAAGGAATCCTCGTCGCCAAAAAAGTGAAAATTGGACGATGTGTTGTCATAGCTTCTTGGTACATAACGGCTACCGTAGTTGCAACACGCATTTGAAAAAGTGAGGTGCCAGAGAGCACTATTCGTTTGAATGCAAAATACAATTTCACCGCTAGATGGGAGAACTACCCAGTGGACCTTTAATGCAAACAATGCGAGCAGCATATGAAAAAGCATTTCACAGGTCCATTAATAAAACATGAGCGAGGCGGTTTACTGCAGACACTCCTGAGTGACAGCGAACACTCATTTACATGACGGCTGTTTTTCCCTTTTAAATATTTAATAAAAGCTAAAGAGGAAGAACAGCATAACACAATAATGAATTTATGAATATCAGAGATATTCATGAAGCATTGAATACAATCCCTGTTGGAATATTAAAGTGATGCACGTATAAGAGCTCACAGTGCACCGACTCACTGTGGACTCAGAGCTCACAGGTTTATTTTGGGAAGATGAGGACCGGAGTTTATCATTAAAAAGCTGCATAGTGGTGGGTTTTAAAAAGCAAATACTAATTTGTTCATTCTCTCTTTCTTTCTCTAACTTTTTGTCCATACTACGGCTGGGCGATATGGACAAAATAAAATATCCCGATATTTTTGACCAAATACCTAGATATCGATACCACAACGATATTGTAGTGTTGACTATTGGTGCTTTCACAAAATATTTACACAATAAGATTTTTGATGAATAATCACCAGTAATGTGGATATAATGACTAAGTGGGTAAAGGCAAATAATAGAACAGTTACAACAGTCTGGTAAGTTCAGAAAATGACATCACTTTACTGTAATGCTGCCTTTAAAACCAAGAGAGACAAATGGAAGAGGCTCTTTCGATAAAAATCCTCCTCCTGAACAATCTGCCCCCCCTCTCTTCTGAACTTACGGCTACGCCCCTGCATGCATCATTTATGAATAGTATGTATCATTTGCACTTAGTTATTAGAGCTGCGACGATTAATCAATTAATCGAATACGTCACAACTTTTAGCCAACATATGACTACGCAACAGACGCTAAAGGAGACGTTTAGCGTCAATAACGACGCCAAAGGCACCTGACCAAGCGTCCGTATTTTACGCGATGGGAGTGAGAATCTGTTGATTTAACCAAACATCCAGTCATTTTGGTTTGGGTTTTGTGTTGTCAGTTCTGCCAGAAACCAGTAAGATATATCTAAAGACATACATCTAGACATTTCAAACCTCTTTCTGCTCGTAGCCGCAGGGATAAGACTTAAATACCTCTTACTCACTGGCTGCATTTACATACGTAACGTAACACTTAATACATTTAGATTGAAGTGCTTCCTATAAATCCCGGTACTCGTGGATTCTTTTCACCAACACGCAGGAATAACAATGTGATTCTCGTCCTCTTTCACTCAGCTGGAAACTAGACGGTCCAATAAGGACGCGAGACATTGGAAAGCATATTAAAGCCGCTATAATTAGACTCTTTATGAGATGCAAAGGTCAGACTCTGAGCAACGCTGAGACACTTCAAGACGCATTTAATATAATGAACATTATGAGAAAATCATGAAGGATATAAAAGGAAATACCTGCAGGAGTATTACAGTCACAACACTGATTTATGATGCAGCATTACAGGACAACCAGTCCTCCAAACCATACGGTAATCTAATCTAAGTTGAATATTTTCACCCAGGAAACGCATGTTTGTTCCTCGGGAGTGTTTTGAATCAAACCAACATCTTTTTTGTAAATGTCTAGTCGTTTTGGTGTCTAAATCGTCGCCACATTACCCTTAATCTTTTCTCGGCGAAACGCCATAGCTGTTTGGCGCTCTTATACCTAGAATCTAGAAACCTAGATATAGGTCGCAGTTGCTGCTTGAACAAACGACTAAGGTGGGCGTCATGGCGATATCAACCGCCGCAATAAAAACAGACACTCATCAGAAAACTGCATTCATAATGTAGCTGTCATTCATTTTATTGTGCTGCCTTTTATATTCAACTCAATGTTCAATTTGTTCAATAAAAAACATTTGGAAATGATTTCCTTTCATTTGTTTTAAATCCATCAAGCAGTTTGTTGAATTTTAGCAGAATACTGAAAGCAGCAGAACTGAGAACACGTTAGCATCTGTTTATTTATCGGACGAGACGCAGAACGTGACGTAGCTCCGTTTTGTTCCGTAAAGTTAGAAAAACTCTCCGTTTCCTTTTCTTTTCAAAACGGGACACAAACCCCCGGTCTCCTGGGTGGAAATCCTGTGTTACATAAAATGTAGCATACAAAAATATTATTCCGGCGGTGGAAAGGTGCGCAAGCTTGGAACAGATCATACAGTGTCGTAAACAGGATTATCATCTGCGCATGCGCATAAAGGATCGTGCAAGGCAGCACAGATCGGGTACCGACATATGCTCCCGTCAGAACTACTACGGCCACTGGAGGGCGCCGCCACTAGAAACCTAGATATTGGTCAGAATGATGCTGGAACATACCACTTATGGGGGAGTTTTTTGCGTTTTAGGAACTGCTGATTGGTACAGTTTAACATTGAACATGAAAGGTTATAAAAACTTGGGAAGATGTTTCTCCACCATGAAAGTGATTATTATAATTAGCGCTGCAAAGACAAAATCGATTAGTTGTCAACTATTAAATTAATCACCAACTTTTGAGTCAAAATCCCTGATTCCAGCTTCTAAAATGAGAATATTAACAGCTCCACAGTCTGTCCGCAGTGTACTATTTAAACCAGAGCGAGATGAATCAATACCTCCATAGAAAAGTAATTTTTCATAACAAATTATGACCTTGTTAGCGTGTTGAGTTTGAGGATTTGTTGCTTTTGGGATTCGGATTGTTAGTTATCAAAACAAACGAGTGACTGAGAATGACTCAACATTAAGTATGACAGGTGCATGATTGATTAAAACATACTGCAGATTATAGCAGAGCTGCAAATACGTATTGATTAGTTGTCAACTATTAAATTAATCGCCAACTAATTTCATAATCGATTAATCAGTACACGTCATTTTTTTATGAAAGTCTTCTCTGATTGCAGCTTGTTAAATATGAATATTGTTCTAGTGTCTTCTCTCCTCTGGGACAGTAAACTGAATATGTTTGAGTTGTGGACAACACAAGACATTTGAGGACGTCATGTTGGGCTTTTTTGGGAAACACTGGGAAAATAACCGTTAGTTGCAGCCCTACTAAGAAGGTTTGGGATTTTAAAGGGTCAGTTTTGACACTACTAAGTAATATTATGTGCCAATTTTCAATATAATTGTCTCATCAGAGTGAAAGTGTTTTAATTATTCGAGAAAACAAATCGACAATGGAAGTCGTCGTTAGCTGCAGCCCTAGCTGTATTGTCGTTTCGTCAATAGTGGATGTATAGAAAATGAATAAACAATAATGCAAATAATCAGTTGCGTTAACATTGTGACCGTTATCAAGCACAAATGCCAGACATCCATAGTTAACTCGTCATCTTGGACTTTGGGAAAACAGTGATCTACATTTTTCACCATTTTCTGACATTTTAGAGACAAGACAACAGACAACTAGTCCATTCATCCAGAAAATAACCCACACATTAACCAATTATGTAAATAACTGTTAGTTACAGGGTTCAAAATCAACTTTTTGTCCACCAGCCAAATGCCAAATGCCTATAGTAATTGTTCAAATGTTACCAGCTGCCACTCAATAGATTACCATTGTTGGTTATTTTTTTGCAAATCTACCTGCTACTTGCATCCCCCCCCAACCCCCCAGTATTTGGCCGGTGAATGGTTGCTGATTTTGGACCCTGGTTGGTTGCAGCCCAGAGCCCGCAGCGGTGTGCCTACCTGCGCAGTCCTTCCCCTTGCCTTTGCACTCTCCGCTGTGGGAGGGGTAAGTGGCCCGAGCCTCGGGCAGGTAGAGCAGCACGGAGAGCAGACAGGCGGACACCAGGTACCGCTCGGGACCCCCCCTCCTTCTCCCAGCGCCTGACACCATGATGAACATGATGATCCTCCGTGCCTAAATTCCAGACACACACACAAACACAACTCTCTCTCTCTCTCTCTCTCTCTCTCTCTCTCTCTCTCTCTCTGCAGGTTTCACTCAGTTTAAATCCCTTTGGGAAGCAAAAAATAAAAAGCAGAAAAATCTGAAAACACCCCCGGTTGCCTCACGCTGTGTCCAGGGGGGGAAAGAGAGCCCTTAAACGGGGGAGAAAAGAGCTGAAGATGGAGCAATGAGAGATATTCCGCGTTTTTTTTTAGGAAGCCGGGCAGGCGCTCCGGTTCGTGCAGCGAGGAAGCAGAGGATGCAGCGGCAGCATCCCCGCCATGCATGCGTCCGTCCGTCCTCCGCACCGAGGCTTCCTGCGCCCTATCCAACGCAGGGTTGAGGCTGTATCGGCCGGGTGTTGGTGGGATCCTTTCCCCTGCGCGCTGAGAGCGAGTCTCCCGGGCTGTGGGTGTCAGGGGACGCGGTGCGTAGAGAGAGAAGCTGCCGCTGCTGCAGCCACAACAAAGAGATCCGCTCGGTCCGGACTGAGAGGAGAGGAGAGGAGAGAGAGAGAGAGAGAGAGAGAGAGAGAGAGAGAGAGAGAGAGGACAGACAGGAGGGGTCACGTGAGAGGATGCAACACTCCCCATCCACCTCCACGCCCCTAACGCACGCGCGCACGCACACAACACACACACATCTTCAGAAACCCGCAGAATGCAGAAAAGCCACAGGAGAGAAAAAGAAAAAAATAAGTGTTTTTGAACAAATGTGAAGAAAATGAATATTTTCTATCTGAACATTTTCCATCATCATCATCATTATCATCATAATCAGAGGACTTCATCTGATTTAAAGTCTTTACAAAAAATGTTAAAGTTTACAGCCAAGCACAAGTTAAACTATAGTATATAGCCTAATGTGCTGATTATTTTCTGAATGAATAGATTAGTTGTTTAGTTTATAAAAATGTCAGAAAATGCTGAAAGATGTTGATTAGAGCTGCAACAATTAACCAATCATAACTAACTATTTTTGACTAATTTTTAGTGGAACAATACATCTCTCAACCATCTAATTGCCAACTATTTTGATAATCGATCAGAAAGGAGAGAGTGCAGAAAGGCCAAAAGAAAGAAAGACCGTGTTTTTGAAAGAATGTGAAGAAAATATATAATTTTTTTCAGGATCAGGATTGGCTTTATTGTCATTGTAAGTACGTAAAACTTCCCTCTGGGAGGAGCTATGGGCTGAATCTCATCGCCCCTCGACTCCTCGGTCCTCGGCTGAACCAGAAGTTGTTCTGTCCCTCCTCGGTGAAGGACGTCTCAAAGCTCTTATTTCTGCACCGAGGACCGAGGAGCTATGATCGAGGATAGTGTTGAAATGGTTCCCAATCAATCTGTTGGTTGTGTGCTGCTGGGATGTTTTGTGCCTTGTTTATTTTGTTGTTGTTGGTGTTATTTTTTGTTAGTCTGGCTCCAAACGTTAGCAATTGGTTACGGCAGATCCAGAGTGGCTCTGGGCAGATCCAGTAGTTTTAAACTTCAACAGAGTACCCGCTTCCAACTTGTCAATGGAGAGTGGCCAGACTCTCTGTACAAATGAAATGGACCACAGTCTGGTAGGACCAGGCTAGTGTACCAGAGTCTGGTAGGACCAGGCTAATGTACCAGAGTCTGGTAGGACCTGGCTAGTGTACCAGAGTCTCGTAGGACCAGGCTAGTGTACCAGAGTCTGGTAGGACCTGGCTAGTGTACCAGAGTCTGGTAGGACCAGGCTAATGGACCAGAGTCTGGTAGGACCAGGCTAGTGTACCAGAGTCTCGTAGGACCAGGCTAATGGACCAGAGTCTGGTTGGACCAGGCTAATGTACCAGAGTCTGGTAGGACCAGGTTAATGTACCAGAGTCTGGTAGAACCAGGCTAGTGTACCAGAGTCTGGTAGGACCAGGCTAGTGTACCAGAGTCTGGTAGGACCAGGCTAATGTACAGAGTCTGGTAGGACCAGGCTAGTGTACCAGAGTCTGGTAGGACCAGGCTAATGGACCAGAGTCTGGTAGGACCAGGCTAGTGTACCAGAGTCTGGTAGGACCAGGCTAATGGACCAGAGTCTGGTAGGACCAGGCTAATGGACCAGAGTCTGGTAGGACCAGGTTCATTTTTTGTACCTCCCAACTGCAAATCAAATTGCAGAGAATAAAGAACAAAAAAAAAGTGCTACTCTCTTGTGCGCACACACACACACACACACGCACACACACACGCACGCACACACACACGCACACACACACGCACACACACACACACACACACACACACACATTACGCTGCGTTCTAAGACAGCAGCAGTCATTGGGGTGCAGACAGCAAAATAAACGTGGACTGCTGTACATATGAATTACAGTTCTTAACTTTCTGTAGCTTTCTCAGCGTGTGGTTCAGGAGAACAGGCCGAGTGATTGCACAGCAGGCGTCACGTCCTCAGTGATCAGACGAGGAGGAAAAATAAGAGGTAAGTACCCTAGCGTCGCTTACGGCCCGATCACGTATACACCGCATCCATCTGTTGTTGCCATGGTGATATCATGTCCCTGGAGTGGAGTATAAGCAGCGAGTGGCTAAAGGTCTCTGCTCAGTTTAAAAGAGTGTGATGGAGCTTAAAAGTGTGTGTGTGTGTGTGTGTGTGTGTGTGTGTGTGTGTTTGTGTTGTGGTGATAGAAGACCAGAGCCTATGCATGAGTCATTTTAATGATGTGAATGTTTAAAAGAGGTAGGGAATGAGTCCTTACCCCAAGTGAAGGAGTTCAAGTACCTAGGGGTCTTGTTCGCGAGTGAGGGGAGGATGGAGCGGGGGCGGTATTACACTCACTCTATCGCACCGTTGTGATAAAAAGAGAGCTGAGCCAGAAGGCAAAGCTCTCCATCTACAGGTCAATTTTCGTTCCTACCCTCACCGCAGGAATTTCCCCTGGATGCATGTATTTTCACAGATGTCCGTCCCCTTCCTCTGTCTCTGTGTTGGCGTTCTAACCTCCGGTGGATTTCTTGAGGACTATGGTCTAACTGCTCCTCAGATCTCTGCAGGGTAAATCCAGACAGCTAGCTAGACTATCTGTCCAATCTGAGTTTTCTGTTGCACGACTAGAACTACTTTTGAACGTACACATGTTCCACCAAAACAAGTTCCTTCCTGAGACTATTTAGCAGCAGCTCCGTGCGGGGCTTAGTGCCGCCGAAGACGATTGCGATTGGTTTAAAGAAATGCCGATAAACTAGAGCACCGGAATGCTGTGTGGACTAGCCAGACCTTCCTCCGCAGCTTCCAACTTTCTTTTATGGAACAAATTGAACACTGAAGTGAACAGGCACAACAACAAAATAGAGGCAGTTACATTGTGTATTTCACTGACAAGAGCAGTTTCCTGTTTTCGGTTTTGTTTACATATTTTGTTTCCTCATACTGTCTGTCTGAATATACAGTACCTGTATGACCTTGGTCAGATTATACAGTAACGTGGTCTCAGTTTCCACTCCTACGCCGATGATACACAGCTCTATATCAGCACCAAACCATCCGCTCAGCTTCCTCTCCTCTCACTGGTCAACTGTCTGCATGACATCAAAGCCTGCATGTAAACCAACCTACTCAAACTGAACAGCAATAAAACAGAGATCTTGGTTGTGGCACCCAAAGGCGCTGCTTCAGAAGTTTGGAGATCCCATCTTGGATGTTGATGGGTGTGCCATCTGCCCATCCGCTGAGGTCTGCAACAATTGGTGTAATCCTGGACTACACCCTGTCTTTCCAGACTCACATCAAATCCATCACCAAATCCGCCTTCTTTTCATCATAAAAACATCTCCAGACTCCGGCCATCACTCTCTGACTCTGTGTCAGAAACCCTCATTCATGGTTTCATTACCTCCCGTTTGGACTACTGCAACGGAGTCCTGTCTAGGGGTCCCCAGCAAAACCCTAGACAGGCTCCAGTATGTCCAAAACTCTGCAGCCAGGGTCCTCACCCACACCAAGACCTGGCAGAACATCACCCCAACCCTGATCCACCTTCACTGGCTCCCAATTAAGTCCTGCATCAAATATAAAATCCTCCTCCTCCTGGCCCCACAGTACCTCTCCGACCTCCTCCATCCATACACCCCACCCCGAAACCTGTGGTCCTCGGACACTGGCCTGCTCTCCATTCTCCACACCAGACTCTGTACCTTCGGAGATAGAGCCTTTAGTGTTGCAGCCCCATCCCTCTGGAACCCCCTCCCTGCAGATATCCACAATTCTACATCCCTAAAAAACTCCTGATACACCAGCTGTTCACCACCGCCTACAACCTCCTTTAGCTTAGCCACAGTTATTCTGTAAAGTGCCCTTGGGTTTCATGAAACTTGTACTTTATAAATAAAAGTTGTTATTATTTTCTGAAATCTCACTTTTTACAATAAAGGTCTTCGTGGGTGAAGTATCAGCTTCCTCAATTTCATTTCAGAACTGAACACGACTCATTAAACTCTCCATGTTGACTGGATTAATATTTACACAGCTCTGATTGGCTCTCAGCGCCACTGGCACCGCACCAAGACCAACTAGTGGACCAATTTGGCTCGCCACGTTTCATCCAGCTGCTGTTAGTTTCTCGAGCATGTTGTTCTCTCTCTCACACGGAGTCAGCGGAAGAAAGTAACTAAGTACATTTACTGATTTACTTTCTGCTTCTACTCCGCTACATTTATATTGAAATATTGGACTTTTTACTCCACTACATTCATCGGTTACAGCTTTAGTTACTAGTTACTTTACAAGTTCAGATTTACACATGTAGTTTATAATATATGATGTTTTATTCTGAAACTCTGTAGCATGTAAAGCTTATATTTTACCCAGGAAGACTAATGGTCCCCATAATGTAGGAATTGAGATTTCCAGGACACAGTATATATTTAGACAGACAGTATGAGGAAATAAAGCACGTAAACATGTTCTAGTAGAAACCACATAATAAAAGGATGAACCTAAAAAACCAGCATGATAAACCAGGCCCCCAAACAGAAATGGTGTCAGACTGTGACATCCAGACGTTTCAGATATAAGATGGTATTGTAAAAGGATCAAGTGTCTCGCTATATAAATATAATGTATTATTATTATTATTCTAAGTGAAACTAGCCAATAAATAACGGCCTACAAGTCCAGCTGAAAGGATCAGACCATTGACCCTCCTGTTGTCCTCGGGTCAAATTTGACCCATTTTCATAACGTGTCTCAAAAAACGTTGAAAGTGCAGAAAAAACATCAACAACAAAAACGGAGAAAAAAACTGTCAAAAATGTCATGAAAAGCAAAAATAAATAAAATAAAGTGTAGAAAAAGACGACACAAAAGTTTAAAATTTTGACCAAGAAAAACAAAAAGTTGCACTTCAACTCCATTACTACTTTCATTGAATTGTGGGTATTCATTTATAGCATTTGAAAAAATTTAAACAGATTCAAAACCTGACTTAACTTTGACATCCACACACGTCTGTGATTCTCCACCAACATCCCTTCATCTAATATTAGTCAACGTCATTGATCATTTCAAAATTAGGTATAATCTCCTATAAATTATATTTATTGACCATGAATTCCAAAAATAAATGTAAAACTATTTGTAATAAGTTGGTGTGAAAAAAAAGTGACAGAAACATTGAAAAAAGTGACGAAAATAAGTGACAAAAAAATATAGAAAAACTGTAAAAAAAAGTGTTAATTTTGACCCAGAAGGACAACGAGTGCATGGTCGACCAGAAGACAACACAAGGGTTAAGCACACAACTGTTTCTAAAATGGGAGTATTGTTCTTTACTTTTAACTACATTTTCCTGATCATACTTACACACTTACTTCATACTTTTCCAATGCAGGACTTTGACGAATAGCGGCGTATTTTAACAGTGTGGTATTAGTACTTTTTACTGCAGTAAAGGCTCTGAATACTTCTTCCACCGCTGCAGGAGACAGCAGCGGAGGCGGTAGATGTGAGGCCTCTGCGGTGCTGTTGGACACGGTCGGTTCCACGCTGGCGGCTCTAACATCTCTCCCGGGCGCTATCGCCGCCTGACAGACGGCAGAGAGCAGCGAGCCCGTCCTAAATCACTCACCACGCCGCAGCTGATTAGTTTCTTGGACGAGGTTAAAGACCTTCCAGAAGGTGTGGAAGGAGAGGCGCCACAGCACGAATAAAATAAAAATAAAAGCCCGCCTGGATTTATTTCCAACCCAGTTTCACGGTTTCTGAAATAGTCAAAGCCATAGGTGTAGATTTTGGGTGTGTGCAGGGGATATGTCCCTCACCCCCCAATATTTAGAAGAAGAAGATTTGTATTCCTCATATGAAAGAATCCTCTCCCCAAAAGAGGTATAAAAGTATATATGGTATAAAAATAACCATTCAAGGGGCTCAAAACATGCACGGAAAACCAAGAGCTGTCTCTACTTACAGAACACAACAGGAAGTGGAAAATACAGATAGATTTATGTTGATTTAAACTTCCCAGCTTCTGGTTTTAACACGGTCTCATTCTCTAACAGATTTGTTGATGAGATGAACATGATTCCTTAAAAAAAAAATATATGTAAACATCCGTAAACATGATTTGACTATGCAGAAAATACAGCAAAGGGCTGATTTGATATCCTGTCTGTTTACACAAATCAATAGATTCAGCTGCGTGACTATTTCACGAACTGCCGCGAGACTGGGTCGTTATTTCACGGCACAGTGACACTGAGCCAAAGATCACACAGACAGGCGGTTTAAATCTCCTCACAGGCCGAATAAATGAATAACTAACGCTCGCGTTGATGAATCTCAGCTGCTTCGTGGTGAATGTAGAGTCGAGCACAGAGGCCGCTGTCCTCCGAAAAACGCCCACATTAGTCGTTTGTTCAAGCAGCAACTACGACCTACGTATATCTATACTGAACAAAATCATAAACGCTACACTTTTGTTTTTGCCCCCATTTTTCATGAGCTGAACTCAAAGATCTAAGACTTTTTGTCTTAGATATGTACACATAAGGCCTATTTCCAATCCAGTCCGTTTATAATTTTGTTCAGTGTATATGTAGGTTTCTAGAGTCTAGCTATAAGAGCGCCAAACAGCCATGACATTTCACCAAGAAAAAAGTAAGGGTGATGTGGCGACGACACCTAAACGACTAGACGTTTAGAACAAACATGCGTTTCCTGGGTGAAAGCATTAAAATTAGATTACTAAATTATATTTTAGTTCTTGAGATTTGAGATTTGGCGTAAGAGTAGTAGCTGTATCCCTTCTAGCCACAACCCCATTTCAGTTAAAATAAACGGTTTGCTAAGTTGGTTTGGTCTAAACATGCGATTGTGGTCTAGATAGTGATGTAGATCAGTAGATGTGCAAAAAACCTTTGTTGCAGTATGACAACAAAGGTGGGAGGAATAACAGTTGAGCATGCCAGGGCAGATGAATAGTGCAAAAGAGCGTAAACAGATATGATATGACAGCGGTGCAGGTGAAGATGTGCATCTGTGCAACTATGCAATGATGCATGACAGAGATAATGGAATGAGGGTGTGCAAAGTAACGTCTGATTTGAGCCCAAACCACCATCTTTTTTTATCAACTTAACTAAGTAGTTTTGATGTTAACGACATGTTACCTTCTCTGGTTTAGATTTGAGGACGGCTGATATCGTCGTACGGTTTGGTGCAGAGGTTGAACTCACTGTGTGGCTCTCAGTTTCTGGCCCTCCTGGCAGCATCCTAAAGGTCTCCTACGGGGGAAAAAATGAGAAGAAAATGGTAATACTTCGGGGGAGGAGAGTCTCTGCCAAAACCTCTCCAATCATGCAATCAATAACAGAATAAAACAAAACACTGGGGGTGAAAACAGCTCGATGAAATGGAAGGATATTAAATGTGACTTATAAGCCGATCTTTGTCGGCAGATTCTTCCAGACTATTAACAGAAAGGTTCTTATTTATTTCCACGTTTTCATATAACTCGAGCTCCAGTTTTTACACGTGTGTCGACAGACCTTTAAAGCCGTTGTTTACGGAGCGCCATAAATGTCTCTAAAAGAAACGTAAAAACGTTCACAAGACTGTAAAAATTTGCTCATGAGATTTGTGCCGTGTTTGAGAGGAAACTTACATTTCATTTTCTTCCTTTTCATCCTTTATTTTTTTAATCTTTAGATTCAGATCCCATTTAATCATTTAACAGAAACCTCCACTCATATTCAGACATCTACCATCTGATAAAAGTTATTTTCACATATAAGGACGTATAGGACAATTTGCACTACCCTACCCCACCCATACTGTTCTATTTATTTATTTAGAAATGTACATACTGTAATTACACCTATACATAGTCATATTCTGCTGCTCTTCATACTAGTCATCCTGCACATACACTTATTCTTACTACTCTTATAATGTTATCACACTGCACATAGCTGTACATACTGTACATATCTGTCTATATGGTTCATCAGAATATCCATATTTATTCTGTTTTTCAATACACTGCATATATGTATATTATTCTTACTACTAGTATGTCACTGCTATTACTTTGCACATATCTGTACATATTGTTCATACATTGATCATATTACATAGCCATATTTATTCTGCTCTTATAACACTGCACTATATTTCTTGTCCTGCCTATGCACCACCTGTATATACTTTTATACACATTGCACTTTTTCTGCTCTTTTTGCACTTCTGGTTGGACGTAAACTGCATTTCGTTCTCTTTGTACTTGAACTCTGCACACTGACAATAATGTTGAATCTTTCTGTCTTTCTTCTAAAACAGGAGCCCAGCTTTTAGACTAGTTTAGGGACTTAGGCAGGTGGCTTGGATCTTATTCCACCGGGTGAAAAACTAATGGAAGTGCTGTTTTGTCCTAATTTCTCACTAAGCTTCATCTGCTCTGCTCTCCTGTTCCTCCGGGGTTTTAACAAAAGTCCGGCAGTCGCTGTCAGATTATTCCTCCCACCATATGTCTCAACAAGAGAATCACAGATTAGACTGGCCACGGCCATCACGTATTCCTAAACAAGCCTGGAGTGGACTTCTTGAGCGATTTCCTCGAGAGTTTCCTGAAAACAATCATTTAAAGCTTTAGTGCGTAACTTTTTGATATTAATGAACGTCTGTTACATTCAAGCCATTGCCAAATGAGTTGCTACAAAGCTAATTAAGACTATCAGCTCCACACAACTCTCTCTGGATTTCTCAGCATGGCTATGTTCAGAAGATTGTGGCGTCTGGCAACTTTCCCGCGCAGAAACTCGAGTGAAGATAATGACCTCTTCTGATGAGTCCGTCATGTTTTTATTAATCCTCTGTGTCCTCCTTGGCTACTAGCAACTGTGTGGAGGAGGGGGACACATGTTCGTGATCACGTATGGCTTGCACTACGCACTACAGCTTTAACTTGAACGGTAGGAAGGCTTGTATCATGTGGACGCGCCGACTGTGTGGTTGTCATTACTGAGAATTCCTCATATGGGCGACAGAAACTACGCACTATAGCTTTAATGTGACACAGATTATAAGGACGGTAGACAATTGGTACAACATGTTCAAATGTGTGCAAGCAAACATATAAATTAACATATATGTAGAGTAACGTTTCTTCAGTATAAAGGAAACATTTCCGTTTTCCTTCTAAATTAAAATAACCGGAAGCTTAGGCCTACTTTCTACTTGTACTCCTCTACATCTCAGAGGTTAATATTGTACTTTTTACTCCACTACATTTGTCTAACAGCTTTCAGTTTGTATTCCCCTATCTCCAGATGTGTTGTTGTTGTATGTTTGTAATAATATAAAATAATTTTCATGAGAGCCATACTGATGGGACAAAGTCAATAGGAGAGCCACTTTTACAGCAAATCTATCAAAAGTTACATCCAGTCATAAATGGCATGTCTGCTTATCAACCTGTCATCCCTAAACATACAATATGCAATGCTTTCTACATTAGCCCATCATGTATCTAACCGACCAAACACACATTTGGTGTAAAGAGCAGGAAAGACCCAAAACAACTCCGCAGTGAGTTAGTGATATACAGAAGGGCAGAGCAAGTTTAAATATCTTTTCTACTGTAGGATATATATTTCCATCTTGTAATGCCACTGTTTTGGGTATTTTTTAAATATGAATTATTTGTAATAGAGCAGACTTAGGGTTATGTTAGAGCCCTGCTTGTTTTTATTTAATGTATCGGTATTGACTGCATGATCACCGTATTATTTACTGCCACACAAGCCACAAATTAAAGCTTGGCGAGCCACACAGTGAGTACCACTGAACTAGACCAACGCATTCTGAAGAATATATATCGTACTAAAACGTATGCTCAAAATTCGTATGATATCCTACGAAATTAGGCTACAAGTCCAACAAAAGGTGACGGTCTACACTGACGTTAAGTTTAGACACAAGATTCTTATAGGCTACATTTACATCACTACGTTTTGGTTTAACAAGCTATACCTTTTTCTACGTTTCCTCCTCTCATTCCCCCTGCTCTGGCGTTTCCCCCTCTCATTCCCCCTGCTCTGGTGTTTCCTCCTCTCATTCCTCCTGCTCTGGTGTTTCCTCCTCTCATTCCTCCTGCTCTGGTGTTTCCTCCTCTCATTCCTCCTGCTCTGGTGTTTCCCCCTCTCATTCCTCCTGCTCTGGTGTTTCCCCCCCTCTCATTCCCCCTGCTCTGGCGTTTCCCCCTCTCATTCCCCCTGCTCTGGTGTTTCCTCCTCTCATTCCTCCTGCTCTGGTGTTCCCCCCCTCTCATTCCCTCTGCTTTAGTGTTTCCGAGCCCCTAAACCGGAGACATTTGGAAACCCTTCTTGGTTGGTAATCTGCGGGGTTGTTGTTCAGTCTCTACGGCCGCAAACGGAGACCTTTGGCGACACCTACACTGACGCCAACGTTTCTTCCTCCTGATTGGGTCTTATCGGGGACGGCTTCTCGTTCTCTGAGACTTAAAGCTACTAACGTTACGAATTTAACTACCAGCAGTGGGAGGAGTGTCGACGCTGCCTCCTGTTTATGTCCAGTATACCAGGATGTTGATGAGATATGAGGTTTGGGCGTGTTAGTTTATCTTCTACTGCAGCTAGAAACACAGAGATCACTTTTGGCTCAAAACTCAAATGTTTAAAAACGTAGCCTCAGAAGACAAATGAGGAACACTGAAGGCCGCTAAGCCTCCTCCTAAATCAAAGACATCACTCTGTGACATAGAGACACGAGGACGTGACCTCTGTGTCCTTTCAGCCCTGCATCATTGTTTCCAGGAGACGCTCAGGCTGATCACAGAGGACTGGCAGTTTAAATGGCTCGTTAAGGGTTGTTGTGATTAGCGAAGGGTTAAACTCGCTAGCCTCCTCTCTCCGGCGCTGCAGGGATGGATTGGATTATGCCTCTCCCCCCCCCGTCTCTGTTATCTGCAGCAGCAGAGGGGGTCGACCCTCCCCTGTAGAATAGCCCGCGCTACAGATGGCGGAGGAAATTAGAGTCTGCACGCTAGGATCCGGATCAGAGATAAAACCTCCGAAAGCAGCCGAGTCAGCCTCAGGTGGAGGTCTCGAAACATCAGAGAAGATTTTGCATTATATCAATGTTTCATTTGACTTTATTTGAATTCACTTGACAGGTGCAATCACAGCTTTATAATTCTTCTAGGGCTGCAACTAACGAGGATTTTCGTCGTTGATTAGTATCTGGATGAATGGATTAGTTGTTGGGTCTCTAAAATATGAATCAGTGTTTCCCAAAAAGCCCAAGATGACGTCCTCAAATGTCTTGTGTTGTCCACAACTCAAAGATAGAAAAGAAACTAGAACAACATTCACATTTAACAAGCTGACATCACACAAGTTTTTGATGAAAAATATAGATAGTTGGTGATTAATTTAATAGTTGACAACTCACTGATTAATCTTTGCAGCAAAAGTTTAACGTATAAAATTTGACTTAAGGCACTACAGGTGAATAGGGCAACATTTTTAACATTTTTATCACCATGAAACCCTACCAGTTGATTACTCACATGAATAGGAGAAAAAAAATAATTCTGTAATTTTGTTTAATATGCTAATTAGGCTATTTCTAATTAAATATGGGCTTATTTGCATATACAGTATTTTGAAGCGAGGAATCTGACCATTGAAAAAAACATGGTGCAAAATAAAATGGACTATACTACTGCCCTATTTTCAGGCATACAATGTCATATAAATCAGGCCAAGGAACATGACTGTAAAGTTTGGGGTATGGAGGTGCTACATGAGTGGAGATTCTTCGCTCAGAGTGATTTTCAGAAAACGGCCTTTAAAGATTTTTATGGCAAAATTCCACTAATTTCTATTGAAAGTCATGAATTACAGCCAAAATATGCCTTTAAGGTCCAAGTAAGATCCATGTATCACGGTTTAATGTGGAAACGTCCAAAAGACGTCAATTTATTGTCCTTGTTGAACGTCAAAAGACATCCACTGAGGAGCAGGGATGAACGTTGCTGGGACGTCTTTTAAATGTCCACTATTGAGTAATTGTAAGTTGTTATAGCATGCCTCCTTTAAGTGTTTCCTGCTCTAATATTATCTCACAGCGAGACTTCCTTCCAGCGGCGCCGCTGAGAGACGACAGACTCCCGGCATCTGCCAATCCACAACAAACGCAATAAGCCAATTAGAGATAACTATCACAGAACTTAATTGAATTAGTATCGCTGATGTGCCATCCCTCTCTTTTCATTTAGGCTCTCTGCCTTTCTCTCTCCCTCTGTCTCTCTCTCTCTGTTTTTCTCTGTCTCGCTCTCTCTCTCTCTCTCTCTCTCTCTACCTCTTTGTCTCTTTATCTTCCTGTCTCTCTAAATTAAAATTTTCTATTTCAGTTTGCTTTATTGGCATGACAAAATCAAAACATCTGTGTTGCCAAAGCATAAGAACAAACATACATATAAACAACAACAAGGAGTAAATACATCAGACATAATAATACGTAAGTAAAATAATAAAAAGTAAATTGCAATTATGATATAATTGCAGAGAATAATCTAATTCTGTGCAAGTCCCTCAAAGGGTATCCCTCTCTCTTTCTCTGTGTCTTAATGTAGACAGAAAACCAGAAAGTGTGTCGTATTTGTGGCGACTGAACAAGAGCCTCGATGTAGCGGAGGTGGGGACAACCATCGGAGCGTCACTCACAGTTTTGGCCGTCCAAACGTCTCCGATGTGGACAAATCACACATCATTGTATTTTATTTTTATGGTCTTCTCTCCAAAAATAAACACATGATACAAACTGGTATCTCTTTACCTATAAGGCTCTCTATTATTTAGAGAAACATTATCAGACTCGCTCTGCTGAGACTTCCTCATCCACGAGCTTGGTCGGAACTTGGAAACACTGCTTTTGGTTTTAGTGCACCCGACCCCTGGAACAAAATACAACACTTTCTTAAAATCAACTCAATTGTGCCTCTTGGACAATTTCCAAATCTGGTTCTTAACCTGCAAACTTCTACTTGTAACTGCTTTACATAATTGTATTTTCTTATGCAATGAGGGTCGGCCCTCAGTGATCTCTCGAGGATAAATAAAGGTTGAATGAATGAATAAATCAGAAAATGCCAACCGTTTGTTTTAGAGTGGACTGGAAAAATGAGCAGGAACAAGGGGGGGCAGACCCATTTTAAATCTACTGATTTTAATCAGTGTTTGAAGAAGGATTAAGATCCTTTACTGCAGTAAAAGTACGACGATGTAGCTGAGGTGGGAACAGCCGTCGCAGCAGAAAGTACAACATCACGTACGGTGGCGTTTTGTGCCGGCCTCTTCCCAGCGTTGGACGCTGGTAGTTCTCGCCACTAGCAGTAATGGGTTTCTCTTCACTGACCACTGACCAGCAAAGAAAACAGGCTCCACCCTCCAACAATGGCTGCACCTGATTGGACGAGCGCTTTACCCGTGTGGCTGTCTGCTGCCGGATTTCAAAACAGACAAACGTGGCGGCTGGTTTGGAAACTCTCTCTTATTTTTACTAAAGTAGTCTACCGAAATGGGTTTCTGAAAAACATTTTAAATATATTATTATTATTTATTATATATTAAATAATCTGCAGCTGCTGATTCGGTCTTCATTTCAGATCGACAACGGTCATTTTAAAAGATTTTCAGGAGTTTTCCAGAGGCGGCGACTAGATCTGGACGCTCCTGATTTTAACATAAAGTAGCCTGCATTCAACTTTATGCAAATGAGGAGCACGCAACACAACGCCACGCCTCCCTAGGCGTGATGCTCCCAGAATGCATTGCCCGGCTCCTTACAGAGACAATGAATGGAAAGAGTGGAAAAGACACCGCCTGTGGACACCACAGTTTGGTCCCTCCAGACGCAGTGGACGAACCAGAAAATGCCAACTTTGGGTTTTAGAGTAGATGGGGGAAAAAAAGAGACTGTGGGGCATCATCAGGGGGGAAGGACACGTTTTTATATATACATATTTTAATCAGCGGTGGAAAAGATGTTCCAATCTTTTACTGCAGTAAAAGTACGACAACAAGTCCTCCAAACCAGTGTTCCTCAAATGGAACTTTAGAGGACTGCAGGGGGCACGCGTCCCCCTAGGGGTACATTAAAGGACTGCAGGCCAAATCCGGCCCCTCGCAAATTCTGATCAGGGCCGCATATCAATTTAGGTTCACAATAAATTTTGGTCCACCTAGTTGTTGTTGCGCCAAACCAAAAACATGGAAAACGGTTTTTCAACTTGCAATTATGCGACACTCAAAGGAGAATTTGGCAAATTTGACGACTTTGAGACTCAGAAATTCCCCCAGAACCAGAACCAGAGAGTTTACATATTCCGGCTGTGAAAGAGCTTGTTGTGAGTCAGCTGGGTGGTAGCCCACTTAGAAAATGTAATCAGTGTTTTGCTGGATTTGCTAAATTCTAGGATGGCTTTGGAACTTTTTTGCTGACTTTTTCAGGGCTTTATGTGGACCAAACTGTAAGTGAGAAGACTTTATGAGACATGTAATAATTGAGTCAAAGATATTTTACTTTTTCAATGAAATGAAAGCACGTCAATAAACTCTACATGTCTGGCTCTTGATGCGATTCTCTTTTTCCAGTGTGGCCCTTAGCAAAATTGAGTTTGACACCCCTGCCCTAGGGGTACTTTGGAGGCCTGTAGGGGGTACATGTCCCCTTAGGGTTACTTTGCAGGCCTGCAGGGGGGACATGAGATTTTTTCCAAAATGCTAATTTTAAAAATATGTCATGCATAATTCATAAAATAATGAATGAACTAAGGGATGGATTCTGAACATTTGAAATGTAGCATTTAAATGTTTTTCAGTTACAAGACCATGTATTGTTCCTCTTTATTTACACTTTTTCTACCAAAAATGTGACTTTTTTGTTGCCTTCTTTGGGCCTATTCTTGCCTTCCTGGGTTTTTTCCCCTAAGTTTTAGTCACTTTTGTTGACCTACAGCGTTGCCTTACTTCCTTCCTCCTTTTCACCGCTTTTTCCAGGTTTTTGATGTTTAAAAAAAGTTTTTGTCTCATTTTTCCATCAGCATTTAAATGTTTTTTCAGTAAATCTATTGCTGACATCGCTGTATCTTTATATAGACTTGTTTTTATACAAAAAATGATTTGCGAATACCGGATCCACTGGTTGAGATTGTGCTGACTCCTCCTCCCATCCTCAGTCCATGAACCCAGTAAACACATGAATGAAGTAAACAGGGACTGTCCTTCCTTTGCTGTACCTGAAGTTGCTGCATTCTGGCTACTGTCTGGAGATTCCTTCATGCACAACTCGTATTCTTCCAGATGTTTCAGACCAGATGTTGTAACAGCGGCCATGTTGTGTATAGTTTAGGGTCCTCGCCACCACCAGACCAATCAGCATTGAACAGATTGAACATGTAGCTGGACTTGAATGGCCTTCTTTTGACTGAAAGTACTGCCAAACAACAACTTTTTCTGCTCACCAGTTCCATGTCCACTTTCTCACAGCCTGCTGCATTGAACGCTCCACCTACGTAAACACCTTCCCGTAATCAACGGCGCCGTCAGTACGGTGACCAGCATAGCGCGCCTAGTGGAAGCGTAGGGTTCGGTTTGCTGGGAAAACATTCTAAGGTTCCGGAGAAACCGAACCTTGTCAAAAAGCTCAAATTTTTGTCCGAATCCAAATCCTGGATTCGGTGCATCCCTGATAATCCCTGGGAACATGTTTTCAACATGAGCAACAGAAAAATGCCCTATGTGAACATTTATTTATTTATTTATTTTCAAGGATAACCCCTTGAGATGCACCATCTCATTTTCGAGGGGGTCCTTAATGCATGCAATGACAATGAAGGCATTCATTCCTTCATTCATTGATTACACGTCTAGTTGGTCAGAATCAGTTTGGATTGGAGTTCATCAATTCATTGATTGGTTGACTTTATTATTCCCAATGGGAGAGTGCAGCCATTTAAAACAGTTTCACAGTGGCCCAATCCCAAAGTGAGCCCTGAGGACTAAGGACTAAAGACTCACATACTTAAGTGATCTCAGGTGCTAAGTGAGTGAGTGAGTGTGTGTGAGGCCACATGGGCTCAGATAGGTATAAATGGGATTGGGACAGCACTTCACGAGATCACATGTTACCTTGGCGACGTTTAATAACAAAGATGTTGCTGACACTTGCCGGTTTGGGAATTTTCATTTTAAGTTTGTTGTTTTCCACACGGCCAAGGCACATGAGACGGCTGCCTGATTCCACATTATTTCAAGCTCTATATATATATATATATATATATATATATATATATATATATATATATACATATATATATATATATGCCTTTGGGGGAGGCGGGGTGATATCATAGTGGGGGGGTCTGGGTGTCCTCGCCCAAGGAAGTTTTGAGCATCAATGACTTCATTTTCGGATACACTTTTATGCACCAATTTACGGTGGTAATATCTTTATTTTGCCTAATTGAAGAAGAAAAAACACAGATGACAATTCAAAATATATCAAAAATATAATGGATAGTGTGTTGTTGCGTGTCATTGGGAATATTTATGTGGGTATTTGGAAATCCTGGAGCTTTTTTTTCGGGTATACTGCGTATCACCTAGACTAGACAACAGGTTTGGACACACTTTCCCATCCAAATGAATGAGAAAGCGTGTCCAAACTGTTCTCATCATTACTGTCATAAATTTGCAATTATACGAGCACAAACTGAAGAGAAGAAAGAAAAAGTAAAAGCTACTTCGCAGCTGGGAAGCTGGTTTAGCTCAGATATGTCTGATTTAGAGTTTAAAAACGCAGAAAACCAATCAAACGTGATTTCCTCATTCCAGCCCAAATCTGTTTTAATTAAAGCCAAATTCAACGGATATAAACTTTCGTCAGTGCAGTTCCTCGTCACAGAAATCTGCCGTCGTATTTCAGGAACATCTATTCAACATCTAAATGTTCTCATCAGTTTTCTGTGATCCGTCGCGAGCCGACAGTAATCACACAGGAGTTTAATTTGTACATCATCTCATCCTGTAATTAGATCTCAGGAGGAGGAAATCAAAGGTGAAGTTATTATCTGTTCTCTGGGACTCATCTGGGTTACATTTCTTGAAGCGAGATTCGTGGGCTATCGTGATCGGACAGGTTGTCTGGAGACAGAAAACGTTGTTTCGTTTGAACGGATTCCTGCTTTCAACTTTCAATTAGCTCTGTGCTGCGGCGACACACCGAGGGGAAAGTCATTTTCTTTTCAGGCTCTGATGTGAGTCAAAGGAGAACAAGGCCGATGGGGGTAAAGGAAACAACCTGAAGCTGAATTACCTCTGTTTAAATCAGCGTGTTCTCATGAACCATATGTACAAATAGCTACAAAAAGTTGATCATTGTAATTTGTATGCATTCAACGTATTTTTTGCCCTAAGCTGCTGCTGTATAGCCTGGTTCCGCCCTCCTACGTACTTCCGCTCAATTTTCATTTCCCTTCAGTACTACGTCTGGGTTTGCGGTATATTCTTGAGTTTTCTCCGGCCAAATCTTTACCGGTCCAACCAGCAAACAGAGGGAGTGACTGAGAACGACGACGTTGAGGTTGTGTTCTAGTTTGAGTTGTAGTTCCATATTGGCGGCGGAGAAAGATGCGAGCGAAGCCATTCGGTCCGTTGTGGCAACGCTGCCGAATATCCAGAAGTTAAAGCCTGAGCAGGACCAATCCAACTCCCGACTGACTGAGCTACTCTCACCCCTCGGCAAACATCAACAAACTTCGAGTTAGCGAGCTACACACTGACAAGGTCAACTTTTGAAGAAGATGTGGACGGTGCAACAAGGCAGGCCTGTTTGGTTCTTTCTGTTAATGATTGTAAAGATTTACAAAGAATATGTTTAGATCATTTCCTCTCTAACTGGGAGGTTTTGGGACTGATTGGTGGGATTGCTGTGGACAAAGTACACACGGACATACACTGGTAAGAGCTAATGAGGTTTAACCATGTATCAGCTAATTTAAATATCTCACGTTCCTTCCTGAGACTATTTTGCAGAGCCACCGCCGCTGCGTAACGGAGCTTAGCGCCACCCAAGACCATTGTGATTGGTTTAAAGAAATGCAAACAACCCAGAGCGGTTTTTACTCCTATCCCAGAATGCATCTGTGGTGAAGCCAGACCTTACTCTGCAGCGCTGTGGAGATAGAGCTGGGAATGCAAGACTACCAAAAATCACAAACCGTCTCCTTTATTGCAGTGTAATCGGCGTCATGTCCTGCAGGTTCTAGAGAGGACTACGGTGTTTAAATTAATGTTACGTTATATAGAACCAGAGGTGTCAAGTAACGAAGTAAAAATACTTCATTACCTTACTTAAGTAGAAATTTTGGGTATCTATACTAGAGTAATTATTTTACAGCATACTTTTTACTTCTACGCCTTACATTTTCACGCAATTATCTGTACTTTCTACTCCTTACATTTAAAAAATAGCCTCGTTACTCATATTTCAGTTCGGCTTGTTTTCATTCCGGCTCGTCATCGCTCAAAAACCCACACAAAAAACCTGTCCAGATCGCTCCATCCGGAGAGAGTGAATTTGATTGTGGTTGGATGAGAAGTATAAACATAGCTATTCTGACACCCTATTGGTTTGTACGCGATCCATCGCACCTGCACAGACCCGGTGCTAATACGCCACCGGTGCCTTAACGACCGTTATCTACCGGACCGAATAGCAACGCTGATTTCGGTGCCTTATTTAGGTGCCACTTAAATGACTGCGCTTCTCTCTGATGCTCCGAAAACGGACGTTAAAGGGAACTGAAACATCGCCGCACGGGACGCTAGCTAGTTAACACTACAGTTGGCAGCAGCTAACGTTAGCCTAGCGTTAGCTAGCAGCTGGAGTAAACACGGTTACAATGCTGAGAGCTAAACGGTGTAAAAGTGTGTCTGTATTTCACTGGAGAGGATTCTAACACCAGACTGTAGCTGCCGTTGTCTGAAAAACACAGAAGAGATGTGTCACCTTTTTCAGCCCTGAGTTTGCAGGTATGATTTTAATACAACATTATTATAGTCATATGGTTTTGTCCCCAAGTTTTGGGGTTACGTTTTTGTCCCCACATTTTGGGGTTACGTTTTTGTCCTTAATGGCATTTTCCCCCTTACATCTGGGGTCTTCAACGTTTTTTAAACCAAGGACCCCTTAACTTAAAGTGAGATGTGAGGGACCCCCTACTACATATTGTATGAAATTCAGTTGCATATTAAACTGGGCCTACAATAACTGTTAGGGCAAACTAAAGCCTTCTTACATACCCTTTTTTCATAAGCTATTAAAATATTAATTGTTGGCGTGATTTTATAAATCATATTTTAATGTTACATATGTGGCACAGTAAATCTAGGATTAATTGTATCTGTGGGCTGATATCTTAGTGAATACCTTACCTATAGGCCAGTAAGCCTATCATCAGTGGGAATTTATATTTGCTAATAATATTTTGGAATTATGTTAAGGCATTTTTTTTTTCTTTTTAAGACTCAAAAATTTACAATAATTTGGAGGCCCACCTGCAATGACTCTGAGGACCCCCTGTTGAAGATCTCTGCCTTACATTACTTTTACTTTTATACTTATAGTTTTGAAACCAGTACTTTTACACTTTTACTTAAGTAAAAAGCTTGAGTTGCTACACTTCTACAAAAGTCTCTTCAAACCCTAGTATCTATACTTCTACTTGAGTAATGAATGTGAATACTTTTGACACCTCTGTATAGAACATTATTGTATTGGTTTCTTTTGTAATGTCTAAGTATGTAGATCTTTTAAAAGACAAGTATGTCTCCCGTGGTATTGGTTTGCCCTCTTACGGACATAATAGACAAAAATAGATATTTCAATATATTCGAACCTCTGTATTTTTTAGAAGGAACTCCATCTTAGTCAGGACCTGCTGTCGGGAATGAAATAAAACTTAGGGATATGACATTGCAGCTTAAATCATTACATACATCATTATGTATTTATTCATGAGTCCTAAACTCTCGGTTTTAATATCATTCATGTATTGTCCTGTTCTCTTTAGTCAGCGACACAGAAAAAGGATTTTTCTCTCAGTTTCTCTTCAAATGCACCATGCTGTTTCCCATCATGCCTTGCCCTCTCCCTCACCGTGGGTCTCGCTTCATTGATCACCAATCAGGCTCCGAATTCACTGAACCGTCGATGTGTTAATGAAGTAGACCGATGTGAGACCTGCAGATTTAATCCTTCAATACAGAAAGCTATTGATAAATCTCTCCTCTCAAAATCCAAAACCTCACGGTGACAATCGATTCAGCCGAGCCACGGATCAGAGAACAAGCTTACCAAAGCAACTCGCATTGATTTGACCCCCCCCCAATATGTCCTAAAGTTGATTCAGAGTTGATCTATAAGAACCAAGCCGCTGGCGCAGTAATCACGGATCAGAGAAATAGATATTAGCTGGTAATAACATGGTTGGAGAGCTGCGTCAGAGGCTCAGCAACCACCCAGCGCTGCAGCTCTGTGACAAGACAAGACTCCTCGAAATAATCAAATAAAAAATAACAAAAAACAGGCCGAACCTCTGCCAAAACCATGCCCTATCTCACAATGAGGGGGGTTAGGGTTACGATCCTCAAAATCCCAATGCATTCTCATGAATGGGTTCGTATGTCGTACGAAAACTTATGTATCTTTTATTTTGTATTGATTTTGATGATTTTTCCAACATTTGTTTACCTTTTTAAAGGTAGTGTTACTTGTTTTTAAGACATTATATGGAATGGCCACTTTCTATATTGCTGATCTCCTTACTCCTTACATCACTCCTCCAGGCTCCCCCGAGGTCCAAACACCGAAGCCACACCAACTTGAGCGTACGTTCTGCGCGTGCGCGAGACATAATACGTCTCCATAACAGCAGGCGGCGCTAATTTGTATTGTCTCCCCCCAAAAAATGAAAAGCGGAAATGACGAACGCGTCACGCCACACGACTGAAGCGTGGTGTCGCGACGTCATACATCCATGGTTGACGCTCCACGCCACAGTGACCGGCAGCTGATTGGACGAACGCGTCACGTGGGACTGGCTACTCCCGAATTTCAAAACGACCATAATGGCGGCTCGTTGAGAATACCATCTCGTATTTTATGAAAATAGTTCACCGAAACGTGTTTCTGAAAACATTTTAAGCGAGAAATAAGCCGTGCAGTTGCTGAATCTGTCTTCATTTCAGATCGACAAAGGTCAGTTTGGAAGATTTTCGTCAGATTTTGAGAGACTCTAGTCACGCTCCTCCCGCTCGTCATTTCCGGGATAGCACTCCACCAATCAGATGGGTCATTGAGTCCGACTGCCCACTGGGCTGATTTAATAAGTCAAATCGGCCCAAATTAAAGCCAACGGCTCCTCCGACTGATGACGGCACGGAACACACCGAACAGACTCGAGTCACCGACCTCGCCAGACTGCCCAACGGCCGATTATCGGGTTGGTCAGCGCCTTTAGTTTGTCTAATCAGTTCCTTTTAGCTCCACCAATCAGATGGGTATTAAATGTGCTCTACAAATAAATTGACTTGACTTTTAACAATGTTATTTTACGCTTTATACAACAATTTATTCAGGTTCTCTTTTTTGTTTTTGCTTTTTTTTTTACATCCTGATGAGGCATGGACGAGTCCCATTAGGGCATGGACATGTCCTGATGAAATAAACTTTGAAAGACTCGGAGGACAAAGGACAGCGACGGCCGTGCCTCTCATCTCACTGTCAGTGTGTGTATCTGGGCGTGTGTTGGTGACCGCAGGCGTTGATGGGAATCTGTTCCTCTCAGCCGTCTCCGCGGTCGGACTAAATGATATCGACAGCTGCTGTGTCACCGCTCATCAGCTGCTCAAGGGCACAAGTGTGTCCGCTGCTGCCTTTGTTAGAACAGAATAACATGTTCATGTCCCGGGAGGACTACTTAAGGGGGGTCGTTGTTTTAATCCAAACCACAAATCTTTTTTTCTAATGTTAACTTGTCACTTTGGTGTGTAAACATTAACTGTCGTAGCCGCGTGACGCTCACCTTTTGTCGGCTAAACTCAACTGTAACGGCCTCTGAAAGGACCGCATCTCTCGGTGCTCCGACCCGCTTAACACCTAGACTACACCACTGGTTACTCTGGGTTTATTTGGGACTTCTCTACGTAGTCAGTAAAATGCTAAATGTAAACGTAAATATATATATATATATATATATATATATATATATATATATATATATTTTTTTTTTTTTTTTATTTAAAAGTGTAAAATAACTGAAAACATGTCTTATATTTTAGATTCTTCAAAGTAGCCACCCTTTGCTTTTTTATTAATAAGGGAAATAATTCCACTAATTAACCCTGACAAAGCACACCTGTGAAGGTAAAACCATTTCAGGTGACTACCTCATGAAGCTCATTGAGAGAACACCAAGGGTTTGCAGAGTTATCAAAAAAAGCAAAGGGTGGCTACTTTGAAGAATCTAAAATATAAGACATGTTTTCAGTTATTTCACACTTTTTTGTTAAGTCCATAATTCCATATGTGTTCATTCATAGTTTTGATGCCTTCAGTGAGAATCTACAATGTAAATAGTCATGAAAATAAAGAAACACATTGAATGAGAAGGTGTGTCCAAACTTTTGGCCTGTACTGTATATATATATATATATATATATATAAACAAACATTTTGGCAGAACTTTGTCTGTGGTTGTCTTAACGAAACGACCGGAAGTCATTAATTTCCTATAGAGATTTGCAGACTACATGCGTATAGGGTTCGAACGAGTACGGTGCAAACATATTTTTGTCAGTTGGTCAACGGGATGCGTTCAAAAAATGTAACTCTTGCGACAGGCTACGGACGGTTCCTATCCGACAATTCCAGTGGAAGTTAGCGTTTCTATGGTACTGATAAACAAACCTGCTAATGCTAATTGTATAGCTAGCAACAGCCATCGAACAATTGACATTATACCGCTATATATCACATTTAAGCGACCTGACATGTCAACGTCCTGGGCAGCAGCCTTTCTGTTTATATCTCTATAGCCTTCATCAGAGAGGTCATAGACAATTGTACGTTCACTATGACACTTATCAGTCGTTCTAGTCTCTCCACCATTTTTGTGAGTCGCTTCCGACGCTTTTCAACGGTGTAGTACGACATCCGCTGGAGGTGTACTGCGTATTACGGAGCTGATTGCCTGAAGTGCCAGTGGGAAGGTGGCATTAGCGCCCCGGGGCATGTACACTTAGGCCCCCTCAGTAATCCATCCATCCATCCATGCATGTGAACGACAAACTCAACGGTCTGTTATCTGTTTTCAGTGAAAGCTTCCCACAATAGAAATATTCACGTTAATAACCAGAACCCTCTAACTGTTTAATATGCAAAACAATCAAGATGTTGCTCAGATGTTATTATCAACGGTGTAGGTTTAACCTTTTGAAATGAATCTCTTAAAATCACAATGAAGAGAGAAACAGCACACGAACAAGCTTGAATACAGACTCGTTTAACATATTGAGTGCATTTCTTGAGAACATGGTGGGAAAGAAACAACATGTGTGGGCGGATAATTTCAGCTAAAAGCCACCGTACTGCCTCGCACACGCATGACTGCTGCTGCCCTTAAAGTCTGAACAAACTCATCTGAATATATGAATGATAATCAGTCAGTGATACAGCAGCGGTGCAGTCAATGAAATAAGATCAGTGGGACTGTCTGAGTGGGTTGAAATCAGCTGTTTTATCGAGCAGAGTTTGGTCCGCTACGGCTCAGCCAGTCGTCACAATGTCTTGAAGCGTTGAACACAAATAGTTTCTGTCAGTGGTCAGACTGGTCTCATGAAGTGGCGTATGTATGACACGGCAATTCGTATGCCAAATTTTGGAGTGTTATCAAGACGCATAATAGTTTTTTAGAGTGTTTATCAACGCTGTTTGGCCTCCATTGACTTACATTACCTTGCGATTGCCGTAGCGAGTAGTATGAAAGGGTGAAAATGTGCGTAGGGAGGTTGGTCGGTGGGGGGAGGATGGGTCAAACATCAGGACTTTCACCCAGGAGACCGGGGATCGAGTCCCACGTGTCACGTTTCCTTTGTGTCACGTTTCTTAACTCAACCGTCGCTTTGTTCTCGCGATACGTTTACGTCCGCTGTATACAGCGTAGACATACACGCAGATAGCTCAAAATGTGTACAGATTAGAGATGGTCCGATACCGATACCAGTATCGGTATCGGCTCCGATACTGCTTAAAACACTGGTATATGTATCAGGAAGTACTGGAGTTTATGCACCGATCCGATAGCCCTAAAGAAAATCTACATTAAATAAATAAATAGTTTATTTATGTTCTTTTTCCGTTATAACTGACTGTCAAACTTCATAATAAAAGAACGTTCTGTTGCATTCATTGTTTGTGTTTGTTCAGGTTTTACAAAGAGTTTAACCTGAGCCAGACAGACAACAAAGATAGAAATCATATCACATCCATACAGGGATAGTAGTATACAGTTGTTAAAACATAATAAAATATATGACACACTGGTATCAGATCGGTACTCAGTATCGGCCGATATGCAAGTTCAGGTATCGGAAAGCAAAAAAATGGTATCGGACCATCTCTGGTACAGATAACACGCCACTTGGCTTAAGAAAGTGGGCGTGTAGGCTTACGCAAAGTCATGAGGCCATGTTGCAGTGGTGATGGGTTTGAATTAGTCAGCTGTATATAGCACAAATTCATGTATGGGCGGAGTTAGCTCCTAACTCCTTCAGCTGCACGGCTTCCAGGAACGCTGCTCTCTGGATCCTCGGCTCCTCGATGATCGCTCCTCGATGATCTCTCCTTGATGCTCGTTCCTGGGGGCAGAATTAAGAGCTTTGAGACGGCCTTCACCGAGGAGGGACAGAAGATCTTCCGGTATCAACCGAGGACCGAGGAGCTGTCAGATAAGAGACATGAGATTCAGCCTTGGTAAGGAGGCAGGTTGGGCAGGACTTTAACCCAGGAGACCGGGGGTTCATGTCCCGTTTGAAAAAGAAAAGGAAACAAGAATTATTTTTTAACTTTACAGAAAACAAATGGAGCTACATCAGGTTCTGCGTCACGTGGTCACCTTCAGAAAGTGAGGTAATTGGGACCGTTTTCACAACGTCTGACATTGTGCGGTTTGAAGGACTTGTTGATAACTTTGTGTTTGCACCTGTTGTGATGTTTTAAACTCAAAAGCCTCTAAGAAACATTTACTAAGCGTTTCCCTGCATCATGAACATGTGGGTTTTTAAAGCACAAGAAATACAACACAAGTCACAACTGAGGCTTAACGAGCAGAAATGAGTGGGCGATTACTTGGAAGCTGAAGAAAGAAGATGTGGAGATTATCCAGAGAGCTGAACCCCACTAAGACAGAGATCGTTGAAATAAATAACAGAAGGTGGATTTCTTCTGAATCTACTTAATGTAATCTCTGCAGTTTAAGCCATTTAATTTCACTGCCTCCTTAAACCTCCAACAATCAGACCCAATAAGTGTTCTTTGGCTTTCATGGCATGATTTGTTTGAGCATAAACTTGTGAAAAATATGAAACTTGATTAATACAGATGTGTAATTTCCACCGCTGACCTTTTTGTCATTTGTTTAGGGCTGCAACCGACGATTATTTTCAGAGTAAGATCCTTTTAGTTTAACATGAAACAGCCCCGAAATCACCATCACCAATCTCCACCAGACTCCATGTAAATAATCAGAACTTTTAGCGTGTATAGAGCCAGCATATCTCCACCAAACTCCATGTAAATAATCAGAACTTTTAGCGTGTATAGAGCCAGCATATTTCCACCAGACTCCATGTAAACAATCAGAACTTTTAGCGTGTATAGAGCCAGCATATCTCCACCAAACTCCATGTAAATAATCAGAACTTTTAGCGTGTATAGAGCCAGCATATCTCCACCAGACTCCATGTAAACAATCAGAACTTTTAGCGTGTATAGAGCCAGCATATTTCCACCAGACTCCATGTAAACAATCAGAACTTTTAGCGTGTATAGAGCCAGCATATCTCCACCAAACTCCATGTAAATAATCAGAACTTTTAGCGTGTATAGAGCCAGCATATCTCCACCAGACTCCATGTAAATAATCAGGACTTTTAGCGTGTATAGAGCCAGCATATCTCTACCAGACTCCATGTAAATAATCAGGACTTTTAGCGTGTATAGAGCCAGCATATCTCCACATGTATATGGGTGAATTAAGGGTTTATTTCAACCAAACCAGAGTGGTGATTGTTGGAACAGTGGAAAGATGAACCAAGACGGCTTTTGGTAGTTTTATTTAGTTTTTGCCCACTTTCAATTTAGTGTGTTTTACGATGATAAAAAGAAATGGAGTCTGGTGGAGTATGGTGATGGGGATTTCGGGGCTGTTTGATGTTAAACTAAAAGGATCTTACTCTTTAACTAAAAGCTCTATCTCTGTAGGGATCCATCCCATAATGTTGTCAGACACTTAGAATAATAATCTGAGTCTGTCAGCGGCAACAAACGGTACGATTTACGGTACGCCCTTTAATGTTACAATGCAGCTTGTTTCTTGCTTAATAGTGGACCAATTTCAAAGATTGTTGTTCCCATCAGTCATGGGGAGAAAAAGGGTCAAGATTGGAAAAAAAAATAAAACACAAGAAAGTTACCCTTCACAGACCAGAGAAAAACCAAAAGGTAGACCCTCAGCTGTCATGTTAAAGACGAAGATGAGGCCTAACGAGTGAACGCAGAGAGGAAAATGTTGTGCAGCCTAAAGTTTCATCACATCCCAACGGCCTTGAAGAGAAAGTTGATGAAACTCTCAGACACACTGTCAAACGTTTCCCTGTGAAATAATAACGGCCGACGCAACCGTCTGTTCCAACAATCAACAGGAAGTGGGTCAGTCGATGAGAGTGCCTTTGTAAAACAACTTCTTTGATATGATATATACGTCACAATATTTGCTGCAGTATAACGAAAACACAGTGCCTCTCTCTCTGTCTGTCTGATGAAGGTCTGTCTCACTGCAGTCACAGCTCCTCGAAGACGGAGCAGTTTTGTTGTGAAGGCTCGCCCCCATGTGGACACTTTAAGTATTACTTTAATTAACACTAACCGGTTCAGTGGTTGTTGTTTTCCAGCGCTGGAAGAAGTATTCAAATCCTTTACTGCAGTAAAAGTACTGACATCACACTGTATAAATACTCTGTTAAAAGTTAAAGTCCTGCAGTGAAAAGGTTACTTCAGTAAAAGTCTGTTAGGAACATGCAGTTAAAGTATTAAAAGTAACAAAACTCTCCAGACCATGGTATAAGCATGAAAACACGTTACTGACACACACACACACACACACACACACACACACACACACACACACACACACACACACACACACACACACACACACACACACACACACACACACACACACACACACACACACACACACACACACACACACACACACACACACACACACACACGTCGGGAATTCAATTGAGTGTCCAAGGCACTCTTATTCAAAATGATTTTAAAAAGCATTTATTTTACTGGCGATTTCATAATAGAAAATGTAAAAGACATAGGGAGAAGCAACTCACTTTAATTAATTCGCCGCTGGAAGTAGTCCCATCATTCAAAGTTTTTTTCCAACACTGGGGGCCCTATTTTGACGATCTAAGTGCACGGTGTGAAGCGCCTGGCGCAGGTGCGTTTAGGGCGTGTCCAAATCCACTTTTGGTAGTCGGGTCCGTGTGCCGGGCGCCTGGTCCTAAAGGGTTGTACTTAGTGTCTTCATTAATCAGAAGTGTGTTTTGGGCGTAACATGCAATCAACCAATCAGAGATCATCTCCCATTCCCTTTAAAAGCCAGGCGCGTTTAGACCTTGGAGCATTGCTGTTATGATGGAGGATTTACACCCTAATATTTTTATTTGTAATCTTCTGCATGTGTGTGTGCTGCTGTGCGTCCCTGTGTGTGTGTGTGTGTGTGTGTGTGTGTGTTGCTGTGCGTCCCTGTATGTGTGTGTGTGTGTGTGTGTGCTGCTGTGTGTCCCTGTGTGTGTAACAAGCATAGTGTGTGCACGCTGTGCAAGAGCCTAGGAGCATTTTACTAATGCTCTGTTACACAATTAACAATGAAATGCTGCGTTATTGACTTTAGACCAGGTTTTAGTTGGTCAATGGCGCGATCACTTCCCGCTGCCTCAAGACAGCAATACTCCCAGAATGCACCTGAACACACCTCCCTGTAAGACCAGCACACTCAGAATGCACCTGAACACACCTCCCTGTAAGTAAATTCACCCTCCCGGATAAATCGTCATTGAAAATGAAATCTGAAGATACAAAATGATTATGCCCTCTAATATGGTAAATCATATCGCAATCGCAACATCAGTCAAAATAATCACAATAAGATATTTTCCTCATCTCGTGCTTGCAGCCCCAGTCCCTAAATTTTTTTTATTTATAGGCCTACAGAAAAACATTAATATTCTGAGCAGTTGAGGGACTAAATGGTCTATAAATACAACCCTGTGTATGTGATGCATTTCGGTGTGTGAAGATTATTCAGTCTAAAGTGAAGCTGCATTTCATGAATTTCAAAACACAGAAACACAGCCGCCCAGTTGAGCCCCCACTGAGTCTAAAACCAATATTGGGTTTGTGGGCTGGCCATTGAGCAGATGCAGAGCTTCCCAGGAAGGCTCAGACCTGCAGCTGACCCCTGGACTTAAACACAGCGCCGCCGTTACACCCCCGCTGGGCTACTGTAGGAGTGTCCGAGCCATGGGCAATATATTGAGATTATCATCGTTTCTGCCGGTTTCAACAAGTGAAATTTAAGACTTTTTAAGACCTTTTTCTGACCTTTATGAATAAAATTTAAGACCGTTAGACATAAAAGAATAACGAAATGAAGAGTCACAAAAGTACCTGCAAACTAGGGCTGCTCGATTATGGAAAAAAATATAAATCATGATTATTTCGGTCAATATTGAAATCACGATAATTTAACACGATTACTTGTTGACTTCTGGAAAGATGTTGCAATTATTGAACTTAAAAAACAGTGGAAAAAGTTAAATAAATCAATAGAAAAAAAACACATACAACTGTGAAATTTACCTTAATACTTGTCCTATTGAAACTTTATTTTCTCATTCAGAACACAATAGAAAATAAGAGTTTACTTGCAAAACGTAATGAGCTAAAAAATTGTTTTTCTCGATTATGCTGTTTTTGTGATCATTGGGAGCCAAAATCATAATCACGATTACATTTCGATTAATTGCACAGCCCTACTGAAAAGTTAATAAACTTATTAAAATTGAATAGAAGTGACAGAGAAATAATCTGTAAATTGACAGCAAATTATATTCGGACTAGCGAAAGAAAGAACTACAACACAACAGATAAAAAAAAACATTTCAGTGAGCACGGACTTCTACTCTCCTGTAGCCAATCATTGCAACGCTGTCAATGCGACCGTGTCTGCGTTGTTACAAAATGTTGGAGGTGTGCAGCTATTTCTATCTAATTTAAGACCCGTTTAAAATTATTTAATGTCCTGGAGAAGTTAAGGAGAAAACACAAGACTTTCACCCAGGAAACAGGTGTTCATGTCCTAGGAGTACTACTTAAAGCGTAACTGCAACCTAGGGTCTTTTTGTGAATGTACCCGAGTCAAACTTTCCTTTAAAAGCATATTTAGGACGGAATCGCCACTTTTAAGATTTACCGTATTCTCGTTTGTCCATTTGTTTTTATGATCTATCTTGCATGACCGACGCTGTTAGTCATTATTGGATCTTTAAGCGCTTAAAAATACAACTTTCAACCGGATTATGCAACTGAGAATCAGCCCCTCCAGAAAAACGCGATTATGCGATCGCATTTTTTCAAATTCGGCGCACTTTCGCCGCATAAATCGCCGATTTCCGTGCAAAATATGCGGGGCTTGCATGATTTCATAATCTCCGCATTTTCATTGCAAAAAAGTCACATAATATATCACTATAAAAAAATCACTCCCCCCCCCTTTTTTGCACTTTTAATACTTTAACTTTTTTGCAATTTCATCGCATAAAATTGCATAAATATCATATAGCATATTACATCACATTTTTTAAGAAAACGTGCCGCATAATCAGGAACTTTTGCCCGCAACAATCACAAAAAAACTTTTTTTCTGGAAGGACTGGAGAATATTCTAAATTCAACACTTCAACACATTCAAAACGGCCGAGCGATGTTCGGGTGCGCCTCGGCCGCTGTACCCACCCCGGCTTATATAAGAACAACGAGCTGAGAGGCGGCTGAACTTTCAGCCGGTTCAAGAACACAAACATGGAGGCTACATGTTGTCAGAATAACCTGAGCTCTGTTTGTTCTGTAGGTGGGTTTGGGTGTGAGCTGCTTGTTGGGCTCCGTGTCCAGCTGATAAGTTACAGCACACGTTTACTGTTATCTCAGAGCAGGACACCAGACCAGCACCCACAGGACACCTCAACACAAGTACTTGTCCTCTTTAAAAAGTCCACCAGGCCAAAGCCCTTGGGAACTATTTTGTAAATGTGTTCAAGGCATTTTTTTAAACTTTAGTGACAGTGAAAGAAGAAACCGGAGGAAGGGCAAAAGGGAAGAGAAAAGAGAACAGGAAAAGAAAGACGTAGAAAAACTAGAAAGAACTACAATAAATGAGAGAAGGAAATAAAAAATAACATAAGGATAGAAAGAAAGCAAAGAGGAGAGAAAGAAGTGAAGTAAAAGAGAAGGAAGGAAGGAAGGAAAGAGCAAAGAAAGAAATAAAGAGGAGAGAAAGAAGTAAAGTAAAAGAGAAGGAAGGAAGGAAGGAAGGGAAGAAGGAAGGAAGAAAGGAAGGAAGGAAAGAGCAAAGAAATAAATAAACAAAGAGGAGAGAAAGAAGTAAAAGAGAAGGAAGGAAGGAAAGAGCAAAGAAAAATAAACAAAGAGGAGAGAAAGAAGGAAGGAATTAAAGTGTGAAGGAAGGAAAAATAAGAAAGAAATAAGCAAAGAGGAAAGAAAGAAGTAAAGTAAAAGAGAAGGAAGGAAGGAAGGAAGGAACAAAGACATCTGAAAATAAATGAATATGACAGATGGAAAGAAAGGAGGTAAAGAAGGAGAACTAATCCTCTTCCCCTCTTCTTTCCCAGGACCTGGGACCCTGGCAGCGCCATCACATGCTCCCAAAGCTCGGTCACAAGATGTGCAGCGCTGTCCTCCTTCTCAGCATCAGAGAGCCTCTACACTGTAAAGAATTATTTCCCCTTTTTGTTGTCTCAACTTCTGTTTTGGGGTCAAGCCAACTTTCAACTCAAAACTTACTTTACTTTTGTTAAGATAACACACATATCTGTGTTTTGCTCAGAAATTCTAATGCACAGTTGACACAACTGAGTCATGCTTGTCTTCTCAAATGTAAGTTGAAGTTCACCCAGGGTTCACCACGCTAAGTCATTTTGCACATGCGCAGAGCGGCAGACCACGTTAGTCAACGTCTCCTCTATTGAAGGACCGAGCGCGAGAAGCGAGCTGACCGTTGGCGTAAGTAAACTTTTAACTTTTTCTATGGTCTAATATTTCAGAATAGCTTGAGTTTTGTTTTTACTAAGCTAAAGTTTTTAACGAAATACTGTGAACTGACCATTCAAACCTACAGTATAACGTGCAAGCTCTTAGTTTCAAAAACTTAGCTAGCTAAGTGATATGTTAAGTGTGTGTGTGTGTGTGTGTGTGTGTGTGTGTGTGAGTGAGAGTGAGAGTGAATATCGGGAAAAGAACAAACATTGCTCATTAATTAGCTAGTAGTAGCTAGCTAGCTATGTAATGATTATGTGGAGAAATTCTGAACTTGCCTTCAACTAAGTTATGCAAGTAACGAACTAATCCTCTGAATGTTAGTTAAGTTAGTTAGCCCTTATGTTGACTAGCTAGCTGGTTTGTTCGATGAAGGCTGTATATCTATGGATGAAGGCATGCATGGGGAAATGTTTTCTTTTGAATTTCTGTCATGGCTAAATATGCAGGCTGAGGTGGTTTAATTTAGGCACGCTTGTCCGAACATCTTCTGATAACGTATCTTTTGCATATGGTCAGATGTGGCAAATGAGCTATGACGTTGAAACACGTTAACTAGTTTAAACAAGTAATATACTTTTTTTTTTTTATCATGAATTGTGCGCCCACTTTTGCTCTAGATTTAGCGACTTTTCAAACCCCCGTTTTTCACGAAAGCGACTAGCCACAAATCTGGCGACTTTCTGTTGAAAAGACGCCAGTATTGTCCGGCGAGCAGGCAAGGTATTTCTCTGTTGTGTCCGCCAAAACAGTCTGTGACTGAGGCGCAGCCCCCCCCCCTCTGCTTTCTCCTCATCTGCAGCAGCACTGATCAGGCAGGTAGCTAGAAGGGGTCGGGGTAGGTAGGAGAGACAGCGGGACGGCGGAGGGAGCTACCTAAGTAATACTTAGAATGTAATATAAATTCACGTAGTGAGTTTGTGATTATTTTGGCTAAAGATTTATAGTCTCTCATATCCTCTTCCCCAACCGTCATTTTAATAACTAAATGAAGTGAAACGTTAACGTGAATATTATCAATAATAATAATATTGAAGTAGTGAACTATTTATAGTTTTCAATCTGAACTGAAATATTCATTACTCACGCTACCGTGTGTGTGTGTGTGTGTGTGTGTGTGTGTGTGTGTGTGTGTGTGTGTGTGTGTGTGTGTGTGTGTGTGTGTGTGCGCGCGCAATGAAGTGAGGGTTATCAGACTGACTTGCTTTGTTTTCTTTGGATAGATGTAGGCCTTAGTACACTAGGGAAAGGGCTGACCAATGCATTATTTTTGATTGGTATAAAATAGCCTTCCAACATAGGCATAGTCCTTAAATTGCATTACATTTCATGAAATAACAAGCTTGTCTGACAACACACCTATGCTATTTGTTTGTATTTTAAGCCACGCTAATGCAGTATTTTTGTTTCTATTTCTTTCTTCAGAATCAACTGATCGAAGATTAATTCAGTGTCATGACTGATGCAGTGGAACTGTAAGTTTTGTAGTTTTTCCTACAAATCAACGCAAAGTAATAAGGCATTACAAAGTTCAGCATGGATTCAATGGAACTACTTGCCCCTTTCCCTGCATATACAAAGTTGTGTACATTTTTTTTTTTATTATTTATGCAGCACTGATGTCCTTTCTGGTCTGTATCCCTCTTCTATTGTCCAGAACTAAAAGAGAGAGAGAGAGCAGTTGTTCTCCTTGGCCTGGCCCATTTCCAGAAAGAGAATCCCTCCCAATTCTTCAAGATTTGTAAGGTATGTGAGGAATCAATGCCACTCTGGAATCCATATCACTTGCTAATCTCAATCTTTTTGATCCAAATGAAGTCATGATCCTGTAGTTATAGGATATCTAGAAAATATGTCTTGTTATAAAAATCTAGACGTGGAAAGACATCTGCTTAAATGGAGAACAAGTGAATTGTTCAAAGTTGCAGTGACGGGATTCCTTGCTCAATTAATTTGACATTGTAATGTATTTCTTCCATTTACATAGGTTTACATTAGTTTGCATCAGACATTTTCATACCCAAGTTTGCTATGCATCTTGAATTTTCATGTGTTGAGGAAATAATGCTGATTTGCAATCTATTCTTATTACTTTGTTGTGTCATTAGCCAAACGAAGAGAGTGAGGCAGTGAAAGGAATGAACGTAGGAATCTTGGTGTTTACAGAGGAGGATCCTGAACGCCCTGTCCCCAAGGAGATGATTGATATTGCACTGATTCTGGAGAAGCATATCGTTCTTCGGGACCTGAAGGATGTGCCCAACACATTCGCCCTGCTGATGGGTCTGCTCTACGTCTCCAACATCCATTACCCAAAAGGGCTCAAGTACATGTTCGAGGTAATACAAAAGGTGATAATGAACATTGGTGGAGACCTTTGCTCTTCAAGAGTTAATGGACTCCGGTCTCTGTGCGGCTGATGGACAGATGGACTAGGCAGTCATAGCTGTTTTTTTATATTACTCAAAAGTGCCACCCGTTATCTTGGCTACATAGTTGTCATGGAGTTACTGTTCCTTGTTTTTAAGTGTGTCTTTTAAGAACTTGTAAGGTCAGTTGTTTGTGGGATGAAAAGGAGAAAATGATTGCCTTTTGGTTGTACTACCTCAAATAGTCTTGTTAAATTATCATGTTGCACACAGTTATGCAAATATTAGCTGTCAATGCTAAGGTGGACTAGAAGTCCTGAGAGTTGTTTTGCTCTGTCTCTCAAAATATGCTGTTTTTATTGCCTCTATAGTTGACATATGTGACTGTATATGTTCTCTTATTTTGCCACCACCTTGCACACTCAGGCTCTCTCACTCATTCACTCATTCACTCACTCTCTGTCTCTCATTCACTCACTCCTCTCTGTCTCACTCACACACTCACACAAACACTCACTCTCTGTCTCACTCACTCTGTCTCACACACTCACACAAACACTCACTCTCTGTCTCACTCACTCTGTCTCACACACTCACACAAACACTCACTCTCTGTCTCACTCACTCTGTCTCACACACTCTCACACAAACACTCACTCTCTGTCTCACTCACTCACTCTGTCTCACACACTCACTCACACAAACACTCACTCTGTCTCACACAAACACTCACTCTCTGTCTCACACTCACTCACACAAACACTCACTCTGTCTCACACACTCACACAAACACTCACTCTCTGTCTCACTCACTCTGTCTCACACACTCACTCACTCACACAAACACTCACTCTGTCTCACACACTCACACAAACACTCACTCTCTGTCTCACTCACTCTGTCTCACACACTCACACAAACACTCACTCTCTGTCTCACTCACTCTGTCTCACACACTCACTCACACAAACACTCACTCTGTCTCACACACTCACACAAACACTCACTCTCTGTCTCACACTCACTCACACAAACACTCACTCTGTCTCACTCACTCTGTCTCACACACTCACTCACACAAACACTCACTCTCTATCTCTCTCACTCTCTTGTCTCACACACTCACTCTGTCTCACTCTCTGTCTCACACACACTCTCTGTCTGTCTCACTCACTCTCTGTCTCACACACTCACTGTCTCACACACTCACACTCACTGTCTCGCTCACTCTGTTGCACTCACTCACTCTCTGTCTCACTCACTCTGTTGCACACACTCACTCACACAAACACTCACTCTCTGTCTCACTCACTCTGTCGCACACACTCACACAAACACTCACTCTGTCTCACACACTCACTCACACAAACACTTACTCTGTCTCACACAAACACTCACTCTGTCTCACTCACACTCACTCACTGTCTCACACTCACTCACACAAACACTCACTTTCTGTCTCACACACAAACACTCACTCACACAAACACTCACTCTGTCTCACTCACTCTCTTGTCTCACACACTCACTCACTCTGTTTCACTCACTCTCTGTCTCTCTCACGCACTCTGTCTCACACACACTCACTCAGTCTCACACACACAATCACTCTGTCACACTCACTCTCTGTCTCACTCACTATCTGTCTCACACACTCACTCTGTCTCACACGCACACACTCACTCACTTTCTCACTCACTCTGTCTCACACAGACACTCAGTCTCACTCACTCTGTCGCACACACTCACTCTCTGTCGCACACACACACTCTCTGTCTCACTCACTCTCTCTCTGTCTCACTCACTCTGTCTCACTCACTCTGTCGCACACACTCACTCACTCACTCCCTTTGTCTCATACACTCACTCACTCTCTGTCGCACATTCACTCACTCTGTCTCACAAACTCACTCACACTGTCTCATACACATACACTCTCTGTCTTACACACTCACTCTGTCTCACACACTCACTCACTCACACTGTCTCACACACTCACACTCTCTGTCTCACACACTCACTCACTCTGTCTCACTCACTCTGTCTCACACTCACTCACACAAACACTCATTCTCTGTCTCACTCTGTCTCACACACTCACTCACACAAACACTCACTCTCTGTCTCACTCACTCACTCTCTGTCTCACTCATTTTCTGTCTCACACACACACACTCACTCACACAAACACTCACTCTCTTTCTCACTCACTCTCTTGTCTCACACACTCACTCTGTCTTAATCACTCTCTGTCTCTCACTGTCTCACACACTCTGTCTCACACACACAATCACTCTCTGTCACACTCACTCACTGTCTCACACAAACACACTCACTCTCTGTCTCGCTCACTCTGTCGCACTCATTCACTCTCTGTCTCACTCACTCTGTCTCACTCACTCTCTGTCTCACACACTCACTCACACAAACACTCACTCTGTCTCACTCACACTCACACAAACACTCACTCTCTGTCTCAATCACTCTCTTGTCTCCCACACTCACTCACTCTGTCTCACTCACTCTGTCTCTCTCACTCACTCTCTCACACACACTCACTAACTCTCTGTCTCACACACACAATCACTCTATGTCACACTCACTCTCTGTCTCACACTCACTCACACAAACACTCACTTTCTGTCTCACACACACTCACACAAACACTCACTCTGTCTCACTCACTCACTCTCTGTCTCTCTCACTCACTCTGTCTCACACACACTCACTCACTCTGTCTCACACACACAATCACTCTCTGTCTCACTCACTCTGTCGCACTCACTCTCTGTCGCACACACTCACTCACTCTCTGTTGCACACACACTCTGTCTCACTCACTCACTCTCTCTGTCTCACTCACTCTCTCTCTCACTCTGTCGCACACACTCACTCACGCCCTCACTCCCTCTGTCTCATACACTCACTCACTCTCTGTCGCACATTCACTCACTCTGTCTCACATACTCACTCACACTGTCTCATACACTCACTTGTCTCACACACTCACTCAGTCTTACTCACTCTCTGTCTCTGTCACTCACTCTGTCTCACACACACTCTCTGTCTCACACACACACAATCACTCTGTCACACTCACTCTCTGTCTCACACACTCACTCCGTCTTACACAAACACTCACTCTGTCTCACTCACACTCACTCACACAAACACTCACTCTCTGTCTCAATCACTCTCTTGTCTCCCACACTCACTCACTCTGTCTCACTCACTCACTAACTCTCTGTCTCACACACACAATCACTCTATGTCACACTCACTCTCTGTCTCACACTCACTCACACAAACACTCACTCTCTTTCTCACTCACTCTCTTGTCTCACACACTCACTCAGTCTTACTCACTCTCTGTCTCTGTCACTCACTCTGTCTCACACACACTCTGTCTCACACACACAATCACTCTGTCACACTCACTCTCTGTCTCACACACTCACTCCGTCTTACACAAACACACTCACTCTCTGTCTCGCTCACTCTGTCGCACTCACTCACTCTCTGTCTCACTCACTCTCTGTCTCACACTCACACAAACACTCACTCTGTCTCACTCACACTCACTCACACAAACACTCACTCTCTGTCTCAATCACTCTCTTGTCTCCCACACTCACTCACTCTGTCTCACACACTCACTCACTCTCTGTCTCGCTCACTCTGTCGCACTCACTCTCTGTCTCACTCACTCTGTCGCACACACTCACTCACTCTCTCTCTGTCGCACACACACACTCTCTGTCTCACTCACTCTCTCTCTGTCTCACTCACTCTCTCTGTCTTGCTCACTCTCTCTCTGTCTCACTCACTCTGTCGCACACACTCACTCACGCCCTCACTCCCTCTGTCTCATACACTCACTCACTCTCTGTCGCACATTCACTCACTCTGTCTCACATACTCACTCACACTGTCTCATACACATACACTCTGTCTTACACACTCACTCACTCTCACACACTCACTCACTCTGTCTCATACACTCACTCACTCTGTCGCACATTCACTCACTCTGTCTCACACACACACACACACTCACTGTCTCACACACATTCACACAAACACTCACTCTCTGTCTCACTCACTCACTCTCTGTCTCACTCATTTTCTGTCTCACACACACACACTCACTCACACAAACACTCACTCACTCTCTTGTCTCACACACTCACTCTGTCTTACTCACTCTCTGTCTCTGTCACTCACTCTGTCTCACACACACTCTCTGTCTCACACACACAATCACTCTGTCACACTCACTCACTGTCTCACACAAACACACTCACTGTCTCACACACTCACTCTGTCTTACACAAACACACTCACTCTCTGTCTCGCTCACTCTGTCGCACTCACTCACTCTCTGTCTCACACACTCACTCACTCACACAAACACTCACTCTGTCTCACTCACACTCACTCACAAACACTCACTCTCTGTCTCAATCACTCTCTTGTCTCCCACACTCACTCACTCTGTCTCACTCACTCTGTCTCTCTCACTCACTCTCTCACACACACTCACTAACTCTCTGTCTCACACACACACAATCACTCTGTCACACTCACTCTCTGTCTCACACTCACATAAACACTCACTTTCTGTCTCACACACACTCACACAAACACACTCACTCTCTGTCTCACACACTCACTCTGTCTTACACAAACACACTCACTCTCTGTCTCACTCACTCACTGTCTCTCTCACTCTGTCTCACACACACTCACTCACACTGTCTCACACACACAATCACTCTGTCTCACACACTCACTCTCTCACACACTCACTCTCTCACACACACACTCATTCACTCTCTGTCTCGCTCACTCTGTCGCACTCACTCTGTCTCACTCACTCTGTCGCACACACTTTCTCTCTGTCTCATACACTCACTCACTCTCTGTCGCACACACACTCACTCTCTGTCTCACACACTCACTCACTTACACACACACTCTCTCTCACACACACTCTCTCTCACACACTCTCTCACACACACTCTCTCACACACACACACACACACACACACACACACACACACACACACACAGTAACAGTAAGGCTTATGATTTGTAATGGCAGAAAAAGGCAGATAGATATTTAACAGAGTGGATAAGGAAAATAATGTTGCTGTGTCTTACCATTGTTTTATATTGTATGAAACACTTGAATGTGTGAAATAAATGTTTTTGTTAATCTTGACTCACATTCTTGTCTTGTGTAAACTTAAAAAAAAAAGTTGGTAGAACTTAGATTTTCAAGGCAACCGAGTCAACTTACTTGATATGTTAATACAACACACATAATGAAGTCAACACAAATACAAAGCTTAGTCAAGACAACTTGAAAATGCACATTAGCCCCACTACATAAAGTTGTTGAATTGATGTAGATTGGAGTTGACTCCACACAATCATTAGTTCATATAATGCATAATTAGAAGTTGGATCCACTAAATTGAATGTTGTGTTTACAAATAAACCTTAGTTGACTGAACATGTTATTAGTACAGTGAACTTGCAACATTAAATTGAGAGAACTGAATAGCCTCTTTGTGCCAACTTAATATCTGATTTCCAATCAACTTATAATTTCAAGGCAACCAGGTTACACATATTTTTAAGTTGAGTCAACAAATTTTTTTTTACAGTGGATCCCTCAGAGACCAGATCCCTCAGAGACCAGATCCCTCAGAGACCAGATCCCTCAGAGTCCCCCTGCTTCAGGGCCAAAGAGCCTCTAGACCAGATCCCTCAGAGTCCCCTTGCTTCAGGGCAGAGAGCCTCTAGACCATATCCCTCAGAGTCCCCCTGCTTCAGGGCCAGAGAGCCTCTAGACCAGATCCCTCAGAGTCCCCCTGCTTCAGGGCCAGAGAGCCTCTAGACCATATCCCTCAGAGTCCCCATGCTTCAGGGCCAGAGAGCCTCTAGACCAGATCCCTCAGAGTCCCCCTGCTTCAGGGCCAGAGAGCCTCTAGACCAGATCCCTCAGAGTCCCCCTGCTTCAGGGGCAGAGAGCCTCTAGACCAGATCCCTCAGAGTCCCCCTGCTTCAGGGCAAGAGAGCCTCTAGACCAGCTCCTATAGGGGCGTCAGAGGGGGACACGCAGACCACCCAAAACACACTCCCGCACACTAGAGCTGGGCAATATATCAATATTATATTGATTTCATGATGTGAGACTAGATTTCGTCTTAGATTTTGGGTATCGTAATATCGTAATATGACATACAGTCGTGAAAAAATTAGCACACCCATGCTAACGTTGACTAAAAAGACGAATACAAAAATCATCTTTTGGAAATTGATCTTAATGCCTTAATTAAAAAAATGAGGAAAAATCCAACCTTTAAGGACACCAATTTTCTTTGTGAATGAATAATGTATGGTAAATAAATAAATAAATAAATAAATAAATAAATATTCTTCCTTAAAATACAGGGGGCATAAGTCAGTCCACCCCAGAGAGGCAGGCAGATGTTTATTTTTAAAGGCCAGTTATTTCATGGATCCAGGATACTATGCATCCTGATAAAGTTCCCTTGGCCTTTGGAATTAAAATAGCCCCCCCACATCATCACATACCCTTCACCATACCCCCACATCATCACATACTGTACCCTTCACCATACCCCCACATCATCACATACCCCTCACCATACCCCCCACATCATCACATACCCTTCACCATACCCCTACATCATCACATACCCTTCACCATACCCCCACATCATCACATACCCTTCACCATACCCCCACATCATCACATACTGTACCCTTCACCATACCCCCACATCATCACATACCCCTCACCATACCCCCACATCATCACATACCCTTCACCATACCCCTACATCATCACATACCCTTCACCATACCCCCACATCATCACATACCCTTCACCATAACCCCACATCATCACATACCCTTCACCATACCCCCACATCATCACATACCCTTCACCATACATAGAGATTGGCATGGTTTTAGTTCAGTAGTGTCTTTTATACAGTAAATTACTTTGCACATCTACAGGTGCGTCGGAGGGGGACATGCAGGACACCCAAAAGAAACACCCGCACACTGTCTTAACTGGCAACCAATATATAAAGTTAAATAGTAGGCAACTTTTCAGTACTAGACATCTTCAGGAAACAAAAAAAAGAAACAAATGTCTCTTGTGTCTCTTTTTTTAGGCAATTTGTGTCTCATTGTAGTAATATTTTGTCTTATTTAGGGTTTTTGTGTCTCTTTTTTGTCATTTAGTCAATTTTTTAGACATTTTATGTCTCTTTGTAGTAATATTTTGTCTTTTTTAGGCAATTTGTGTCTCTTTGTAGTAATATTTTGTCTTATTTAGGGTTTTTATGTCTCTTTTTTGTCATGTAGTCAATTTCTTTAGACATTTTATGTCTCTTTGTAGTAATATTTTGTCTTATTTAGGCATTTTGTGTCTCTTTGTAGTAATATTTTGTCTTTTTTAGGCATTTTATGTCTTATTTAGGAACGTTTGTAGATGTCAGACAAATGTAGAAAAGTAAAAAGTACAATATTTCTCTCTGAGATGTAACGGAGTAGAAGTATCAGAACATAGAAATACTCAGTACAAGTACCTTTTAATTTTAGGTACTTTGCCCAAGTATAGTGGGGCTAGTTGATGAGGCCTACTGATTAATTGTTTGTATTTTCATTATGTTTCAAAACATAATACTTCTCGAAACACATTTTAAGCCCTCCATAATTTAAAAACAGTCAGCTCTTTGGTGTTTAGGGTGAAACATACACACCTGATGATGAGGTGGGCTGCTTTCCCAATCCTATATGCAAATTGTGACTCTGCATTTCCCTCCTTTTGCACTCTTTGGTTTGAGCATCTCAGATTTCCGGGAGCCCCTGAAGGCGGCGCAGCCACATCCTTCATTTACCGGACCGGAGACACGAGCGGCGCCGTGAAGTCTTCACACACCAACCGGAGAGGATAACACACAGCGCTTACATTCACCGTGAGTCATTTCCACGCATTTTAAATGCTTGTTTTAGTCTAATTTTGTGTCCGCGTGGAGGTGAAGCATGTCCGCTCCACACGGCGGCGACAGCGGCGGCCGGGGCTCGGTTTCCGGGTTTACGATCTTTGTGCACACGGCACCAGTCTGGTGCAGAGCGCATAAACCCAACGTGTTACTGTTTACCTCCCTGCAGTGTTTTGTGTGTTTCAGATCAGACACGCGTGGCCGGTTGAAGGATTTTGTATTTTTATGGCTTTAGGTTTTTGTAAATTTACGCGGAGCTTCGGTAGCTATCGCGAGGCCCGAGCCTGGGCCGCAGCCGGCCACCTGGCAGATGCCGTCTGTCAGCATCCTTCGGGAAATCTAACGAAAAATCGCGGCTAGCAAAGGGAGGCTAACCCGGCTAAAATCACTGTTACAAGCCGACGAGGTGAGGAAGCTTTGACCGTGTTAACGTCACCATTCCTGAATGTTTAACATACATTTACATTAATTGTTATTAATGCCGATGAGCGGTTTGTTTATGTTAAGCTATCTAACTTTCTAATCTGCCACTTATGGCATGTACGCCAGAGCCCATTCAAAAAACCTGCAAGTTTAATGTATCTTCCCACCAGGGGACGGATATCATGTCAACTGCAAACAAACCAGGCAGCATTATTTGCTGGTTTCTCATCCATTTTAACTCTTAAGTGACATTATTAACACTTCTGTTTACGTTAAACTATGTAACGTTTTAATCTGCCACCTGACTTCTTTTCTATGACCTGTGCGCCAGAGGCCATTCATAAAACCTATACATTTAATACATCGTCCCATCAGAGAATGGATATCTTCAATCTTTTTGTAAACCAATTAGTTAGAAGTTGCTCTTTAATTCGGCTTAACATCAAGCGAACCAGGCAGCGTTGTTTTCTAGTTTCACACCCATTTAACTCTAACTCTTTATGTTACATTATCGTTATTAAAAGAAACCATCTAAAAAATAACTTAAATGAGCGAAATATTTATAACACTTCTGTTTGTTTTGTTAAGTTAGCTTTCTAACCTTGTCTAACATTGTTTCCTAGTTAACTTATATGTATTTATTAGTCCATCCAGTAATAATGATCCAGTCATATTAATAATGTACTGACAGGGTCATTTTGCCTGCACACTGAATACTTTCATTTATACTTGAAGTACATTTGCTGAATATACATGTACTTAACTTTGAATGCCAGACTTTAGAGGAGTATTTCTGCATTGTTTCTGTCTCTGTGTTGACTGTCTCTCATTTGGACTCGGCTAGTCCTGGTCTTGGCCTTGTCTTGAACTTGACAAAGGTGGACTTGACTTCAGCCCAGTTTTTCAGGATCAAGGTCTGTTAAGAAGAACGATATTTTCTAGGGGTGGGAATCACCAGAAGCCTCATGGTACGATATCATCACGAAATTGATGTAACGATACGATATTATTGCGATTTTAAACCTATTGCAATATTCTGCAATATACTGCAATTTATTACCTTATTTTCCAAATTCAAAATTTTCAAAAAATCTGTTTTATCTAAAAATATACATTTCTCAGTTTGTTCATCTCCCTTCATTTTTATTGCTGAAAAATGGGATTGTCAAGCAGACAAACTGACCAACACATATATAATAACAGATCCATACTTGGCGTCTGTGTATGGCGTCGATTTTATTCCCCCACCCCTGATATTTTCCCTCAGACGTTAGTCATCTGTCAGTTTCACTTCCCTTTGCTCACAGAAAAACAGCGTCACAGTTTTCTATTTAAACTGGAGCTGAAATGATAACATAACTAGATTTAGAAAAGTGATTACAGTGTTTCCTTTAGGATTTTGTTTTTTTAGCAGTGGGGGCAGGTCCGAACACCCACCTCCCCTACATGAAACGGAACTGACCTCTATTCACACAATGAGGCATATTCTCAGTTGTGATTGAACTGTATTTTTTGAGTTACTATATCGGCCAACTTTGATCTTGACATATAGGCTAAGCATTCTGTAGCAAATAACAATAAACCCACTATTAATTACATTATCTTAATGCAGTGTAACTACTTCAGCATGTAAAGTAATGCACCTACAATACAAATGTTCTCCGACATGCACTCTAACAATGCAGCCCTGTTTCTGATACCGTGGGGGTCAGAAATGTTGCTGTGGGAGGCTGCCACGGTAGCATAGAGGAAACACTGCATTATTCAAACGGAACAAAAAAAACCAAAAACATGAACTTGTGGCTTCTTGAGTTTATGGATTTGTTGCTTCTGGGTTTTGGATTGTGATGGTTAGTCAGGGAGAACAAACGACGTGGTGACGTCTTCATGGCTTCAGGAAACGTTTGAGAGTGACTCAACAGTAAGTATGACGGGTACATAATTCATTAGAATATGCTGGGGGTTTATTTGTGAGAGATTGTTCAGGCGCATATTGTTTTCGCTTCAGAAGACGGCAACAACCGAACTCTACAGAGAAATCTTCCCACTTTAGTATTTAGGAGTGAATGTGTAACAGGCTTCACTTCTTTAAGTCTCTTCTTGAATTTGTAATTTGTGGCTGTAACATCTGGTAAGTTCACCATGTATTTAAAATTCCCCCGCAGCTGTTAATGTGCTGTAGTTAATGTCGTACTAGTCTCGCGTTGCCAGACCTTCCTCCGCAGCGCTGTGGAGGAAGGTCTGGCTAGTCCACACAGCATGTTGGCAGATAAAGATTATGACAAAGACACACTAGGGATGTAGCGATCACCGGTGTAACGGTAAACCATGATAAAAATGTTGACTATAACAATTACCGTTTTGTCATTTAAAATATCATTATTGTCACGGTGGATCACCACGGTGTGGAAACCGTGTGTTTAATCATTCCCAGCTTCATCCGAGGCTCCTGAAGTTTCCGCGCGGGCGCACTGCGTGGCCTGCAGCGTTCTTGGCAGAAACCCAACCAATCTGGACACTCAGACTTGTCTCATCGTTTCTGCAGCCGGCCGATTCAAAAAGACTCTTCGCTTCATTCATCACCAGCCAAATTGGCTCGTTACCTGCCAAAGTTAATTTATACCCGCATTTGGTGGGTTGCTGGGTGTCAATTTAAAGCGATAGATAGATAGATAGATAGATAGATAGATAGATAGTAAGTACTAAAGACAAGCATTCTAAAAATGTGATTTTAGTTTATGCCTTCTATTTTTCTACACTTACTGTGCACAGCTTATTTAAAAGTAAATGTAAACAGTTTCCCTTTATTTTTTTAAAATGAGTGTCTGTCATTGTGTTTTTAAGAACCTTGTGTTTTCTTCCTGTCAACCATGCAACGTTTTGTTTTTCTGGGTCAAAATTGAAAATGTAAACGTATTCTTCGAAACTTCTTTTTTTCAATTTTGTTCAAAAGTTTTGTCACTTTAAGCTTTTTCTGACATTTCTGTCACTTTTTTCCATGTTTTTTTTTTTTTTTTTTTTGCAATCTTTTTTTCAAATTCTATAAAATTGAATTATACACCCACATTCACTGAAAGTAGTGAACTGACCCTTTATTTTATTGGGAAGAGCGCTGTATGGAACCATCCACATAATTTTTGTCTTGACGATTATGGTTAAACAAAAAGTTCTGCTACAAAAAGTTGTAGCAGAGCAACTCACCCTTTTCTTAGAGAAGCATGAGCTGTTTGATAAATTCCAGTCTGGTTTCCGTAAAAGGCATTCTACGGAAACTGCACTTCTTAAAGTTTCTAGTGATATTATGATGTCAGCTGATGCAAAGGATTTTACAGTTTTGGTCCTATTGGACCTTTCTTCTGCGTTTCACACTATCGATCATAACATTATGATAACCAGTCTCCGTGATCTGGTTGGGATATCTGGATCAGTTTTAAAATGGTTCCCATCTTACCTTTTCTGGTAGAAGTTTTAGTGTTTATGTGAATCAGATATTGTCTGAAACTGCAGAGTTGTCGTGTGGGGTACCTCAGGGTACTTCTGTCTTGGGACCTATTCTGTTCCTCTTGTATATATTTCCTTTAGGACAGATAATTAGTCAATTCAGTGACCTATCGTACCATCTGTATGCGGATGATATCCAACTGTACTGTTCGTTTAAGGAAACTGAGTTCTCTAAACTGTCCTCTTGAATAAACTGTTTGAGTAGTATCAAACCGTGATAGAACTTTCTGCTTCTGAACTCAGATAAACCAGAAACTCTAATTATCGCCCCTGAAAGTCGTATCCCTGAGATAAAGCAGCATATTGGGGACTTAGGCTCGTCTGTCAAGCCGAGTCTCAGGAGCTTAGGTGTGGTTTTTGATTCAGCTATGTTGTTGTTCAGGACTCTGCTGCAAGGCTTTTAATGCACATTAACAAAAGAGCACACACCACGCCTGTTTTAGCAGCACTTCACTGGTTACCAGTCCAGTATAGAATTCAATTTAAAATTCTGGTCATTACTTTCAGAGCCTTGCACGGTCAAGTTCCTTCATACATCTCTGATTTGATACAGCCACATACCCCCACCCGTAGTTTGAGATCATTAGGTCAGATGCTATTAGTGGTTCCCCGCACTAATTTTAAAACTAGAGGGGATCGGTCATTCCCAGCAGTGGCTCCTAGGCCATGGAATGACTTTGCTCTCTCGTTACGTTGTGTGGATTCTGTCGAATATTTTAAAAAACAGCAGAAGACTCTGTTGTTCAAGCAGGCTTTTACTTAGTCGAGGGGGTGTTATGGTTGTTTATGTTCTCTATTTGTATTTCAATTTGCTTGTATTGTGACTTCTTGTGTTGTATTGCATTTTGTTGTGAAGCACTTTGTTTTTTTTTTTTTTTTTTTTTTAATCTGTGAAAGGTGCTATACAAATAAACTTTACTTACTTACTTACTTACTTACTTACTTACTTACTTAAAGAAACTCCAAAAATGGGTCAAATTTGACCCGAGGACAACCGAAGGGTTAACAAATGTACTGTTTCCCCCGACAGAGATGATGTTGATGTTGCTGTTGCTCCTCGCCGGGAGTTTGTCCGGTGGCGACGGTTCGGACTGCGGGCCCGTCACCACGGAGACCAACAGCGCGGCGCGTTTACTGTCGGCCGTGGTGGACCCGCAGAGAGCCGAGCAGGGCCAGAGGCAACACCTGGAGGCCCTGTTCAACAGGTGAGACCAGATCAAACCGAGCCGCTGTTTGGGTCGTTTTTATATAACGTGACATTAACCGGTCGCAGCTCCACGGATACGAAGATCCAAAGATTACACGCTTAAAAAACTGAAAAATAAAATCTGATTAAATCAGCAAGTTCAAGGCATCACTTAAAAGGAACACGCTGACTTATTGGGACTTTGTCTTATTCAGCGTATCCCCCAGAGTTAGATAAGTCCATACATCCCCTTCTCATCTCTGTGTGTGTCCTAACTCTCTCTGACACACCCACCGCTAGCCTAGCTTAGCTTAGCACAGATCTTGGAGGTAACCGGCTCCATCTAACCTAGCTTAGTACAGATCCTGGAGGTAACTGGCTCCATCTAACCTAGCTTAGCACAGATCCTGGAGTTAACTGGCTCCATCTAGCCTAGCTTAGCACAGATCCTGGAGGTAACTGGCTCCGTCTAGCCTAGCTTAGCACAGATTCTGGAGGTAACCGGCTCCATCTAGCCTGGGGGATATGGTGAATAAGACAAAGTCCCGATAAGTCGGCGTGTTGCTTTAAGTTTTTCTAAATGTTTGTAGGTTTTTTATATTTCTGACAATTTAACAGTTAACAGGAGAAAAAAAAAAATATAAAAATAGTTGTGACTTGTAGCTTTAAATCATATAAACAGGGGCAGAGCAAGATGTTGTAAACAATCAGGGCTTACTTTTATTTTTTGTTTTGTCCAGAACTTTTGTCAAATGTGCTCAAGAAACAAACTTCACTAACTGATTGTCTGACATTTAATTCTTTTTATGTTTTTTATAATATTGAACAGATATGGAGAAAACGGCACCATCTCTCTGGCCGGTTTAAAGCGTCTGTTACAGAACATGGTTCTGTATCGCATCAGGACTGATAGGGTGCAACATCACGAAGAACCGGGCCACCACGATCACCACCACCACCATCATCATCACCATAACCACGATCACCACCATCACAACAACAACAACTCCCAGAGACACGCTGAACCCTCTCAGCCCAGAAAGCTTCCAGAAACGTCTGAAGTGTCTATAGACCCGGACAGCCGCCACATCCCGCACAGTAAGAGGACCACGGCGGGGGCTGAGGGCACCGGCACCACAGCGGTGTACAGCGGCCAGCTGGTGGTTGAACCAGACGTAGCGCCTAAGGGACAAAACGGCAGTCCTGCAGCGGAGGAGACTACTGCCGGGCTGACCGCCACCGAAAGCCAGACATTGGCGGCTGCAGTCACCCGGGACGACCACGACCACGAACACGACCATGAGCACGAACATGATCACGAACACGGTCATGGTCACAACCACAAGCGAAGCGTGGACAGTGCGGAGGTACGACATTAGCTTTTTCATTTAACCCTTGTGTTGTCTTCCCTTCAACCTTGAAAAAAAAAAAAAAAAAAGTTTTTTGTTTTTGCTTTTTCCAACGTTTTAAATTGTTAAATTTGTCTTCTACACATTTTCAGCGCTTATTTTTACGTCCCATATTTTCTGATTTATAAAACAAAAATTGAAAACGGGTCAAAGTCACTCCTTGTTGACGTTCGAAGTATTGTCAAAGAAAACGGAGGCTGGCTCGCCCCTCCCTCCTCATCCTCCTCCCGCCCGGGCTTCCTGAAACAGTCACGAACACACTAGGGGTTGGAATCACCAGAGGCCTCACGATACAATATCATCACGATACTTATGTCACGATACAATATTATTGCGATTTTATATATTTATATATATATCACACACTCACACAACACCCCAAATCACAAAAAGTTGGGACAGTATGGAAAACACAAATAAAAAAAGAAAGTAGTGATTTCTAAATGTACTTTGACTTGTATTTCATTGCAGACAATGTGAACACAAAATATTTCATGTTTTGTCTGGTCAACTTAATTTCATTTGTAAATATACATCCTCTCCTGTCATTCAGACCTGCAACACATTCCAAAAAAGGTTGGGACAGGAGCAATTTTGGGCTAGTAATCAGGTAAATTGGTTAAATAATGATGTGATTTGAAACAGGTGATGTCAACAGGTGATTGTAATTATGATTTGGTACAAAAGCAGCATCCAGGAACGTTCTAGTCCTTTAGGAGCAAAGATGGGCCGAGGATCGCCAGTTGCCAACAAATACGTGAGAAAATTATTGAAATGTTTAAAAACGATGTTCCTCAAAGAAAGATAGGAAGACATTTGCTTATTTCACCTTCAACAGTGCATAACATAATTAAAAGATTCAAGGAATGTGGAGGCGCAAGCCTAAGCTGACCAACCGTGATCTCCGATCCCTCAGGCGGCACTGCATCAAGAATCATCATTCATCTATAAGCGATATCACCACATGGGCTCAGGACTACTTTGGCAAACCTTTGTCAAGTACCACAATACGTAGTTACATCCACAAAGGCCAGTTAAAACTGTACTGTGCCAAAAGGAAGCCCTATGTTAACAGTGTCCAGAAGCGACGTCGACTTCTCTGGGCTCGGAGGCATCTGGGACGGACCATCACACAGTGGAAACGAGTACTGTGGTCAGATGAATCAGTATTTCAGGTATTTTTTGGGAGAAATGGACACCGTGTGCTCCGGACCAAAGAAGAAAAGGATCATCCAGACTGTTACCAGCAACAAGTCCAAAAGCCAGGGACTTTCATGGTATGGGGTTGTGTCAGTGCCCTTGGCAAAGGTAACTTGGACTTCTGTGATGGCACCATTAATGCTGAAAAGTACATAGAGATTTTGGAGCACAATATGCTGCCTTCAAGAAGACATCTTTTCCAGGGACGTCCATGCATATTTCAACGAGATGATGCAAAACCACATTCTGCACACATTACAAAGTCCTGGCTGCGGAGGAAGAGGATACGGGGACTTGACTGGCCTGCCTGCTGTCCCGACCTGTCTCCAATAGAGAATGTGTCGCGCATTTTGAAGCGCAAAATGCGACAACGAAGACCCCGTACTGTTGCCCACATTAAGACTTGTTTGCAGCAAGAATGGGACAAAATTACACCTGAAACACTTCATCACTTGGTGTCTTCAGTCCTTAAACGTCTTAAGTCTTGTGAAAAGGAATGGAAACATTACAAAGTGGTAAACGCTTTACTGTTCCAACTTTTTTTGAAATGTGTTGCAAGAACCAAAATAGAATTATTTTTTTTTTCACTCCGTTGTTATCACACACAGGCCTGAATAACACACACACACATGCTCAGTACCTCTACATGCACTAATGGAGAGATGTCAGAGTGAGCGAGCTGCCCATGGAAAGGCACCCCGAGCAGTTTGGGGGGGCAAGATTTGGTGCCTTGCTCAAGAGCACCTTGGCAGTGCCCAGGAGGTGAACTGGCACCTTTCCAGCTATAGGGCTGGGTATTGTTCAAAATCTTTTGATCAGGTGCCAATTTCAATACCTCAGTTTTTATTCCGGTTCCTAACGATACTTGTTTTGATACCATAAGTCTTTAAAATCCATTTCAACATCAAAAAAAATATATTAAACACAAAGCTTTTATTTTCCACCTTTTTAATTGTGAATCAAAACAGTTATTAAACTTAAAAAATTCTGGTAAAACTGCTCACTCAGAGTAACATCAGGGCAGAAAAAATGCCCCCCCAAAAAAGCAAATATCCTTTTGCGTTTCCTCCTTATTCATTACGCGCACCGTGATGAACTGCAGCGCACACTTGTGTCCACGTCCTGTTGTACTGGCCCCGGGCCACCGGGCCATTTCTTCTGTCGAACCATGGTCCAGTTATCTAAACTACTCAATCAGCTGAACAAAGATAACGTCAGTTAGCCAAACAGCCCTAACCGTCTCTGTAGCGAACGCCACGCTGATTGATCCTTGTGTTGTACCTGCAGTGTCTGAACGCCTCCACCATCCTGTCGTCACACGGGATGTTTCAGGGAGTGGACGTGACCCTCGCTGACTTCAGTTTCCTCTGCCCCGCCCTCCTCAACCAGATTGACGGCGGAGCGTGCATCCTGCACGGAGGCGCCGCAGATGACGCGGAGACGGGTAGGAGCCCGTTGGTGGCGGGGGGATCTTTATGTACATCTTTTCAAAGTCTACAAATCAAAAAACAAGCCAGGAAGGTCAATGGGTAGCCAAAAATATAACCAAAGCAAAGAAGAATCAAATAGATATTTTGTAGGGCTGCTCCCTCTTAGTCAATTAGTCGACTAATCGGTCGTTTTGGTCTTGGTCAACTTAGATCTCTGTAGTCCATTAGTCATGTTTGATGCTTTTTTTTCATGCTGAATGACTTATTTCCAAGAAACGTACGAGCACATCTCTGGTAAACCCAAGAATTAAAGTGGTGCTTTTGCACGACTCTTTGCAGAGAAACTCCGATTTACAGATCTGTTGATTAAATCAACTAATCAATTAGTCGATACAATTGAATGATTGTTAGTCGACTAAGAATTTCTTCAATCGAGCACAGCCCTACTATTTTGTAAAGCTTACAAAGGTCATATGATTTAACAGCTTTTTTTGTTTGTACATTTTAGATGTGGAAAATATGTATTGCTTAATATTGGCAGCCAGCTCCAGAAAGCTTGAGTTTTTTCATTTTGTCTTGACTTGTATAAATGAAATAGTTTAGTAGTAATGAGTAAATCTATCACATAATACTCTGAACATAAATGTCTATCACTTGGAGTGAATCCAAACAATACATTTTCCAAGTATGTAAGTAATGGCGCTGACGCACCGAGCCGATAATCGGCCATCGGACAGTCTGGCGAGGTCGGTGACTCGAGTCTGCTCGATGGCTCGATGGGCCCATTTGACTTGTGAAATTGGCCAGCAGGCAGTCGGACTCAATGACCAATCTGATTGGTGGAGGACTAACCCGGAAATGACGAGCGGGATGAGCCTGACGAAGGCCTCTCAAAATCTGATGAAAATCTTTCAAACTGACCTTTGTTTGATCTGAAATGAAGACCGATTCAGCAACTGCACGGCCTATTTCTCTCTTAAAATGTTTTCAGAAACACGTTTTGGTGAACTATCTTCGTAAAATATGAGATTGTATTCCGAACGAGCCGCCATTATTCCCGGGAGCAGCCAGACCCATGTGACGCATTCGTCCAATCAGCTGCCGGTTTTCATTTTTTGGGCAACAATACAGATTAGCGCCGCCTGCTGTTTTGGAGACATATTAACGTCTCGTCTCTTCGGTGTTCTGAGGAACTTTTTGGACCAACTCGGGGAGACTGATCAGTCCGACTGGCTTTACTGCCGACGGTTGGCCGTCTGGTTGGTGTGTCAGGACCTTTTTTAAAAGCAATTGAGGTTAAATATGATCAGCAAGAAATAGTTTAAAAGTTTCTTGGTATATTGGCACAACCAAATAAATGTACCAGCGTTTCGTTAAGTTCTCCACAAATCTTGCCCAGTAATTGTCTGAGGACTTTTTAATTCTTGTCTCCTGGTTTTGATATTTATAGCATTTTAAATGTCAAATATCCCAGATGTGAAGTTTGAGAGAGAGAGAGACAGAGAGAGTTTTTGTCTATTTGCTGACTCACAGTCTGACACACCTGGAGTGTTGACGTGCCCTTTGACAATGTGGATATACCTGTTTACACTTGTGACGCCCTCACACACTGTCAATAAGTTTGGATGTATTTAAATTTTCTTTTTTTCATTTCTAGACCATAAACACAGTCATGGCGACCACAACAACTCGGAGCACGGCCACAGGGAGAGCCCTGCTGGAGAAAGTGACAAAAACATTGCAATAGGTAAGAAGTCTGTTCAGTTTCACATTTAAGTACAATATATCTGTTGCTTTTTTTCACATTAAAGTTACTATAAGAAGTTTTAACTGGTTATGAGTCTTAATTTAGTACCGATGCATCAACGTGACCAACGTAAGGGAACGAGACAATCAGCGAGAAGACTTCTGTGTAGCTTTTTGTAATGCCTGCCATCGCATCTGATTCTCCGCCAAAGTAAGAAAACGATCTACAGCATGCAGGTTCATTAGAGCCGGGCTTTGAAGACAATTTGACTTAGCGCCAATCATCCGGGTCATTTTGTATGCGAAAGTTGACCTTTTTTTTTTTTTTTTTTTTTTTTGCTTCATGCTCCACTGTACAAGCCAGCCCCATCCAGATGTTGAGGTCTGGGAACTCCCCATTGGCAGGGCTCAATCCGAGGGGCGGGATAAACGGTTGTCTTTCAAATTCCCTCTGCACACAATAGGATAGCGCCACAACCAACCAGAGCAACGCTAGCTGATAGATTAATCTTTATACTGTGAACACATCTTCCTTTTTTAAGAATGACTTCAGTGCCGTTCTTTGTTCTTTTCTCAAAGAAAAGCTGAACCCCAAGTCTTCCAGAGTCGCGGCCAAAACAGATTCCAAAGACCTCTGTTCTCCAGCAGCAGCCATCTTCTTTGTTTTCAAGTAGCAGGGAATTCACACGGAACAGTCATTATGTTAAGCCCCACCCCTGACTCTATACACGATGTGATTGGCCTGACTAGAGTTTGGTTTTTCCAGCTTGCAAGCTAACGGAGAGTTGCTAGACTGGCCATGGCTGCAAATTACATTTGCTGCCACCAGGGTGGTCTAGATTTCTAGGCTAGGTCCACTGAGCAATTTGAATTATAATGAACTGAGCTCTGCCTCGAACGCTTTGTTATACATCCATCGCTTGGCCTCGCTGATCCAGGCTGGACTGGCCAAAAGAGTGTTGGTCGAGAGGATCTTCTACTTGGTGCAGAATGAGCTCAATGGTGTTTTTTGCTTCCAACATTGTCTACCAGGCAGCTAACCCTAAACATAACCATTGCCGCGCTGCCTGGAAGGTGACTTTGGGGGCAAAAAACACCAAACACCGTAGAATGACCTGTACATCGATTTCGGTGGGAAGTTCTACTGCGTGTGCTGGCGGACGGAGACAAGTTGCAGCTTCAAGAGCTGAAGCTGCCGGTGGTGCTAACAGCGAAACAAAATAATACCACTTTTGTCCACAGGGGGACGCCAAAATCAAGACAAAATGATTGTATTAACTTTAATTTGTGAAGAAGTCTGTTAGATGAAGTGTTTTTGATTTGTGTGTTACAGCGTGGGTGGGAGGCTTCGTCTCCATCACCATCATCAGCCTGCTCTCCCTGCTCGGCGTCATCCTCATCCCGCTCATGAACAGAGTTTTCTTCAAGTTCCTCCTCAGCTTCTTGGTCGCGCTGGCCGTCGGCACGCTGAGCGGCGACGCCTTCCTTCATCTCATCCCCCACGTGAGTCAGCGCAGCGCCGCCGGGCGTCCCGTTGTTCTGTACCACAGCACGTTTAACGTGACCTGTCGTGGCACATGTTCCTCACGTTAAAAGTCATGTCAGGTCAAAGGAAACGAAACATGAAGCATTTTAAAACCATTTTCTCATCTATACATTTGTTTGAGTTCTGCTCGTACATCTACAGAAACGGAACTGCTGAAAGTTAAGGTTCTGCTTTAGTTTGTGTCCAGTGAATTTGCTCTGGAGATGGTTTGGGTACTTTCTGAAGAACATAATGCAACACTGCAAACATTACAATTCTGGTATTACTTGTATTTTCAAAAAATCCTGGAACATTTCTATTAGTGAGATATTTAGTAGCAGTGCAGCGTGACCAAACATTTCTAAAATCTTCTCTCATAACTTTTCCATATCTTAGTTTAGAGCACATGTGTCAAACTCAAGGCCCGTGGGCCAAATCCGGCCCCTCACACATTCTGATCCGGCCCGCATATCAGTTTAGGTTCACAATACATTTTGGCCCACCTAGTTGTGCGCCAAACCAAAAACGTGGGTAACTGTTTTTCAACTTGCAATTACACGACACTCAAAGCAGAATTTGACAAATTTGCAGACTTTGAGACTCAGAAATTCCCACAGAAGCAGAGAGTTTTCATATTCCGGCTGTGAAAGAGCTTGTTGTGCCTCAGCTGTGTGGTAGCCCACTTAGAAAATGTAATCATTGTTTTGCTCGATTTGCTAAATTCTAGAATGGCTTTGGAACTTTTTTGCTCACGTTTTCAGGGCTTTAGTCAAAGATATTTTACTTTTTCGATGAAATAAAAGCATGTCAATAAACTGTACATGTCTGGCCCTTGGTGCGATTCTCTTTTTCCAGTGTGGCCCTTAGTGAAATTGAGTTTGACACCCCTGGTTTAGAGGAATTACAATTATATTTATGTGGCAACAAGATCTTTGTCTTTCAAATAAAGAAGACTCCAATTTGAAAAAATCTGATTTTAAATCAAACTATCTGGTCAAAGAATAAGTAAACAAGATAAATCTGACCAAACTAGAGAAGAGAGGATGGCCCAAAGATTTTGGGTTTAGCCTGGAATGGCAGATGAATTCAGTGCCGTCTCTTTAAGAGAAAACAATCCAATTTTCTCTCTTAACTTTTCCATATCTTAGTTTTTTATATCAGTCACTTTGTGGTCAAAGAATAAGCAACGAGATACATCGGACCAGACATTCATGCACAACATTTGGCTCTTCAAAGAGCTTGATACTTTACCTTTTTAAAAAGGTGACAAAAAAGGCGTCAAACGTAAAGAAAACCAAAAAAAAACTCAACTTTATTGTCCTTGTGCAGAGTACAAGGACAAAGGCAACGAAATGCAGTTTGCGTCCAACCAGAAGTGCAAAAAGAGCAGAAAAGTGCAATGTGATAAACAAGTATAGACAGGACAAGAAATATAGTGCAGTATAGACAGTAGTGTACAGTTGGTTTACAAAAAGTGGTTTAGAGTAATATAAATATATATAAATATAATTATGTGCAGTGTATTAGCAGTTACCTTATAAGAGCAGAATAAATATGGCTATGCAATATGAACAATGTATTAACAACATGCACAGATATGTGCAATGTAGCAGGTATTTGCCGTAACCCTTCTAAATGTTCTTTAAACACCCCCAGTCTGGAAAGCGTTAGTGTAAATGCAGATCTGGCCGGCTGAGTAAGGGTTAAAATAGAATGAAGTCTGACCAAACAGGAGAAGAGAGGGTGGCTCAAAGGGTTTGGGTTTAGACATTGATGAGATGGTTTGAGTGTCTGATCGGCCTCTTTCTGTTGACATGGGTGTGTGTGTGGATGCTCCAGTCTCAGGGAGGCCACCATCACCACCACAAGGATGAAACGGGGCTGGGCGTGGAGGGACATCACCTCCACGATGAGCAGGAGGAAAACCTGGACGCCGTGTGGAAGGGTCTGACGGCTCTGAGCGGGGTCTACATCATGTTCCTCATCGAACACTTCCTCACCCTGGGGAAAATGTACAAGGACAAGAAACAAAAGGTCAGTTTGACTCATTGAAACAGAGAAAGTGGTCAAAATCAGTAGTACTGTTTTTGGTTCGGTTTGTATTATTACTAACTCTGCCAAGGAGGTTAGGATAACAGAAGATACGTCGTTGTTGACTCCTGTAGGAGAAATTAGTCTTGGGCATTCGAGAGAAACAAATGGCGACACATCGCACATAAACGCACCCAATAAACCTACAGTTAACCTACATAGAACATAGTCATACATTATCTCATCCAATGCTTCAGTGAACCTCTAATAACCACACACACAATACCCCCCCTACCTTTCCTCACAATCACAGAAGAACAGAAGAGAACCCACATCACATCTCCCCCACTGGTATTGCACCTAAATTTGATCATGATTGCACATTTCCCGTTAACTCATGCTGTGGTCAATAACTCCTGTATTGCACAACGCCCAATTGCATAATACCATATCAAATTTAACTGTGTGTATATATGTGTGTATTGTACAAGTACCCTATCATTGCACATCCTGTAATCATAATGTTAAGTACCACAAGTCTTATTTAGTAGTATTAGTCACACCTACATCACTGTAGACTATACACACACACACACACACACACACACACACACACACACACACACACACACACCCATTATCTCTTATTCATTAATTTGATTGAAAGCAGTACAAATGAGAATCTGTGCCTCTTGAGCTTGCAGTTTGGTAACCTGTACCTTCTACCTGAAAGCATAAGCTCACAATACAGGATGTGAGGTCATGGTTTTGGTTTGTCAGCAGGATTACAGATAAACCTCTGGCCTGTTTTTGTGAAACTTGGTGGGAGAATAGAACATAGGCCCATGAAGAACCCATTACATTTCGGAGCGGATTGGACTCACGAGGCCAATACACACGATTTCACTCTCGTCAACATTGCAAGTGGAGTTGTTCCAATACAAATACCAGTATCTGAAATCGGAAAATACAGCCTCAGATACTGCCTAAAATTCTGGTGTTTGTATTGGCGAGTATGCAAGTCTATGTACCCATCCAAAGCCACGTAATTCCCCCCAAAAAAATCTACTTTAAAGTACATTCACCCGGATAAAACGTCCGTTTGCTGATGTTAACTTTGGTCTGCTAGCAGAGAGTGTAACCAAAGATCTGTTGTTGCTGTGGTGGTTAATGCTGTAGCCCAAAAGCTATTTATGTTACCTTTTATTTAACCAGGAGAACAGATTAAAAAAATCTCTTTAGAGAGTCCTAGCCGAGATAGCCAGCAGCACAAATTAGAGGGGTTTCATATTTAAATCAAACTTATAACGATTTAAAATGGAGACGCAAAAACCACAGATATAATAAAAAGTTATTTAGAAAGCGCCTTAAATGCGTTTTTAATAGGACCAGCTCCCAAGTGTCAGGTGGGTTTGTAACTGGTTGACGAATAAAAACGAGGTGCTTCTGCCGTCCAAACAGATCCAGAAGCAGTGGGATCAGAAGGACAAAGCGGATCCAGAGAAGCAGCCAGCTCTGGAAGAGAACGACCTGAAGCCATCTGAAGGTGAGACGCAACACCAAACGGGTCCATCCCTGCAGTTAAAAAATCTCCTCTGCGGACACGTACCGTAAGAATAAGGGCCCTATCTCGCACCCGGCGCAAGCTTGCTAGTTTAAGACCGACCCAGTTGTCAGTTTCCCATCCGGCGCCCACGTTGTTTAAATAGCACCTGCACCCATCTGGTCTTACAGGGAGGTGTGTTCAGGTGCATTCTGGGCGTGCTGGTCTTACAGGGAGGTGTGTTCAGGTGCATTCTGGGCGTTTTGCTATCTTGAGGCAGCAGGAAGTGATCGTGCCATTGACCAACAAAAACCTGGTCTAAAGTCAATAACGCAGCATTTCATTGTTATTTTAACAGAGCATTAGTACAATGCTCCTAGGCTCGTGCACAGCGCGCACACACTATGCTTGTTACACACACAGGGACACACAGCAGCACACACACACACACACACACACACACACACACACACACACACACACACACACACACACACACTAGCTAATATTACGGTGCAAATCCTCCATCATAACAGCAACGCTCCAAGGTCCAAACGCGCCTGGCTTTTAAAGGGAATGGGAGATGATCTCTGATTGGTTGATTGCATGTTACGCCCAAAACACACCTCTGATTAATGAAGACACTAAGTACAACCCTTTAGAACCAGGCGCCCGGCACACGGACCCTTTTTATCTGCCGTCAAACTAGTAAAAGTGGATTTGGACAGGCCCTAAACACACCGTGCACTCAGATCGTTAAAACGGGGCCCTAAATGTGCTGCTTAGTCGTGTCGTTTTAACACTTGGTCTTCCTCCAGACGTGGAGACTAACGGCGCGGGTATTTTTGGCGACCACTCCATCAACCTGCACGGCGCCAGCGTGGCGGAGGAGGAGCAGGTGATGCTGGCGCCGCAGTTGTCGGCCGCCCCCTCGCCGCAGGGGTCTGCCGCCTACACCGCCGAGGACTGCGAGAACAAGTGCCACTCCCACTTCCACGACACGGTGGGCCAGACGGACAGCAGGCACCACCATCACCACGACTACCACCACATCCTGCACCACCACCACTCCCAGAACCACCACCCCCACAGCCACTCCCACTCCTACTCGGAGGAGCACTTCCAGCAGGCCGGCGTGGCCACGCTCGCCTGGATGGTCATCATGGGGGACGGGCTGCACAACTTCAGCGACGGCCTGGCCATCGGTGAGTAGGCGGTGTTACTGTCTAGGGCGGGAAGTCAAGACCTTAAAAGAGCTGTTTGGAAAGAACACAACATCTTCATTTTGCTATCAAAGTGCACCAGATTGATGCGTTTAACTTTTAAAATGTACAACATTTTTACCCCTATAGGGTCAGGGGTCCCCCGTATCCTTTTCACCTTTTTTATTGCTGACGTGTTTGCATGCCTGAACTGTACCAGGGTGTACAATGGGGGGGGGGAGAAGCCCTCTCTCTGATAAACTGACAGTAAATTTAGCCAAGAAAAAGGTGGTTGTGAGCCGGATATAGAGCACCGTGAGGGTTGCAGTGAAGTTTAGCCGACCAAAAGGTGGCGACAGTTAAGTTTAGACACTAAAATGACTATTTAAGAATAGAAAAAAAATGATTGTGGTTTGGGTTAAAACACTGGTCCCCTTACTTGGTACTCTTGGGACATGAACACCTGTTTCCTGGGTGAAAGTCTTGTGTTTTCTCCTTAACTTCTTCAGGACATGAACACCTGTTTCCTGGGTGAAAGTCTTGTGTTTTCTCCTTAACTTCTCCCAGGACAACAACTTCACTCCCCGGCTTGAAGTCCCTGTGTTTGTCACCTGATTCCCTTTTTATACATCCATGGTTTAAAGGCATTTATTAAAAGAGCCATTTTGGATTGTATTTCATGAATCAATATCAAATCACTTCAACAAAAATCCATTTTGATTGGAGACTAGATAATGTTACCCCAGCCCTAATCAATGTACAGTTGCAGTGATGGCGGTGAGTTTGACAGTTTCCTGTCGTTATCCAGGCGCTGCCTTCACCGAGGGGCTGTCCAGTGGTCTCAGCACGTCTGTGGCCGTTTTCTGTCACGAGCTGCCGCACGAGTTAGGTAAGACACGTAAAGTCTTCATTTAAACATTACAACCCTCTTATTAGCTCTGTATTATCTTCGTTAGTATGTCACTTTGTGTATAAATGTATTCAGGATTGAACAGTTACATGGCTAAACTAATCTTTCACTCAGTCAAATGGATTTTTTTAAAGGAATACGCCACCGTTTGTTGAAATAGTTCTTATCCCGGTCTCCCCTGGCTGTAGATAGGTGGGCCAACGCATTTTTTGTCTCAGTGCAAGTAATTAGGTGGTTTTTCTTTTTGTCTTTTGTTAGCTCACTTTTACTCACAACATGCTAACCGGCAACTTAGGATTCCATTCACTACGCTAAGCTAACTAGCGGCACCGGACTAAAACAATGCATGCACAAAAAATGCGTTGGCCCACCTATCTACAGCTAGGGGAGACGGTGATAAGCCCTGTTTGAACAAACGGTGACGTATCCCTTTAATAAGTTTACTCCAAAGTGCTTCACAAAGACGAAAAAACTAAACTTAAAACACCGATAAGATGTAGTTGATTTGTCTTGTTGACTCTTGACTCGGTTTCCCAGGTGACTTTGCGGTGCTCCTGAAGGCCGGTATGACGGTGCGCCAGGCCATCCTGTACAACGTGCTGTCGGCCATGATGGCGTACCTGGGAGTGGTGATCGGCATCGTGATCGGACACTACGCGGAGAACATCTGCATGTGGATATTCGCCCTCACAGCCGGACTCTTCATGTACGTGGCTCTGGTGGACATGGTGAGTCATCGGCACCGCGCCTGCATTTCAAAGACCAACAAAAACCAACCATGCAGATGTCCCATCACGCTGACCGTGAATGTGTTTCCTACAGCTGCAGGACAGAAAATAATCCTAATCCTACAAGACATCACGTAGCAAACAAAACAAACAACGTGGGCACAATAAAATAGATTAGTCTCCAACTATTTTGATAATTGGTTTTGAGTTAAAACTTTTCTGATTAATCAACAATGAATGAATCTGTTTTAAACCACTTAATGCAATAATTTTAAAGAGACTTCAAATCTGAGTGTGCAGGCTGACAGTTGAGCCCAGACAGGTTTCATTATTTGCTTTCTGTGGCGTAGAAGAGAAACTGCTCGGCTGGTTTTTTCCACCGAGTCAGGAGAAGTGAAACTCTCACCCAGTCAGCAGCATCTGTTCTGTCGACTCAACAGGTCTGAGAGCAGCAGCCTTCACCAGCAGATGCCCTCTTCTCACACACACACACACACACACACACACACGGACACATGGGCACACACACACACACACACACACACACACACGGGCACACACACGGACACACACACTCGGACAAACACGGACACACACACTCACGTGGACACTCCCACACACAGACACACACAGACACACACGGACCCATAGACAGACACACACACACACACACACACACACACACACACACAGACACACACGGACCGATAGACACCAACACACACTGACACACACAGACAAACACGGACACTCCGTCAAACACGGACACACACACACACTCACGTGGACACTCCCACACACAGACACAGACACACAGGGACCCATAGAGACCAACACACACACACACACACACACACACACACACACACACACACACACACACGGACAGACACGCACACACACACACACACACGGACAGACACACACACACACACACACACACATGGACACACACGGACACTCGGACAAACACGGACACACACACTCACGTGGACACTCTCTCACACACACAGACACACACTGACCCATAGACACCAACACACACAGACACACACACTGTAGCTTGCACACACAACCAGTTTATAAAGCCAAACACACACAGGTGAGCTGTCCCAACCCTCTGCTGTCTAAGACTCAGCAGAGCTTCTGTTGTCCCAGGCTGACCTCTAGTGGCCGCTGTCATGAACTGCACTCTGTAACAACACACCATTACTCTACTACTACTACTACTACTACTGCACCCCAAAACTCAAACTTTATCACAGCCACAGGTGTCCATTTAGTAGGGCTGGATGATTAATCAAAAATGTATCAACATCGAAATTCTGAAGCTGTTATTGAAATATTTTTCCCCATGACAATTTCTATAATTTATCCTGTTGATAGGCCTTCTTTCTCCTTAGAAACATTCTATAATGTGTGCAGTCACATGACTTCGCCCGGACCAGTCAGCCACATGGAAAGCATAACTGACGATAACTCAAACACAGTCCGAGTCGACTGAGCAACTTATGCCCAAAAAAACCCCAGTCCCCCTCCGAAAAAAAAAAGATGATTAAGAAAAATGATCAATTATCGTTCATTTATCGTTAACGAGGTAGAGTGTGCAATTAATTGTGATTTTGATTTTAGGTTATATCGTGCAGCCCTACCATTCAGAATACTAGTTAGTGTCTTGCAGCTAACCGGCAAATCAACAGCTTCAGTCTCTAGAGAAATGGAGTTTGTCAACTGCCAATTTAAGTACAGTATCAAAAACAGAATGATTTCTTAGCACACTCTTTAACTGCTTACCTTTCATGTCTTCAGCTGTCCTATCAAAATAAAGGCCGAAAATGCCCCCAAAAAATAAAAAATGTAATAACGTTCTCTAGTGTAAAATAAATGAGTTCAAGACTTTCAATTAATTTGGGTATTTTATTAGATTTTATAGCATTTGAAAAAAAATTATAGAAGATTGAAAAAAGTGACAAAAATGATTCAAAAATGTGGGGAAACAAGAAAAACTTCCAAAAAAAATCGACAGAGACATGGGAAAAAGTGACAAACTTGGGGAAAAAAGTGACAAAGAAGCCAGAAAGCTTCAAAAACTTAATAAAAAAAAAAACATAAAAATAAATAAATACTAAAATCAAAATATAAAAGACATCGGAAAAAGTGAAAAAAAAAAAACTTTGGGGGGAAAAAGCTTCAAAAGAAGCCCAAAACATTGGGGGGGAAAAAAGTTTTTATTTTGACCCACAGGGACGAAAGCTGCGTGGTTGACAGAAGACAACCCGAGGGTTAAGAAACCAATCTCAGCCCGGTGGTGTTTTTCTCCCCAGGTGCCGGAGATGTTGCATAACGACGCCGGGGACCACGGCTTCAGCCACTGCGGCTTCTTCCTGCTGCAGAACGCCGGCATCCTGCTGGGCTTCTGCATCATGCTGCTGATCGCCATTTTCGAGCACAAAATCCAGCTGGACCTGGGCTACTGAGGGACCAGCGTTTGGTCCTGAGCTCCGTGTGTGTCTCAGTGTCTCCGTCAGAAGTGTACTGTGTCTTTTTGTTGTTGTTGTTGTTGTTGTAGACTGTCCAGTCGCCTTGATTTAGTTTCTATTGTCCACACGGTGTAGGGAGACGTAGAAACGCAGAAATCGAATGTTGTCGTAGCGGAAGCAGAAGTTAAAAAGCTGCAGCGGCTCTGACGTTTTGCCGCTCAAACTCATTAGGAGTAAAAAATAATAACTGAAGAAGTTGTTTTTTATTTTCTTAGACTGCCGTTAAAAACATTAATTTCTCCTTTTGGCAACAAACTCATGAAGTCAGAGAGGAGAAAAAGAAGAAAAAGTCCCCCGTCCAAATTGCTCTTTACACAAAAATGCTCATTTGATGAATATTTCTCTTTTTTAGAAGTTCCTATTAACCATAAACTCAAAAAGACTCGGCTCATGCGGATATCTGTCCCTTAAAACCTTTTTGCCATCATATTTGATTTGATTCTTTACCCCATTATGTCTGTTATTTTTGATGTGTTGGAAGTGTTTCTGCTGCTGAGTCAAACCACATCAGTATTTCAAATAATCCCCTAAAGTGCCGTAACAGCTCCACTGTTAGAAAACACTAGCCTGGCTCCGCCCTCCTACGTACTTCTGCTCAATTTTCATTTTCCTTCAGTACTCCGTCTGGACCGGTAAAGATTTGGCCGGAGAAAACCCAAGAATATACCGCAAACCCATCCGGTGAACAGAGGAAGGGGCTGAGAACGATGACGTTGAGGTCGTGTTGTAGTTTGAGTTGTAGTTCTGTAATGGCGGCGGAGAAAGATGCGAGCAAAGCCATTCGGTCCGTTGTGGCAACGCTGCCGAATATCCAGAAGTTAAAGCCCGAGCAAGACCAGTCTTTGCTGAGTTGTGTTGGTGGCCATGATGTTGTGGCCCTCCTCCCCTACAAATGTAATGGACCGGAGTCTGGTAGGACCAGGCTAGTGGACCAGAGTCTGGTAGGACCAGGCTAGTGTACCAGAGTCTGGTAGGACCAGGCTAGTGGACCAGAGTCTGGTAGGACCAGGCTAGTGGACCAGAGTCTGGTAGAACCAGGCTAGTGGACCAGAGTCTGGTAGGACCAGGCTAAGACAACACCGCACTGGGAAACCATTCACATTTTAAATCCCCTCCTATGAGAACTTAAAGTAGTGTCCAGTATAAACCACAATCTCTTTCAGAATAATCTCTGCAGGCGAAATGATCCCAATTCACGCTGCGACTATCGATCATTTCACATCTGATTAATCTGGAGCTTTACATTTTCCTCAGAATTGATCTTCTCTCTTGTGGAGCTTTTGATTTGGGATCATGTAGCAGCACTTCGTAATGTTTGGATTTATATTATCCAAAAACAACACTAGAAACATTTTAATTAGTATTTTAGGCAACGCTTGAACCGAACTGAACCCTAATCTGTGACATCTGTTCATGTGGAGCTGAACAATCTACATTCATTTCTGCCAATTTTCAGATTTTAGTTTTTTCCTCTTTTGTTGTTTGTTACATTTTTGAAGGCCAAGTCCAGTGTACCAGAATTCTTTAGTTTCAATGCCTTTCCTTTTGAGGCTGCCTGTTACTGTAGCTTTAAGCTTTACTTTAAGGATTTCAAACTAAGCTGTCAGACTATTTGTTTTAGTCCAACGCCTGCAGGCGTCTTTGATTCTGTTAGTTAATAAAGTGGCGCCACAGATCCGTTTTCTTGTCTTTAAACGAGTGCAAAGCTCTAAATGTCTCCTAGGTAGGGTTGGGTACCGAAACCTGGTGCCTAAACAACCGGTATCTACCGAATGGAAACGCAGATTTCGGTGCCTCATTTAGGTGCCACTCAATGCCTTCTGCGCTGCTCTCTGATGCTCTGAAACAGACGTTAGAGGCAACAGAAGCATCGCTGCATGTCACGCTAGTTAACACTTCACCTGCCAGCAGGTAACGTTAGCCTACCGTTAGCTAGCAGCTGGATTAAACACGGTTAATATGCTGACAGCTAACGTTAAAGGGTGTCTGTATTTCACTGGAGAGGATTCCAACATCAGGATGTCAAGCAGTCTGCAGCTGACGTTTTCAGAAAAACAACACAGACACTTGAAACTAGTAAGCCTCGTGGTGTATTTAAAGTTAGTGTAAAATACCCTATTCCTCAATTTTTTTTATTTATCAGTTCAGGCACCGTTTAGGCCCTGGCGCTGTTTTAAAAGTACCGTTTTAGCACCGGTATCGGGGGGGGGGACCCCAAATGATACCCAACCCTACTCCTAGGAGAGACGCCATATTTTAACGATATCGCGGTCAAACGCCGCCCTCCGACTTAACCCTAAACTGGACCTCTGAACATCCCTGGGCTTCTGACTCAAGTGTACAAGTCTGTCGGAGAAAAGCCAAACACAATGTGTTATTTTATTTGATGAGAAACTGAAGGCCAATGATGGCAACAAGAAGGGGAAACTCAGCAGGTAGTCTTGTCTGCTTTAGTGTACTTTTTTAACATTTCTTTTTAAGTTATGTTTTCATTTTATTGTTCCAGTTGAAGAGGGGATGTGGCAGCTCAACACTGATCGTGTTCAGAGAAACTAGTACTTGGAAAGTTTGTGTTACAGTATTACTCTTGCTCAGTTTGAGTATTGACTTTGATACCAATAAGCAGAAATAACTACTATGTCCCTCATCAAGCTCAGTTTGTATTTTTTTTTGTCACTTCTTTGTTTATAAAAGGAGTCTGCTCTGATGTTTAGCTTAAAAAACATTTTTACCCTCACAGGTCCTGGAAAAAGTTATTTTCTGGCCTTTAGAAAAAAAAAAGTGTATTTGCTCAAATTATGAAAAGCAAGTTCAGTCCAGACATGGACCTCACTGTGTATATTACGTGTACAATATTATACTATATGTATATATTTATGTACTATACTGTATGAGTACCTGTTTAATTTGTTTCAGTTGTGGACTTTGTGCTTTGACTGTTTGTTGTAAAGGATGCGAGTCGCAACACAAACCAAAATAATCTCTTTCACAGAAAATGTTAGTGTGGCCAAAACAGAAGTTTTTCTTTTCTTTAATGTTTTTGTCTAGAACAAAATGTTTGAAATGAATGTGTTAATGAAGGAAACTACAGCACGGACTGACTGGGCTCTCTGACATTCCTGAACACAATAAACTGTCACCTTCCCACCACACTCTGCTGCTGTCCCTCTTTATGGTTCCTCTGGACAGGGAAAGGTAGTTAGTTAACTCATCCTGAATAATTCAAAACCAAAACTGTCCATATCATATATCTCAGTTAATACAAAGTAATAATCAGTTTTATAGAAAGAGGAGATATGTCCGTCTAAGTGAACTATTTGAGAAGTTTAGAGAGGGAATGTCTCTGTGGTGAACTGATAACTCAGACATCTGAACATGAAGAAGGACCCCAGACTCTGCAGCCCAAACACACTGAAAGCCATAATCGACGAGCCTCATTTTAGTGTTAATTTCATCAGACGAGACGAGACTAAATATGTTCGTCAACGACCTTTTTTTTACCATGACTAAGACGAGACGATGACGAGACTGCACCACTGTCCCAAAAGCGCTGGCTAAGACTAAATTAACATGCATTATTGTTGACGAAAAAAGACAAGACTAAAATGTTTTGCATAAAATCATCATTTTCGTCTACAATCCTCTCTATTTTTCTTATCTAAACCTGAACCAAACCTTAACCCTAACTATCGAGGGGGGGCGCTATTCATTTTAACATGGAGGAAACCGATCTCGACAGGGGAAAAGACTTTGACACAACACCGCAGAACCAGCAGTAATTTAGATAGTTATGTGTATTACAAATCCCCTTATCAGTGGTTGCGTTTGTAACCGTTTAGGGGTGGGGAGCAGAAATGGATTACTCTATAAAATGATTAATTATGGCCAGTGGGATCAGAAGTTCTATGTTCGACTACGGAGCCCAGGATTAACCAAACAATACGCCAGGAATGATTCAAACACAGTTATGCTTTCTTTGAGAAACAAAATCGCTTCCCTTTTATTACAAGTGTGGGAAGGATAGCAAAACATATAAAAATTAAACACTTTAAAATTACACAAATCTTACCCGGGTAAGTAGAAAAATAAAAAATTTAAACAAAACTCACAGCTGTGATTTAAAGTTCGGAATTTCCCCCCCGTTCTCAGTCACTTCAATTCTGTTTCAGTTCAGTTTGGTCCACTGTGGAAGTGGAGAGAGTTTGTCCTACCGCACAGTTGGTGGTGGGTGCGTATGTGTGTAATGAAGTGTTGAAATCTGCAGGCGCCGTATCTCTAGTTCTCCTCTGGGCTGTGGCTCGCCATCAATGTCTCGATCCAGGCTCCAACATCCAGGTAGATCAAAGGTTCAAAGGGTCCAACAAAAAAACCTGACCTACAGTAAGTAAGGTCAGAACAATCATTTAGCTTTTTTCTTTTAGCTTTCAATCATGAACTAGAATATAATTCATGTTAAATCATCATATTAAACTGAACATTGGAATACGATATCACAATATCGGTAAACTATTCTCAAAATATACTTAGAGATAATTATTGAAAAACTCTTCAATATAATATCAAAATACTGCTTCCACATAATAGAACACAAAATAACAGATACTAGTAAGCAGACACTTTGTGTACCCTTGGCTATGTGAAGGCATGTTTAAACACATCTCAAATAAAATGTAGCACATAAGGATAATTTAAATATTAATGTGCCCAAAATACACAGATAAAAGTGCTAAATCAACACATTCCACAGTTAAGTGTGTAACAATTATCTAAACCATATTACACAGCACTGGATTAAGTCTGCAGCTTTAACATACCAAGCTAATGGTTTTAGCGTTAGTGAATGGCGTCTGCCATTGTGCTAGTTAGCATCTCAGCTAGCGCTCCAGGTGCACTAGTGTTAGCGGCTAGCGCTATCGTTAGCGGTTAGCATGGTAAAACGATCGCTCACCGATGCGTTTTCTTCGTGAGGGACGTCATTTATCTCCGGCTGCACTCTCACAGGTCCAGGGCTCCACACTGGATTGTTTTTAAGAGTTTTTATTCTGAGTTTTAACAACTTCTATTGGAATGTCTTGACGAGGTAGGTATCGTTCGACGTGGGGTTTGCTCTCCGTTCTTCCAACAGCTCAAGGGGAAGTGAACTCTGCTCCGTGCAGGTCAACAGTCCGAGCTTCTTCCTGATTGGCTGACAGCACATCCCCAACCCACCTCCTTCAAAATAAACTTCCTATTTATTTTCTCTCTCAGTTGAATTGCTTTTTTAGACAAATATGTTTTTAATCTTTAACATTAATAACATACTTAATGAATTTACTTTTTAATATAAACTTAGCTCTTAATATAGATTTTTAACCTTGGTTACACCCTCCCCTCTTGAATTCATGCACGCCTCTGTGCATGGGAGCGGCTGTTTAGTAACAGGTCTGGAGGATGAGTTCAGGTTTGCTTTTGAATCCTCAACTTCCAACAAAGCATCAGTAAGAGCCGTACTGAGGCCTTGAAACAGAGACTGGACAATGGATATAAGTGGGCTTCCAAGATGTGAATACTGCAGTCGTTCAGGTCTTTCTCGGTTTCTGGTTGATCGCCTTACAGTGCTACTTTGTCCATCAGTGTCAATACTTTCAGATGGCACTGTATCACTGGTAACTTGTGCACCATCATTCATCTCTCTCCCTTTTCTTTCAACAGGGACATCCTTTTCAGGAGTTTGTATAGTTTTCTCAGTAAGGAGGTCATCTCCAGCAGATCCAGGGATACTGAAAGGTAGGTATACACTTCTTGATTCTTTAGCCCTTGTTTCTTTTTCAGGTGTTGTACGAGAAGTAGCTGCCGAACGTCCACTCCCGGCCGCAGCTGGCAGAGTATCTATTAGGTCTCCTGCATCCGCGTTACATGAGTCGCCAGATGGATTAACGGGTAAGCGATCTTCACCCACTGGAGCATCGACAGGTTTGGATATGTTTCTTCCCTCATTCTCTGAGAAAGTGGACTCAGGATTGATGTTTGATATGGGAATTTCATAGACAGTTGTAAATCTTCCAATTTCTTTGTCTGGCTGTTCTCTGAACCACTCGTATGGAATGTCATCCTCGGAGTCACACTGGTCATTGACATCATCAGACTGTTCAACTGACTTGCGTGTTCGTGGCCTGCGTACTTTTGGCAATTCTGGCTTTTCAACATTCAGTGGGAGAGAACCAGGGAAGTAGGAGGTCTCTGTGAAGAGTCCGCAAAGGGCCTTCCTTGCTCTCTGGTCTGAGGATGTAGACTGGAAGATCCCCAGCTTGCTTCACCACCACATAAACATCCGACTCCCACTTGTCAGCAAGCTTATGTTTGCAGCAAGAGCGGACAGCTCTCACCAACACTCTGTCGCCAGCCTCTAACTTGGAGGCATTGACGTGCTTGTCGAATCTTGCCTTGTTCTTTCCTGCTATCTTTGTGGCGTTTTGGGTGGCTATCTTGTAGCTCTCTTCCAGATGAGACTTGAGCTTTTGTACATACTGTGAGTGAGACTTGTACTCACCATCCCTCAAGGGTAACCCAAGTGCCAGATCGATGGGCAGCCTCGGTTGGCGACCAAACATGAGTTCATAAGGTGTGAACCCTGTTACATCATTCTTTGTACAGTTGTACGCATGTACTAAGGGTTTCACGAAGTTTCGCCACTGTGATTTGTCTTTATTGTCAAGTGTTCCCAGCATGTTCAGCAATGTTCTATTGAAACGTTCAACTGGATTCCCTCTGGGATGATAGGGGGTCGTACGGATTTTGTGGATTCCAGCAATTTTGCATAGCTCTTTGATTGTCCGTGACTCAAAGTCAGGTCCTTGGTCACTGTGCAAGCGCTCAGGGATTCCATAATGGACCATGAAGTTGTCCCAAAGGCACCTGGCGACGGTCTGAGCTTTCTGATTTGGCGTCGGGATGGCAACTGCATACTTTGTAAAATGATCGGTGATAACCAAGATGTCTTTTGCACCACTTCTGTCAGGCTCTAAAGACAAGAAGTCCATACAAACAAGTTCCAGAGGCCTGGTGGACTTTATGTTTACCAACGGTGCTGCCTTTTCTGGCTGTGCTTTTCTGCGGATGCACCGATCACAGGTCTTAACTTTTCTTTCCACATCAGCTCCCATCTTTGGCCAGAAGAATCTGGTCCGTACCAAATCCAGGGTTCGTTCGATGCCTAGGTGGCCCATATCATTGTGAAGGCTCTGCAGAACTACAGTCCGGAGCTCCTCAGGTAAGACAAGTTGATATGTGACTCTGCCATTGTCTTGACGTTTCCTGTACAGCACTTCGTCATGCATTTCAAGACGATTCCACTCCCTTAGAAGAAAAGGGATATCAGAGAGTTCTTTTCTCACTGTTGGAGGTACTTTTTCTCCACTCTCCATTTGAGCTATTACCTCCCGGAGACAGGGGTCAGCTCGCTGTTTGTCTCCAATCTCTCTCTCGGACAGATGGGGAAGACCAGGTAAATCACCATGCTGCTGTTCGTTCACAAAGCTGTCCGGTAAGGCCTCAGGAGAGATTGCCAGAGATTGCACCAGCGTCATGCCTCCATCTCTGTCTCCACATTCATCAGATACACCACAAACAAGATGCCTCTCACAGATGGCGTGCACAACGTCTTGGCTCACAACACTCCCAAGGTCGGCCAATTGTGTTTGTGTGAACTGACTGATGCGCTCCTGTTCTTTCTGGGACTTTAGGTCATTTGAAAGCTCTCCGTGTGGTCTTCTGGAAAGACCATCTGCATCAGAGTTCAGTTTGCCGGGTCTATATTGGAGCTTGAAAGTAAAGGCGGACAGGGCTGCTAGCCATCTGTAACTGGTGGCGTCCAGTTTGGCACTTGTGAGAACGTATGTCAAGGGGTTACTGTCTGTCACGACAATGAACTGGTTTCCATTACAGGTAATCATTAAATTTTTTCAACAACAGCCCACTTTAAAGCTAGAAATTCTAACTTGTGGGCAGGGTAACGTGATTCACTGCGTGATAGCCCTCTGCTGGCGTATGCAATCACCCGCATGTGACCGCCCTGCTCTTGATATAGGACTGCCCCAAGACCCAGGGTACTGGCGTCGGTGTGAAGGACGTAGGGCAACTCGGGATCAGCAAACCCAAGAACAGGAGCTGTGGTGAGCTTTTCAATGATTGTGTTGAATGCTAGCTCACATCTGTCAGTCCAGCGATCACCAAAGGGCCTCTTCGGATCATGGTATTGGTTAGTCTGGGTTTTGTTTTTGATGTTCTTGTGCAGTGGGGGATAGCCAGATGTCAAGTCGGTGAGGGGTTTGACGGTGGCGGAATAGTCTTTTATGAATCGTCTGTAATAGCCTGAAAATCCGAGGAAAGACCTTAGCTGTTTCAGGTCTTGGGGCCTTGGCCACGTTTTCAGGGCTTCCACTTTTCCAGGGTCAGTCCCCACTCCATCTTGTGATACGATATGCCCCAGATACTTGACAGACGTTTGAAAGAACTTGCATTTCTCCGGGGAGAGCTTAAGGCCAAATTCTCTGAGACGGTTCAGGATTTTCATCAGCCTCACCTCATGTTCTTCCAAAGTCTTTGAAAAAACAATGATGTCATCAAGAAATACAAGAACCTCCTTCAAATTCATATCTCCCACACATCTCTCCATCAACCGCTGGAACGTACTCGGAGCATTTGTGACTCCTTGAGGCATCCGGTTAAATTCCCAAAATCCCATGGGACAGACGAAGGCGGTTTTGGGTTTGTCTTTTTCCTCAACCTGAATCTGATAATAGCCGGACTTTAGGTCAAGGACGGAAAACCACTTTGACCCAGTGAGTGAGGAGAACGCCTCTTCCATGTTTGGGAGGGCGTAAGCATCTTTCACAGTCTGGAGATTGAGTTTCCTATAATCAATACAGAGACGGACCTCTCCGTTCTTCTTCCTCACTACCACTATGGGCGACGAGAATGGAGACTCAGATTCTCTAATTACTCCAGCTTGAAGCAGTTCTTGTAAATGCTTACGGACAGCCTCCACGTCATGAGGATGTATGGGGCGGGCTCTGTGCTTGAATGGCGTCTCGTCTGAGAGTTTGATTTGGTGCTTAACCCGATCAGTTCTGCCGAAGTCAAGATCATGCTGTGCGAAAACTTCAGGCATGCTGTTCAGTTTCCAGGTGATACGCTCTTTCCATTCAGCAGGAACTGGAGAATCATTGAAGTTGAATGTGATGTCTGACTTCTGGAGAGAGTCTGATTTTGAGGTAAGTACACTATGCTCTTGTGAGAGAACTTTCCGAAAGGCACTGATCTCACCAATAATACATCTTTGGGGGACAACAACATCATGGTCTGACTCGTTGGTAAGTATTACTGGGACTTTGCATGGCTTTGTAGTGGGCAAATCAACAAGGCAGGTTTTCACCAGCAGACCACCTGGCAACGAAGATAAGGAAGGGTGTTCCAGAACTACTGATTTCTCCGTAGTGAATCCACTGACTGCAACACAACCTTCCAAGACCACAGTCTGGCCAGCTGGGACCAACTGGGGGTCTTTGCCATGCATCTTCACCAACCCAAGGTTACCATGCTTACTCTGTTGCTGCCTGAGCTCAAGGACTTTGAGCACTGCCTTGTAGCCATGTGCTGCTGGCTGCCGTGCCTCAGGAGCAGTTTCACAGTACATCTCATAAAGTACATCGAGCGTGTTGGTACCTATCAGCATGAGTGAGTCAGAAGCAGCATGAACATCTGGAACCACCAAGGAGAGTGTTGGCACCTCGATTTCCACTCCCACGAAGTCTTTGGGGAAGGTGACACTCAGCTCAATGTATCCAAGGTAAGGTACACACTGACCATTTGCTCCCTGAACTTCAAGTAAGTCGAACAGTGGTTTGATTTCATGTCCAGAAAGGTGTTGCTGATAGAAGGACTGAGGCACCGTGGTAACTTGGGAGCCTGTGTCCAGTAAGGAGATTGTGGAGCTCCCCTCCACTTCCACTCGTGCTGTGCTCTTTGTACCTACTAAGCCTTTAGGTAGCTTGAAGGGACGACCTCTTGTACAAGACTGTTTTAGCATGACACGTTGCTTGGGTTCAGTGGGACATGGTTGACCAATATCAGTTCTTGTCTGTCCCTCGACAGGAACTGAACTCAGTTTAAAGGGAAAGTAGGGGTGTTCTGTGCTTCCCACAACTGCTGTCGTTGTCTCAGTTCTTTCCGTTTTGCTGCTACCAAAGCAGGATTGGCATCAGACTCACGAGTGGCAACGACGTGCCCATCCTCCCCACAGCGAAAGCAGTACCAAGGCTTTGGCTTGGAAGTTGCACCCTTGTGAGAAGTTAAGTTGGTTTCTGTGGTTGCATGGTCAGGTTTTTGTGTGTTCACCACTTTTGACGTTTCTCTCTTGGGAGGCACTGTACTTTTCTTTTTCATGAGGGATGTTAGCTGACTTTTTAAGTCTGCAACTTGTTTCCTTAGCTCATTTATGCTGCTATTGTCAGGCTCAGCTTGGGTCTCACCACAGTTACACACAGTTTGCACGTGGGACACAGCTTTCTGCTTCGTGGTGCCCAAGTGTTGTTTCATTCTCACGGCCTTGGCTTCCTGCCTATCTTCCTCAGTACGTAGAAGCATTAAGAGTTCAGCGAATGATGGGGGGTTCTGTTTTTTATGTTCTAGGCAGAGGTCTTTAAGCAGAACGTTGTCCCAACAGCCCCTGCAGAACTGTCGAAGTAGGTGACTGTCCACGTCCTGTGCTGGGACGCCTCCTCTGCGCACAGCTTTACACAGGGAAACTTGAAGACGCTGCAAGTAGGAAGACGGGTTTTCTCCAGAGTCCTGGAACGTGTTCATGAACCTTACAAACAGTTCCTCCCCATCTTCAACGGTGGCAAATGCAGAGTCTAACATTTGCAGATAAGCTGTAGGGGGTGCTTCAGGACCAAGATGTCTAACAACATCAGAAGCTGGGATGAGAAGACTCTCAAGGATTTTCCTTGTTTTCTCAAGATCAGAAACGGAAAAATCTTTCATCATTAAATCTACATGAGACCGCCAAGCGTCGTAATCAACCTCACTGTATGGTCTAGGGATTTTCCCAGAGAAAGCTCTCAACCTCAGAGTGGAATGAGAGTGTGATGGTTTGTCTTCGCTCCTTACAATGTGCTCCACCACTATTTTTTGCACCTCAAGTGGGTTGAGTTCACTGGGGCTCAGAGTCATGGGTGTCTTTGAGTTAAATGAGGGAGCAGTTTTCCTCTGATTAACATCCAAGAGATCAAGCTCGATGAGAGGGGAAACATCAACCAGCTGTTGTGATGGAACGTCATGCTGGCTGGTCTCTGCAGCCTGCTCAACTTCCTGTAGGTGTTGGAGGGAAGTAGGATCCTCACTGGATCCAGCACCCTCAATAGACTCCTCTATTTGGGACATTACCTCCTTCAAAACCTCCTCAAAATCCTTTCCACTGAGCTTGGCTATTTCTTTGAGCTTGTCAAGGTAAGTTTGTGTGACATTACTGCCTACTTGTTGTGTGTAGACACTTGCAAGGGCTCGAACATAGTAGGTGATATCAGGACTGTCTGGGAATGGATGAGTGTAAGGCAAAAGAGGTTCTAATGCTTGTACAGCAGTGCCGTGGTTATACTCTACTATCATGTTTGTATGAAACCCTGTAGTTGGGTCATCTATCTTTACAGTCCTACTGATTGAACCATATTTTTTCAAAAAGTCAAAAATGTTTTCATCTTTCTCGGATCCTGTCAACCCACTCACTAGAACTGCATTTGGGACCTTGATGCTCAATTTATCAATAATATCCATTTCCTAGTAGTGTGTGGAATTATCATGCAGTAAACAAAAGCAGTTAGTTCCAGGTAATTGTTTGGCAATGAACTAGACTCCTGGCTGGCTCGCCAAATTTTATGTAACCGTTTAGGGGTGGGGAGCAGAAATGGATTACTCTATAAAATGATTAATTATGGCCAGTGGGATCAGAAGTTCTATGTTCGACTACGGAGCCCAGGATTAACCAAACAATACGCCAGGAATGATTCAAACACAGTTATGCTTTCTTTGAGAAACAAAATCGCTTCCCTTTTATTACAAGTGTGGGAAGGATAGCAAAACATATAAAAATTAAACACTTTAAAATTACACAAATCTTACCCGGGTAAGTAGAAAAATAAAAAATTTAAACAAAACTCACAGCTGTGATTTAAAGTTCGAATTTCCCCCGTTTCTCAGTCACTTCAATTCTGTTTCAGTTCAGTTTGGTCCACTGTGGAAGTGGAGAGAGTTTGTCCTACCGCACAGTTGGTGGTGGGTGCGTATGTGTGTAATGAAGTGTTGAAATCTGCAGGCGCCGTATCTCTAGTTCTCCTCTGGGCTGTGGCTCGCCATCAATGTCTCGATCCAGGCTCCAACATCCAGGTAGATCAAAGGTTCAAAGGGTCCAACAAAAAAAACCTGACCTACAGTAAGTAAGGTCAGAACAATCATTTAGCTTTTTTCTTTTAGCTTTCAATCATGAACTAGAATATAATTCATGTTAAATCATCATATTAAACTGAACATTGGAATACGATATCACAATATCGGTAAACTATTCTCAAAATATACTTAGAGATAATTATTGAAAAACTCTTCAATATAATATCAAAATACTGCTTCCACATAATAGAACACAAAATAACAGATACTAGTAAGCAGACACTTTGTGTACCCTTGGCTATGTGAAGGCATGTTTAAACACATCTCAAATAAAATGTAGCACATAAGGATAATTTAAATATTAATGTGCCCAAAATACACAGATAAAAGTGCTAAATCAACACATTCCACAGTTAAGTGTGTAACAATTATCTAAACCATATTACACAGCACTGGATTAAGTCTGCAGCTTTAACATACCAAGCTAATGGTTTTAGCGTTAGTGAATGGCGTCTGCCATTGTGCTAGTTAGCATCTCAGCTAGCGCTCCAGGTGCACTAGTGTTAGCGGCTAGCGCTATCGTTAGCGGTTAGCATGGTAAAAACGATCGCTCACCGATGCGTTTTCTTCGTGAGGGGACGTCATTTATCTCCGGCTGCACTCTCACAGGTCCAGGGCTCCACACTGGATTGTTTTTAAGAGTTTTTATTCTGAGTTTTAACAACTTCTATTGGAATGTCTTGACGAGGTAGGTATCGTTCGACGTGGGGTTTGCTCTCCGTTCTTCCAACAGCTCAAGGGGAAGTGAACTCTGCTCCGTGCAGGTCAACAGTCCGAGCTTCTTCCTGATTGGCTGACAGCACATCCCCAACCCACCTCCTTCAAAATAAACTTCCTATTTATTTTCTCTCTCAGTTGAATTGCTTTTTAGACAAATATGTTTTTAATCTTTAACATTAATAACATACTTAATGAATTTACTTTTTAATATAAACTTAGCTCTTAATATAGATTTTTAACCTTGGTTACACGTTACACTTTGTTCCATGACGGACCGGCCCTAAAATAATCAGTCATAATCTAGTCTGTTATTACTTGTCAATTCTATTTTAATGATATTAAGACATAGGCTATTTTAATTGGGAAGTAAGGTGCCTGAATAGAAATGAGTTAGACTGGAACTCTCTCCAAACATGTAGTGCAGCTGCAGAGAAAACCTGCTTTGTGCCAAAGCCTCATAACCCTTTTATGTGCGTGTTCGGCCATTTAAAACGACAGGTGTGCTGCATCAGGTGCTTCCAGTGTGTCTGGGCCTGAAGAGGTCACAACTCCAAAAGGTTGGAAATCACTGGTTTAATCTTTAACAATGTATTTTATAACCTATGTTTTTATATAAAATCTGAAAAGAGTAAGATAAATGTAGGGGAGTAAAAACCACAATATTTCCCTCTCATTTTGTATCTTTTATGTCACTTTGTGTTCCTTGTGTGACTTTTTTGGTTGTTAAAAAACCCACAATATTTCCCTGTGAGTCTTGGCGGTCTTCATGGGTTTGTCTCTGTAGTTATTTTGTGTCTCTATTGGTCTTTTCAGTATCTATAAGAGACATTAGCATGTAACTATAGCTGTCAGATAAATGTAGTGGAGTAAAAAACACAATAGTTCCCTCTGAAATGTATCAAAGTAGAAGTGTAAAGTAGCATAAATGGAAAAATACCTTCAAACTGTAGTACAGTTCTAGAGTAAATGTAGTCAGTTACTTTGCAGCGCTGCTGTGGGACTGACCTGAAAGGTCCAGGAAGAGAAAACGGAGCTGCAGAAAGTAAAGAAAGCCACACTGACACATCAGAGGACAACAGACAACACTTGAGGCAAAATAACATTTAGTTATTGTTTATTATTAAATGATTTCTCCATCTTTCAGTGGCAGCTATAATATTACCCCACAGGACAATAACATGCAAGTACATCCAATACATCAGGAGTCATTAAAATGAGCCACATTGTCTTCATGTTTTAAAATCTCCAAGAAAATAAACTTAATGTGTAATGTAATAGTAGATTAACATGTTAAAATAAACAGGAAACTGATAACCCATTGTACAAATATGAACAAAGTAAACTGGGTGCAATGAAAATATATTGAAACCTTTATCTGAACCTCCTTATATTTGAATTTGTATTTTACAGAAACAATTGATTATGATTTAATTTCTTTATGATTCAGTAGGACAGAACAACATGAACATTTATACACATCATTACAATAACTCATTAATATTATTCAGTTTGTTTTTCAAATGTCAAAGAAAATAAATTGAAGAGCAGATAAAAGAAACTTAAACACTTAACAAGAAGCTAATATTCCTGTTTAAAAACCTGTATTAAACAATGTAAATATAGCTAAACCTTTTTATGAAAAAATAATAGTTAAATGAATAGAAAATAAAACTGAACATCACATTTTCAGTGTTCAGGTTCGTTTCTAGTATTTAAGGTACAACTGGGCAAGCAAGAAACTATTAAAGACAAATACACAAAATGCATCATGGGTTATAATATAGGTCAAATGTTAAAGCTGATCTGATGAAGCTAATCAGATATACATACATATATATATATATATATATATATATATATATATATATATATTTTTTTTTTTTTTTTGCACACATGAAGATCTGTTTTCTGCTGAATTTGGAACAGGATGAACGTCACAAATAGCAGCTTTAACCTACTAAAAGATTGGTTATGTAAAATAAACATCAATTGTGTTATTGTCTTTCTTGTTACAAGAAAAAAAAAAAACTTACAGTAACTGCCAAACCCCAAAATCAAGTACTTAATCGTTAGTATACAATCAGAGTATATTCAAAGTACTAAATAGTTTCATTAATAACAAAGAGAACAAACATCTGTGGCAACAATTAATGGCAGCAATGCTCCAGCTGACAGAGGTTATTAAATGGTTTGTGTCAGAAAATAAGCATAATTTTGTACATTTTCAACAACATTTAGGTTATGTAGACATGACTATGACATCCAAGTCTATTAATTTCTTAGCCATAAAAAAACAAAAAACATTTTACCATGAAATTTGGAGCATTCAATAAATTCATTCTTTTCAACCGAAAGAAAAATGTATTTAATGTAGTGCCACCAGCTGGCAAAAACGTCAAAAAAAGCTTGATAATAACAAATAATTCAAATCAGCATGCTTACCTAAAGCATGATGGGTCGGCTACATTGCACGCGTAACGTATGCGGAGCCGACGTTCCAAAACTACACTTCCGCTATAATCAATGAAACTGGCGAAACCGGACAGAGAGCAGTGGGTAGTGGTGCATCTGCTCCGCGAAGATCCGCTCTACAAGCATGAAAATAGTTTTCTATTTTTTACGCAAGGTGTGTGCTTCCCTTTTTTATACAGCAAAGGATCATAAAGTGTCTACATTTCTTTTAAATTAAACTACCAATATACAGGAATCAACTTAATGACAATGATGATAATTCATTTTGAGAGTTTCTGTTTTTATTTCTTGTTTCCCTCTCCAGTTGACAGTAGATTGATGTTTCACAGCTCTGTGCCGGCTCCAAAAACTGAAGGAACAACAACAGTCCCAAAGCAAAAGCTCTCCGTCTTGCCTGTGACCCACACAACCCTACGCCGTGTGGCGCAGAAGGTGTAGCCGGTTAAAAGATACATTCTGCGGCACATACGCTCTGCTAACGGTCCGCATACGTTATACGTTCAATGTAGCCAAAGCGCAAGTGCTAACATGTCATATATCATGCTAACTTTAGCATGATAACTTACAAAATGATAGCATGTAATCATCATAACAATACAAAATGTGCACATTAATGTTAATAATCTCAACATACCAATGGTCTTACAATTGCTCAGATTTTTCATCCATTAACTCACTTTTGTTCTGGTTTAATCTAACACATTGCTGCAGACATTGCATGTTTTTCGTTAATATCCAAAGAAATTTGCAGCTTTCTTAAGCCAACCTGTCTTTTCTTTTCTCTCCTGTTTTTCTTCAGACAATTCCTCTTCTGTTTTTGTGAGTTTATCTCGTTTAGTTACTTTGGAGATGATTTTTGCCTTTTCCTTCATTGCCTCCAACGACTGAATTCGAGCCATGTAACCCTCTTTTGCCTCTGACTTTTCTCCCTCAATCAGCATGTCGATGTACTCTGGAGTGGTCAGAGGGTTAGGCCTCAGCGCGATCTCTTGCAGACGAGTTATAGAGTGAGCCGACTGATCCATGAGGGACACGATCATGTCTTGAAGGTGAACAATCTCTTCCTCTTGCCTCTCAATCAATTCCTGAACAGTCATCTTTTCTTTTGTAGCTTTTTTGTACTTGTCTTTTAGCTCCAGCAGTGTCTGCTTCTCTTTTACTTTAACATACTCCCAGCTGTATGTTTGGTTGAAATGCACGTTCCAAATGCATTTTCCAGGGCAGACAGTGCACCTCCCTGCCCTATCCATTGATGCACAGCCATGTTTTTGAGCATCATCTTCTATCGCACACGGGTAGTGGCATGTTATTGAACATTTCTGGCAGTTGGTAATGTACTCTCCTTTCTTTGTAAGCTGTACTTTGACTGGCTTGATAACGTCCACCTCAATCTCAAAGTTTTCATTTGAAGTCATGGCTGTTTCATGCTCTTTAATCTTTTCTTTGGTTGTCTTTATTTCTTCAAGTTTTGCTAATCCAGCTTTAACTTGCGGTTGCAAACCTTCAACTGCTGTTTCAAGATGCTTTCGTTCTTTTAATACCTCTTGGGTCATGAGCAAGCTTTTGGTAGTCATTTTTTTCAAAGCAGTGAAGAACTTCTCCATACTTTTAGCACCCATGTTCCAAAACATTTCGTCAAAGTTGTCATCATCCCCATCAGATCCCTCATCACAGACCCTGTCACTGCTGCTTCTGTTATCTGCAAACAATGCAGAGTTGTTGAACTTGAAGTGAACTGGAAGCCCTATATCATTTTTTGGACATGGAACCCCAGAGGCGCTTATTGCCTCCAGAACCGGTGGCTGCTTGCCATCTGCAAAAGTCACCAGCATCTGAATGTTCTCTGCCACATCTTTGCCAAAAATGGAAAGTACCGAGTCAAACACATATCGTTGCGTTGCTGTTAGACGTGCAAGAGAAGCCTGGGTAACAAAACACACTGCATCAATCTCACTTACCCCATTAGCAGAGGTAAAAAGCCTCCTGATTTGCTCTGTGATCTCCCTGTCTCTTGCTATTCCTCTTGTGTCCCCAAACCCTGGTGTGTCCACAATGGTCAGAGAGAAGGGGACTTTAAACCCCTCTTGGTAGTTGATTTTGTACACAGTGACTTCAGATGTCTGACTCTCAGATTGTGATCTTGTCTGATCCTCCTCAATTAACTGAAATCTGAAATTGTCCTTCCACTCTAGACCAACAATGTAGTTGATCATTCCATTGATCAGAGTGGACTTTCCTGATCCAGTTGCTCCAAGAAGCATTATTGTATGATTTTGCCTCATGCTTTCTTTGCCAAGGTTATACCTCCGGCACCCATCGACATCCATATCTTCTTCTTTCAGAGGCAGTTTGTAAACTGATATAGTTTCAGAATGTATACTCTTGCTAATATGTTTGAGGAACTCGGCAAGACGTGCAAATTCACGTTTTGTTGTGCAGACATTAACAGCGATGCTTTCTTTGCTTCTGCCAGCTACGCCACAATCACATCTGACCTTGACAACATATTCTGTCCCTGACTGAAGCTCTGATATTATTGCCTTTTCAGCTCCAGACATAATTTCATTCCATTGGAGATCTTCCTCTTTAACCTTGTTGTCTGTTTTGGCGTACTCCACGATGTAGCTCAAAATGTGGACATCTTGTCCAAGCTCAGCAGGTTTCTCCCAGCTAACTGATATCTCTCTTGAATTTGGTTCAACTTCAGGTTTTCCAGGAGGGCTGCAAGGTAAGGTTTTTGTGGAACCACTGACTTCATTGGCTGGCCCAACACCTACTGAGGTCACTGCTCTGCATCTGAACATATACTCTGTGTTAGGACTTAGATCGCTCACTGTGACTTCTTCAGCTTTTGATCCTGTCTTCTGTTTCCATCCATCCTCTCCACTGACACAGTACTCAACAGAGTAGGAGGTGATGTCCTCTGCTCCAAATATGGGTGGAGAAACCTTCAGTGTCACACTGTTGTGGTTTATATCACTTACTGTCACTGTTTCAGGCTTTGAAGGCGGCTCAAAGTTCTCACTGACAGGAAAGCCTTCTTTATAAAGGTAGATGCTTGAACCTTTCTCTGTCTCATTTGTTAAACCCACTGTCAGGAACTTAATCTTCTTGTTCTCCTTGTTGGCCTCTGCAAAGTCACTAAAGAGCTTTGCTTTTTTCCGCAATGAATCTGCTACTTTGTTTAAAAGATACCATTGTTCCTTCTCTACATCTTGGGTATGTGCACCTTGAGGGTCTTCTGTTGTTTGTCTTAAGTAGTTTGATAAAGCCGAGAAGTACGGTTCAGCACTTCCAAGTGAGGTGAAAACAAAACACACAGCATGGTCTGCACTGAGAATTTCCTCATGAAGACCATTTTGAGAGGGGACAATCTTGGTGTTTTTCATCATGTTGGTGAAAGACTTTAACATGCGTATTTCTCTCTCTTTACAGTCCATCCACTCGTTTAGGTGTTTGCTGTTGAAAGGAGAAGAATGTCTCTTTTTTAAGATCTCTGCGAGCCCAGCCTCCTCTTCTCCTCCTCCTCGGATTGACGGAAGTTTCTTTGCCAAGGTTCGTTGGAATTCCAGCTTGAATTCCAAGCACATTTCTCTAAATGTTTTAATCTTTTTGCCAATCTGTGGGAACTGCTGTGCAGTGGTGGTTCTCAGTGCATCATTGCACCTCATTTCCAACTCACTGAAGTCCTCCAGGACAGTCTGTGATTCTTGAACTAATCTTATACTTATCTGACGAACGAGTTTAGCAGCTTTAGAATCTAAACTTGTCAGTGGCAGCAGCCAGACCTTCATTGGTACGGCGTTTTCTCCGTTGGCTCCCAACAATTTTGGCAGGCTTTGGTAGACTTCTACAGCATCCTGAAAGGTTGTAGGAGATTTCTTATTTGAAAAGTCTCCAAAAAATCTGCAGGAAAATTTGTCAACATTTTCTCTGTCCTTGTCTTCCATTTTCAGCGAACCTTCCCCCTCAATTGCAAAGCAGGGAATATTCTTGATCATCACCTTCAGGTTGCCCTGAATGTCTTGATGATTTTCCTTTTCAGACACCTCACGGTCAAAGACGAAAAATGCTTGTGCCCCATAAAGGACACCTGTGACTACATGTGTTGCTAACCCATTGTCAAAGACATACGGATGCTTAACATTGCCTCTTCCAAGGTGATTCATCGACAGTTCCTGGAACTTTGTTGTAGCTTTGTACTTCAGAGTTACTCTGGCCTGATTTTTGGATGTCTTATGATCATTCAGGTATTTTGCCGATCCTTCAACCTCGACCAGTCCACCTAAGAAACTTGCTTTCAGAGAGGCTTCAACTGTAAGCGCTGAGGATTTATCCTCAATTGATTCAGAAGCAACTATCTCAAAGTCACTGTTGTGTTGTGGTCTTTCTCTTTTATTTTTTTCTAAGTCATCACAGTCCCACAGTGTTACGCCTGTCAGAAAAGAATTAAAGGAAGTTAAACTACCTTTTACTGCATGATATAAGCTTGGTTTAGAATGCTGTCGTTCAGTTCCATTTAATAACTTTACGTGTGGATCCTTACCAGGGACGAGTGAATCTTGGCGGCAGTCATACAGCATCCCGAGGCTGAATGGCCGGCCGAGCGCAGCCACCTCCATTGTTCTGCTGGCTTCAGCCATCCCTTAGTCTATACTAGAAAAAACAGAAAGTATGTTAGTTTACCGCTCATCATCTTTTCTGAAATCTTGTAGTTGCACAAAGACAAGCTCCTCTGAAGTCGAGTAAGTAAAAGATTGCATTTTGGTGAACACTCTAGAATGCCCATTTAAGGGATAGTTTGGATCTTTTGAAGTGTAATTGTATGAGGTACTTCTCCATAGTCAGTGTAGCTACAGTTTTGGACCCAGTTTGGAGAAGCAGGCAAGTGTTCCGACACAGAAGCTAAGCAATGTACTGCTGTAGATGGGGACAGAATCTAAACATATTTTGGACACCTAAAAAAAAAAAGGACCACGTAAAAAAAAAATCAAATATCAGTTAAGTGTACACTGTATTTCAAATATTTTCACTGCTTTGCCACAGAGCCCTTTTGTTTGGCACTACTTTTTCTAAACTATACAACTTTGTCATTCCTAAGCATAAGTTTGACTGTATTACGCCGCCGATCAGCTGTTTGATTCAGGCTGTTTATGGAATAGCCTAAACTACAAGAAAATAAAATTGAGTGATTGTGACAACAATGACAAAATGCTGTTCCCAGTGGAGACAAGAGGATATCTTTATGAGCCAGAGTATGAGGAAGAACCTTTGCAGAGGGAGACTGAATGGGCATAGGACTATGAATATTCTACGGTTGAGAAAATGTGCAGTAGGAAAGGGCTGTCTGACGGCAAGGTAAAGTGGTGAAAACATTCTAAATACATTGTCTACTGCAACTGAGATAGATGTTTTTAGGTGTCTAAAATGCATTTAGCTGCTGCCCCAGTCCACAGCAGTACATTACTTACTCCTGCCTGCTTCTCCAAAATGGTGGCGCGCCAACCACCATCTACTGAAGCTAATACACAGACTATGGAGAAGTAGCTCATATACCATGGTTTAAAAAAAAACTATTCCTTTGGATGAGTTTGTATGATGTCAAGTTTAAAAACTATTTTATCGTCTGAAGGTTAATACACATTAACCTTTTTAAGCTAATAAAAATCTCGCAAAATCAATGACAAACTAAAATGTATTATTTTTACTATTTAGTACCTAGTTTAGAATTTTTTTCATCTTTCATTAAAAAAGTGACATTTAACAACTGTATGTTTCTTTTGTGTTCATTATTATTATTTATTTTACTAATCAACAGTGTTCACGTCAGATTGGATGGAATAGAACTGAGCTGATTGTGCCATCTGTCGGTGAATTAATTTTCCGTCATACAATGAGAAAATGGAAAGCAACACACTAAATAGCCTTGACAGTTAAACTGGGAAAAGAACATAAATAAAATATGTACCACCTGTCAGCTTCTGCTGTACTGACTTCAATTCTGGACCAACAAATGCTTTTCTCCTAACAGAAGATTAATGAAATTATGGTTATTCATGGTTTTGCATGGTAAATTGTTAATATTTCTCAACCGAAAAAGCTGCAAACAAGACATATTATCATCTTATAAAGTTGTTATGGTGGAAGTACTGTAAGTTGTAAAACCAAAACAATGAGCATAGTGTTACAGAAGTTGGTGATTAATCTCTTTTCATTCTATGAGAAATTTCACATTAAAATCAAATAAGTTGTGTAAAAATCAGCCCTAAATATTTTCAGAAATTGATGGTTTTCAGAAATTTCGCCTCGCTCTCATTGAGGTTGAATGGAGACGATATTTGCCCTGATTGGGCATTCAAATGAGGACCACTCAAGAACCAATCAGGTCCACGTGTTTGTGTTTGGAGGTGGGAGTTACAAAAAAAAGTCTGACCAAGATGGCGGAGGTTATCAGAGCTGTATAATGAAAATTTGTATGTGAATAAAATGTTTCTACATGAACATTGGTACTTTTATCAACACAAATTGTGATAAATATGACACAGAAACTTAGTCAGGGCACATACACCACTAAATAGACCACTGTATGTGTTAGTTTAAACACAAACTTTTCAGCTAGCATGTTCAGACATTGGATTTCATTGTAAAGCCTAGCCAGGCAGCTAGGCTACTTGTGCATTTGTTTGATTACATGTTTTTGTTGGCAAACATTGATGCTTGTATCAACACGGATTGTATGTGTCACCCAAATTTAAACATGGCAATACACTACCAAATAGACCACTGTAGATGTTAGTTTAAACACTCAAAAAAAGCCACATATGCTACCTAGCTTCAACCCTCTCTGCTAGCTGTCTAGCAGCCGGTGTTCTGTTGTGGTCTTGCGTGTTGTTTTCGCGACCATGCCCCGAGAGGTAAACAGATATTCGCAAGGTGTTTCGCTGTGTGGAACCCTACCTTAAGCCAAACTTTTTGGGCCATGAGAGCAAATATTATTTATGTTAATAGAAAAAGGAAACACTGACTGTACAGAATGTCATTAGTTTTACTGTCATTTGACCTGATGATGGTGCTAGATTAAAGGATAACCAAAGTTAATATAATTCATTCTGAGGTGAACATCTGAGGTGAACATGAATGTCTGAATTAGTTGGAGCATAGTTATACGCACATAACATGTATGTGCAAGGCTATTGTAAATAAACTTCAATGACACAGACTCCAAACCACAAATTAACTAAACAGACATTAAAGTTTACTTTTGGTACTGCTTTTTTCTTTAAACTGTAGGGTCTGATTTTTCAGCAATCCATGCAATATTTGTATTGATATATCAGTCTGTACCAAAGTGATGGACTGACATTGCTAACCTTAGATGGCAATATCTTCTAATATGGGTACAGGCTTATTTTACTCCCAAAGGACAGTATTGAAAACGTCTATAAATAGTCAAATGCTTTATAAAAAAGTGAAATGTGGACTTCTAAACTTGATCTGACATTACATTCCATTCTATAAAAACTGAACAAAGCCTCTCTCATCTGTTTTAATAGGTATCATACTTTGTTACACTGTTTTCCTTCCTGCAGATGTATTTGTATAAACGTACCTTGAACAATTTGTCCTTTTCTATGGAGCCTTTTTTATCTTCTTCAGAACCAGAATACGTTATTAATCCCCCAGGGAAAATGTTATGACACAGTATCTATTACTGCATTGCTTTTACGTCATAAAAACATATCCACAGTCACTGGTTATGAGAGAAACTGCAGGACTCTTACTCCACAGCAGAACTGGGGCATGCAATAGCACATTAACAAAAGAGAATTGATGTACTTACAGTGAAGATGGGTGTGATCATCTGAGGCACAGCCGTAGTTTCAGATATTATATATCGTCTCTGAGAGAGAAACGCCCCTAGATCTTTAGTCATTAATAGGAGGCGGTACAGAGGAGAATCAGGCTGATTTCCCAGAAATGGCATGACCTGCAGAGTGTAGAGGGAGGAGAAAAACGTTATGAGTTTGGGCTGTGATAAGGAACACCAGAAACATTGTGGTTGTGTTGACGCAGGGGGTTAAATTTATGCTTCGATAGTCAACTTGCTTACGATTGATAAAACATTGCAGTGATTTTCTTTCACTTTCAGTTTTAGACGGTGGGTTTCTGGGAAATGGTCTCACTTGTTGTCAAGTCGGTTTATGTCCCTGTTTATCTCAGACCTCTGGTTAACTCATTTAAATATATATTCACAGTTCAGAAAAATAAAGTTAGATAACTTTAGACTTTTCCTTCTCAATTGCATGCTTATACTTTAATGGATTATTTAATAATTAACTAAATGAAGCCATGTCAAAGTATATGTCTGTAAGATGCATTCATTCTGAACTTTTCTTCCAACTCAACACCTGCCAACTGCTAAATACAAAAATATTTGGTTTAACTGGTTTAAATTATTGCATTTGATTACTTTGTGCTAATTTACAAATTTTTAAGTTTTGAGTATTTTTCGATGAGATGGTTTTCAGTATTAGGTTTTGGAAATTAATTACTCTGTTTTAAATATTTGCTGAATTATATGCATGTGTTGTCAATCTGTTATCATTAAGTGCAAATATGCAAAATATTCTTTTGCCTTCAATATTATGGAGAGAGGATTCTCAGAAATGGTCTCACTTGTTGTAAAGTCATTAACCTGGTTTGTTTGTGTGTGTGTAAACACTATATATAAAATGAGCTGCAGAGTAAAGTGAAGCAGAACTTGCCCTTCCTGTTTATGAAAATCATGTTGTTGTTTTTGTATTTTAGGAGTTTGGGCTGAGACCACCTCAGGAAGTCCTTTCAGCCAGATGCCATCTCACTGTACAATCAGTCCCCTCTGTGTCTGTACAGGGGGGTCAGGAAGTGAAGCTTTACGCTCTCCCTAACAGTCTAAATACCAATACAAACACTCACCCTTGACTCATGTAACAATGAAAAAGACAACCTCTGGTAGCCTTTACCTGCTGCTGACAACTTTTAAAATCAGAGATTATTTATCTAGGAAACTGGAAGGCAAATATGCATTTATTTCAAATCTATTACAAACCACATACTAAAAGTCATGTGTTTGTCACAGCTGAGTGCATCAAAGAGACATACCTAACCTCATGTTTGACATTATATAAAAAAAACCTGTTATTTTAAGGTAGATGAGCTACTGAAAACATTGTGGTCGTGTTGACAACAGTTCTTCTGCAGGGGGTTAAATTTGTGCGGCAATAACTTGCTAATGATTGATAAAACATTGCAGCAATTTTTTTTTACTTTCAGGTTTAGACAGTGGGTTTCTGGGAAATGGTTTCTCTTGTTAAGTCGGTTTATGTCCTTGTTTATCTCAGACATCTGGTAATAAGATTAACTCATTTAAAAATGTATTCACAGTTTAGAAATGATATTTTTTACATGAGAGGGTTTTCGGGAATTAGGATTTGGAAATGAATTACTCTTCTGTTTTAGATATTTGCTGAATTATATGCATGTGTCTGTTATAATTGAGTGCAAAGATGCAAAATGTACTTTTGCTTTCAATATTAAGGAGAGAGATTTCTGGGAAATGGTCTCATTTGTTGTAAGTGTGTGTGTGTGGGGGGGGAGGGGGTGGATGGGTGTGGACTGTACTGTAGACTGAATGTATAAAAGGGAGGAACAGAGTAAACTAAAACAGAACTCCAGCTCCTTTCCTGAGACAAACTGAGCGGTAACTTGATGAACACACTGATTTGTAAGTCTACACTTCTTATCTCTTAGTGTTTGTGATAGTGGATTTAGTTGTATTAGCATAATTTTATGAATTCATTTTAGTATTAAAATTATTTGTTTTTGTAGTCCATCTTGAACAAGTATAACAAATGCACTGGCCAATTTGGCTCCCAGGTTAAGTTTTGGAGAAATACATTTTTTGCATGACGTAAAAAAGAGGTTTCGGACCATGATGACTGGGTAAAATCATAGTTACCATCACATTGATGACATATAGACAATCGTAATTTAAGGATTGGCAAATATGGATTTTCAATATCATGTTTGGGTAGCAGTCACTGATGCCAGATGTTCACGTAACAGTTACACCATCTCCTCCTTTTGTTCTGTGTATCGCCTTTCGTATACTAATAATAATGGCATTTATTTAAATTAGGTAATTTCTCTACTCCTGCAGGCTTTTCTCCCTTGACTCTACTGATTGCTCCGGGCAGGTCATACTGGAACTAACTTGATTTCCCCAGGCAGGCAGGTAAGCAGCCACAGCCTAACTTTGGGGACCTAATTCACTGTTTTCAATGTATATACTGTATTTTGGCATAAAGGAAATGTGCAGGTGTTAAGAATAGGTACAGGATACAAATAGGATCCCTATATAATCCATGGTGGCTCACTGGAGAGTCTTCAGGTCGTTTTCAGACATCCTGCGCAAGTGCGGTGGGAAATGTTGAAATCTACAATCAATTGGACAGAAAACAGTAATTGCAATATATAATGTGTACTTGTTCTTTGTGGGTGGTTTAAAAACACAACAGGACACTCCCCCACTGCAAATCACCGGATCGCTCTTTTGATTTCTTTTTGCAACTGGTAACACTGTACTAGAAGGTATCTATAAAGGGTGACATGACACTGTCAAGAACAAATGACACGGCCATGACACATGATACATGAACCCTAACCCTAACTTGTCATGACAAAAACCGAATGACACTTACTAAAAGTGTGGTCATAAACGTTTATTACTTGTTTATAAACGTTTATGACATGTTGATGACAGTGTCATGTCACTATTTTGTAGATACCTTCAACTTAAGTGTAACTGATAGTTTGTACACCTGTGCTTGCTTTAAGTCAAAGTTTTTCCTAAGAAAAAGGTCTGAGTTGATGCTCATTTTCTTATATATTAAAATTGTATTGCCTTCCATATATTCCTTAGACATCACAAAAGAAAAAACAAACAAATCCAAGGCAGCAGGACAAGCAGTATTTATGTAGCACAATTCATACCCACTTGATGGTATTACAGTTTTTTCCAATTGCTAACACACTAAAATGACATGCATAGCAGAAGTATTTAAACTGACACACAGAGAGGAAAACCTCTTCTCAAGTCTTCAAAAGTCTAAACACATTTTCTGCTTTACACACATTTTGCAATTCAAAATGGCGCTTTTTAAATGTGCTGAACACTGTTCTCTGCATAAGCCATGCATGGATTCATGGTATCCATTCACAACAAACATGCAGAAATATTGACTTAAAACTTAAAAATTGCATGTTATTTCAGGAGACCTGACAATACCTTCTGCCATTGGTATGATGTTTCTAGGTGACACTGTGGGCCCCATTTCAGAAAGTATGTTTAGTGAAAACTCAGTGTTAGTTGACTCTCTGGGTTTTGGGTTTCACAAAGACAGTTCAGCCACAACTCTGAGTCAGATGCTATGGCAACGTACTAACGGTCTAACCTGCTCCTATCAGGTTTTTTTAGCTCGGTCTCATGGCAGTTTGTTATATAGTTATGTTATTTAATCTATTAAGTCGTGGACAGGACACGTAAATGGCATTTTTTTCGTGTGGCAATTACGAAATTGAAAGCAATGCATTTTAATGGGAAGCATATTTCTTGATCCCACAACGCTGACGGTAGCGAGTAATATTGATAAGGTTGGTCAGGGTGGTGGATGGGTCGGAAAACACAGGACTTTCACCCCGGGGATCGCGTCCCGCGTGTTGCAGTTCCTTTGTCGGCGTGTCCCGCGTGTGACGGTTCCTTTCCTCGTTCTTCTTTTTTCCTAACCACAACTGTCCCGTTATTGTGGCGCCTCATTTCCCCGTTGTTGCGTCCCCCAGAGCAGGTTCGAAAAGCGTGACCTGTACACGTTCAAAAATCGTTGCATGTACACGAAAAAAACGTCAAAATCGTAACGTGTACACAAATTAATAAATCAAAATAACGTGACTTTGTGATTTCACGACCTGCCATGAGACCGGGTTGGGTTTTCTTTACCTGAGTTTATTTCCCTTTATAACCCTAGATGTTAAAATTCTTTACCTCCCCATGTGTTAAGTACAGTACTTAATATTTGAGATTTTGTTGAAACAAGTAAAATCATCTACCTCAACCCACTGCCTTTAATTTAATTAATCTTAATCCTGATATGTAGCTCTGTTGCCAACTGCTGATTTGAATTTGTCAGTTGACCCAATATTGTCCCATAACGTGCTATAATGGAAAATATTCCACAAAAAGATTTAACAATTGTTTTATATTAATATTACATCTTAACAGTAGCACACTATACCTGTACTTTACGTAATTTAATATTAGTGGGAGATCTGAGCCTGTACTAGTTTTAAGGTTGCACTAGTGGCAATAGGGAACACACAGTGGTACTGCAACTGAGGGTTGAATTCTGTGCATTTTTATTTTTGTACATTTTACAGATTTGGACCTGAGTGCACTTCCAGAGCAGAAGACATAGACCTACACTTTTACTGCACATACTTGGAGTCTTAAATGTTTTCTGATTAGTTACTACCTCCTCAGAGGGTTGGTCTTGGTCATCTTGATTGTAAATTTAGGACTTCAAAATGTTTAATGTAAGTTATTTCAAAAGCCACAAACGGCCTGCTGATGGTTATAAAGAAAAAAGCACATTGCTAAAACCCATGATAGGGCCTCTCCCTGTTTATAAAGTTCCCCTGAAAGAAGAACAAATCAATGTCAAAGGGTGCAAGCGATTCAGTTTTGGTAAAGAGTCAAAACCTAATCCTAAACCTAATCGCACCATAATGGTTCTCGGAGCAACTGGGGCTGGGAAGTCAACTCTCATCAATGGGATGATCAATTACATTCTAGGTGTCAAATGGGAGGATTCATATCGGTTTAAGTTAGTTGATGAGGATCAGTTGAAATCACAAGCTGAAAGTCAGACTTCTGAAGTCACTGTGTACAAAATCAACTACGAGAAAGGCTTTGAAATAGATTGCTCACTGACCATTGTTGACACTCCAGGCTTTGGAGATACAAGAGGCATAGAAAGAGACCTGATGATCACAGAACAGATACGTAATCTCTTCTCTGCTGATTGTGGTGTCACTGAAATTGACGCTGTGTGTTTTGTAGCTCAGGCTGCTTTAGCACGACTCACACCATCACAGAAATATGTGTTTGATTCTATACTCTCAATCTTTGGCAAAGATGTGGCAGAAAACATCCGGGTTCTGGTGACATTCGCAGACGGCCAGCAACCACCAGTTCTAGAGGCAATCAATGCTTCAGGTGTCCCATGTCCTAAAACAAAAGGTGGGCTGCCAGTTCACTTCAAATTCAATAATTCCGCGTTGTTTGCAGACAACAAATCATCTGCAGCAGACAGTATGAGTGGGGATGATGAAGATGAAGGAGGCTTTGATCAGATGTTTTGGAACATGGGAACAAAAAGCATGAAGAGATTCTTTGTCGCTTTAAATATGATAGAAACCAAAAGCTTGACATTGACTAAAGAGGTCCTCAGAGAAAGAAACCAGCTAGAGAATTCAGTTGAAAATGTGCAGAAGCAGGTTAAAGTTGGGTTAGCCAAGCTCGAGGAGATAAAAGAGACAACTGGAAAACTAAAAGAGCATGAGGGAGAAATCAGCAGAAATGAGAACTTTGAGTTTGATGTCAACATCAAAAAGCCTGTTCAAATAGATATTTCTGGAACTGGAACTTACATCACCAACTGTCAGCAGTGCCATGTCACCTGTCACTATCCCTGTGGAATACCAAATGATGCAAATAAAGCAGGCTGTTGTGCAATGGGAAGTAATGGATACTGTACTGAGTGTCCAAATAAATGTCATTGGAGTGTACATCATAATCAGAAGTACAAATGGGAGTATAAGGATGTTAAAGAAAAACGAACAGTGCAAGAGCTGAAAGAAAAGTACCAGAAGGCCACAAAGGCTAAAATAACTGTTGAAGAATTGGTTAATGAGCTGAAAGCTGACTATGATCGTGTGCAGGCTGAGGTGGTGAAACTGATGGAGAGGTCTTCTCAGTGTTTAAACAGACTTAAAGAGATAGCACTGAAGCCAGATCCTCTCTCCACTACAGACTACATTGACATGCTTATTGATGGAGAGAAAGCTGAGGCCAAGCCAGGCTGGAAGGAACGAGTTGAGTCCTTGATGAACATGAGACACAAAGCAGAGTTATTGGCTAAAGCAGCCAGAGGAGAGAAACTCCTCCATCGTCAAGAATCTCAGATCTAGGATGATAAGTTTATACTGCGTCAACACGACACTCAAAACTGTGTGCCATGCTATCGATACACTTTCCAAATGCTATCACATTGCTTCAGCTCTGATCAGACAGCTACTGAAGGAAAGGCATGTGTTATTTCATTGTTGATTTGTATGTATTGTAAAATGTGATCTTGTTAAGCCAAATACTCTTCCAAAGTGCATTGACATACTTATTGAAAGAGAGAAATCTGAGGCCAAGCCTCAGTGGAAGAAATGAGTCTGTGTCTTGTTAGTAAGCCTGAGATTAAAATTACTTTGACTAAGGAAATCTCAAGCATAAATTTGTGTAAGATAAAATCTGGCATTTCTTTTGTAAAAATGTATACCTGAAAATGTATTCTTCCTCTTCCAGACACTTAATCAAGTGTTCTTTTGTGTTTTGGGGAATGAGGAAACATTAAAAACAGTTGACTTAAAAAACACGACAACAATGTCTTTACACAATGTCATGACAACCTTCAGTCTGGAATGTATGTAGGGCAGGAATATATCTTTGTAAGCTGATATAAAATTCACCTCTTTTGATTAATTCTATTGAATCTGTATATTCAGATTCATACCAAATTATCATTGCTCCTGATTATCTCACCTCAGTGACTCCTTTTAAGTTGGTGGATGGGTCAATAATGTCTCTGTAGCCTATTGGACAACCACTAAAAGAACCTTTACACCATGTTTCCTGGAGGACAACAATATGCACCATCGAAGGCTGCAATATTACAAGACACACTTTAACTATGTTCAGCCTGTTGAAATCTCACTTGGGTACAATGATAGAGAGCAGAAGAGGCACTATCATTATATCCCAATACTGCAAAGCCTCAAAGCAATGCTAAAAGATGAAAGTGCAGCTCAGCAGAGTTTTCGGGCAAAGGGGGCTTTGCGTTCTCCTTTACCTTGTTAAGGTAAACTAGGTTAGCCTCCTTGTGCACGCTTCTCAAATGTACTTTCAAATTCGTGGGATTTTTCCCTTTAATAAATTGTCGACATATTTTACCACCATCCACTGCAAGGCACTTGCTTTTATCTGACACATTTCCATCAACCTATGTTTATGCACATTTTGAAGTATCGCATTAGAAAATGTTGATGGAAACAGCAAAATTCATAAAAACTTCCTCAAAAATCGGAAAAACGTTTTTATTATTTTCCATGTTTTTGTGTCTAAGTGACTGATGGGAACAACAGTCTTTGACATTGGTCCAGTATTAAGCATAGAGAGTTTCAGAGAAAACTAAAGTAAACGTTACATCCCATGAACCAGTTGGTACAGTGTTGTTGTGTAACAGCACTACCTGATCTGTTCCTCATAGCAATCAGATCAAGTTCAATTGTGTTGAAACAAATTCCACAACTATTCCCCCACCCTTCTCAGACTCCGGCTGCTGCCACTCAGCAGTTAGGTGACTTTTCTAAGTATTTGATCTCGGTCCAATGGGGGTGAGAGAAGCTGCAAAGTCACATTCAGTTCTCCACCTGCTTTGTCTGACATTCATCTGCTGATAGGTCTGAAATTGTTTCCTCATACTTCTGGCTCTGTGTTGCTTCTTCTTACAGACACTTAACTCTCATGTTGTCCTCGGTCAAATTTGACCCGTTTTCAAAACTTCTATAACAGAAATTTGGGTTTCTTTTTAACCAAATTACTCAAATAACCATTATATATAGCATTTGAAAAAATTGAAATGGTTTCAAAACCTGACTAAACTTTGGCATACACACATCAGTAAAGGCTACAAAGGTTAGGATGGCTACAAGCTGTAACCACGGTGATTGATATGAGGATCATCTTCTGAATAATAATTAATGTTAGGCCCTCCATAAATTGATATTTCAAAAAAGTAATTTATTTAAAACAAGTAATAATGCAGTGTGATTTTAAATCAAATTAAGTCCCACACATAAATATGCTTGTTTTTTTCCCTTTAGTCTTTGCTATTAATATTCATCAACTGCACAATTAGAAAATTGCGTTTTTAAATAACTATGCATGGAAAATAAAATTACAAAAATGCTTTACTACTACTCTATTTTAGTCTATTATAATTGAGTGGAAAGATGCAAAAGATACTTTTGCTTTCAATATTACGGAGAGTGGTTTCTCAGAAATGGTCTCACTTGTTTGTAATTGTGTGTATGTGTGTGTGTGTATGTCTACTGTAGGCTGATTATATAAAAGGGAGCAGCAGAGTAAACTAAAACAGAACTCGCGCTTCCTTCCTGAGACAAACTGAGCGGTAACTTGCTGAACACACTGATCTGTAAGTCCACACTTTTTATCTTTTAGTGTTTCTGATAGTGAATATATTAGTTGTATTAACATAATTGTATGAATTAATTTTAGTATTAGAATTATTTGTTTTTGTAGGCCATCTTGAACAAGTATAACAAATGCACTGGTCAATTTGGCTCCCAGTTTGAGTTTTACATAAATAATTTTTTTTGCATGCCATAAAAAAGAGGTTTCAGACCATGATGACTAAAAGCATGGTAACCATCACATTGATGAAATATAGACAGTCGTAATTTAAGGAGGGCAAATATGGATTTTCAATATCATGTTTGGGTAGCAGTCACTGATGCTAGATGTTCATGTAACAATTACACTGTCTGTGTATCGCCTTTCGATATACTAATAATGACATTTATTTAAATTAGGTAATTGTTCTATTCCTGCAGACTTTTCTCCCTTGACTCTTCTGATTGCCTCGGGCAGGTCATACTGGAGCTAACTTGGTTCCCCTGGCAGGTAGGCAGCCGCCATTACACTAACTTTTGGGACATAATTCACCTTTTTTCAGGGTATATATGTGGTCATGTTAAAGGAAATGTGCAGGTGTTAAGAATAGATACAGGATCCCTATATAATCTATGGTGGCTCACTGGAGAGACTTAAGGCCGTTTTCAGACAGCCTGTGCTGGCTGTATGAGGGTCCAGCAAAAACACAGGTCTTATCATTCATTTTGAATGGGTAATGCTGGCTTACGCGGGGAGTGACACAGGGGGAAAACTCAAAAAAAATGCAGCAGGTCTGTGGTGAAAAGTTGAGACCGACTCAACTTTTAGAGAAACGCAACCCCACGTCACGCTCTGGTGGCCAATCATGTAACTGCTGATCAAACCTGTCAGTGTGTTTTGAGCTATGCAGGGTTTCAAGTCAAATTTAAGACTTTAAGACCTTTTTAAGACCTTAATGAATGAAATGAAATTAAGACCTATATCCTGACATAAAAGTATATATAGTATAAGTATACATATTAAATACAGTCATAGTATAAGTATATATTATATATACATAGTATAAATACAGACACAAAAGTTGTTGCAAAGTTAAGAAACATATTAAAATTAAATAAAAGTGATGAGCGAAAAAAGAACTACAGAATAAAAAAAACTTTCAATGAGCATTAATAGGATAAGCAGGTGGGGATACATACATAGGGAAATTAAGAGCCATTTAAAATAACTTTTAAGGCCTAGATTTTTTTAGACCCCACGGAAACCCTGGCTATGGTTTGAGGAGGCGTGAGAGTCCCGTACAGGAAACAGGAAACATCACTGCTTTATCGCTACCACAGGTACGTTTAAAATCATGAGGGTAAAAAAATAATACACCGCACAACCCTGCTGCAAATCACCAGATTGCTCTTTTAATTTAAATGCCCGGTAACAACTGAGCAACAGAGTCAGTATTAATGTTAGTTTTTACACCTTTGCTTGCTTTGAGTCAAAATTTCTGCTAGGAAATAGGTCTGAGTTGATGCTCATTTTCTTATGTATTAAAATGATATTGCCTTCCATATATTCTGTACACATCAGAAAAGAAAAAGAAAACAAATCATTTATTTATGTAGCACATTTCATACCCACTTGAAGTGTTTTACATAAAGATTAAAAGAAGAGAAAGAAAAAAACCTTACAATAAAGATAATGGTATCCATTCACAACAAACATGCAGGAATATTGATTGTTATTTCAGGAGACCTGAAAATACCTTCTGCTATTTTTATGTTTCTAGGTGACACTGTGGGCCCCATTTCAGAAGGCAGGTTTAGTTCAAACTTAGTGTTGGTTGACTCTCTGGAGTTTTGGGTTTCACAAAAACAGTTCAGCCACATCTCTGAGTCAGTTCCTATGGCAACGTACCAACGGTCTAACCTACTCGCTAGCAGGTTTTGTTCACCTGAGTTTATTTCTCCTTATAACCCTAGATGTTAAAATTCTTTACCTCCCATGTGTTAATAAACAATGACTTTTTAATGAAGAGATATCATACAAGTACAAATGCAGTACAGTACTCAATATTTGTCATGTTCATCCACCTTAACCCACTCCCTTTAACTTAGTTCATAGATATTGTCCCAATAACATGCTATAATGGAAAATATTCCCAAAAAATATTTTAACAATTGTTTTACATTTTCATCAGGTCCATTAAGTCAAAAACAACGCAGACAATAAAAATACTTGAAATAAATGAATAATAAGTCACAAATTAAATGGTATGGATTAGTATGGCTCTGTTCAGAGGACAGCAGCAGCAGCATTAGGGGACGATCACACAGTTTAAGATTTGGAGAGCTAAGCTATTCCCCCATATGAACAGAGCAGCAACGATGACATAGAAGCCTATGCCACATTATACACGACAAGGTGGAGCTGGGGAGGAGGTGGGTTGCATAGATGCGAGCAGCAAGCAGTTAGAGCAACTAAAGCTGATTTAAGTAGCCATTCAGCAGCGAGGGGAGTTGACCAGCTGATGCACTGATGCAGATGGTAGCACCGTGTTGGTGGCCAATAACGGTTAGCAGTGTCTTGACTACTTGGCCTGCCAGAACTGACGCTGACACTCAATTAATATTGCTTCTTGACAGTAGTACACTGTATCTGTGCCTTACGTATTTCAATATTAGTCGGATATCTGAGTCTGTATTAGTTTTAAGGTTGCACTAGGAGCAATAGGTAACACACAGGGATGCTGCAACTGAGGGTTGAATTCATTGCATTTTTAATTTTTGTGCTTTTCATCTTTTGCAGTTTTGGACCTGAGTGCACTTCCAGAGCCAAAGACATACATAGAAGACCTACACTTTTATTGCACAAACTTGGAGTCTTAAATGTTTTCTGATTTCTGATTGGTCATCTTGATTCTAAATTTAGGACTATAAAATGTTGAGTTATTTCAAAAGCCCCAAACGGCCTGCTGATGGTTATAAAGAAAAAAGCACATTGCTAAAACCTAAAATAGGGCCTCTCCCTGTTTATATAGTTGACCTGAAAGAAGAACAAATCAATGTTGATGGGTGCAAGCGATTCAGATTGGGTAAAGAGTCAAAAGATAAATCTAATCGCACCATAATGGTTCTCGGAGCAACTGGGGCTGGGAAGTCAACTCTCATCAATGGGATGATCAATTACATTCTAGGTGTTAAATGGGAGGATTCATATCGGTTTAAGTTAGTTGATGAGGGTCAGTCGAAATCACAATCTGAAAGTCAGACTTCTGAAGTCACGGTGTACAAAATCAACTACGAGGAAGGCTTTGAAATAGATTGCTCACTGACCATTGTTGACACTCCAGGCTTTGGAGATACAAGAGGCATAAAACGAGACCAGATGATCACAGAACAGATACGTAATCTCTTCTCTGCTGATTGTGGTGTCACTGAAATTGACGCTGTGTGTTTTGTAGCTCAGGCTGCTTTAGCACGACTCACACCATCACAGAAATATGTGTTTGATTCGGTGCTCTCAATCTTTGGCAAAGATGTGGCAGAAAACATCCGGGTTCTGGTGACATTCGCAGACGGACAGCAACCACCAGTTCTAGAGGCAATCAATGCTTCAGGTGTCCCATGTCCTAAAACAAAAGGTGGGCTGCCAGTTCACTTCAAATTCAATAATTCAGCGTTGTTTGCAGACAACAAATCATCTGCAGCAGACAGTATGAGTGGGGATGATGAAGATGAAGGAGGCTTTGATAAGATGTTTTGGAACATGGGAACAAAAAGCATGAAGAGGTTCTTTGCTGCTTTAAATATGATAGAAACCAAAAGCTTGACATTGACTAAAGAGGTCCTCAGAGAAAGAAACCAGCTAGAGAATTCAGTTGAAAATGTGCAGAAGCAGGTTAAAGTTGGGTTAGCCAAGCTCGAGGAGATAAAAGAGACAACTGGAAAACTAAAAGAGCATGAGGGAGAAATCAGCAGAAATGAGAACTTTGAGTTTGATGTCAACGTCAAAAAGCCTGTTCAAATAGATATTTCTGGAACTGGAACTTACATCACCAACTGTCAGCAGTGCCATGTCACCTGTCACTATCCCTGTGGAATACCAAATGATGCAAATAAAGCAGGCTGTTGTGCAATGGGAAGTAATGGATACTGTACTGAGTGTCCAAATAAATGTCATTGGAGTGTACATCATAATCAGAAGTACAAATGGGAGTATAAGGATGTTAAAGAAAAACTAACAGTGCAAGAGCTGAAAGAAAAGTACCAGAAGGCCACAAAGGCTAAAATAACTGTTGAAGAATTGGTTAATGAGCTGAAAGCTGACTATAAGCGTGTGCAGGCTGAGGTGGTGAAACTGATGGAGAGGTCTTCTCAGTGTTTAAACAGACTTAAAGAGATAGCACTGAAGCCAGATCCTCTCTCCACTACAGACTACATTGACATGCTTATTGAGGGAGAGAAAGCTGAGGCCAAGCTAGGCTGGAATCAACGAGTTGAGTCCTTGATGAACATGAGAGATAAAGCAGAGTTAATGGCTAAAGCAGCCAGAGGAGAGAAACTCCTCCATCGTCAAGAGTCTCAAATCTAGGAGCAAAATCAGGACTTGTGCCAACCAAGACTAAACACATTCCATCAAACATTTTTTAAATCACAAAAATGTTTAATTTCTTCTTTGTGTTTTGTGTTTACAATTTCAGTCGTAGTGCAGCAGCCTAGTTTGAAGCGTTAGTTTGAAACAGTTCCTGAAAGCGTCCTTATATGACGAGTTTGCAATGAGAAAGGGGTGTTAAATGACATGTGTCGACACGACACTCAAAGCTGTGTACCGTGCTATCTATACACTTTCAAATTGCTATCACATTGCTTCAGCTCTAATCAGACACCTACTGAAGGAAAAGCATGTGTTATGTCATTGTTGATTTTTATGTGTTGTAAAATGTGATCTTGTTCAGCCAGAAATTAAGCCGGATACTCTTCCAAAGTACATTGACATACTTATTGAAAGAGAGAAATCTGAGGTCAAGCCTCAGTGGAGGCAATGAGTTTGTTCTCTGATATTCACAAGACAAAAAGCAGAGTATGTGTCTTGTTACTAAGCCTGAGATTAAAATTACTTTGACTACGGAAATCTCAAGCATAAATTTGTTAAGATAAAATCTGGCGTTTCTTTTGTAAAAACGTGTTCCTGCAAATGTATTCCTTTGACTTTTTTATTCCTTTTGACCATTGACTTCCTGTCAGCATCACCACCAATGTAAAAGTCTGCAGTTCTTTTAACTCTGCAAACCTGAAAACTGAAAATGTGATCATAATTATATTTTATCATCATTTATGTAATTCCTTAAATGTTTACATATATCTACACTGCACTTAGTTTACAGTATCCAATACAGTGTTTTATATAAGGATATTAACTTCTTGTAAAGTTTTAAAGTTTTGTTTTCTGCTTTTCAATTTTTTCTTTGATATTTGAAAAATATAGCTTTTTTTTTAACAAAAATATGTATTGAATTGCATTTTATTTTCCTGTAGTATGGAGGCTACAAATAAAATCAGTTTTGTATAAATGCTGCTTTAAGTGTTTCCTGCTGTTTTCTGATGTGTCAACTCCTCTTCTAGGACATTTCAAATCAACCTTTACACAGTTTTGGAACAACTTCTAGTCCAACATCTTTTGGGCTAGACTTCTAGTCCAAGCAGTTAAAACAACTTCATAAAATGACTAAATATCAGAGATATGGAACAAACCTGACCACAATAGTTTCATTCAAAAAGATGAAAGTTAGATTTGACAGTTAAACGTACCTTTCTGTTACCTCACAATACGTTTTGCATTCCCACTGACCGATAGAGGAGAGCTGAGCTGTATTAGGATTGTGTTTAGTGATATGGGGAGGTTGTAATCACTTTGCACTTTGCTCGGCATATCCATCTGGGAACTTTCCGTTGGAGAACTTTTGAGAAGGGGTGAAAATACTGGTTAGCTGATTGGATGAACCATCTGTCTATCACCTATGTTGGTGACAGACGGGCCAAATCAACCAATCAGATCCACAAAGCATATGAAAATACAACCACAAGCCCGCCCCTGCTGCTGCAGGCAAAGCATAGCTCGTTAGCTCAGCAAGCAAGCAACATGTCGGTAAAGGAGATTTGCCGCTTGTGTAACGAGAATTTAGGAATAAAAGGCACCATTTCAGGTTCCTGGACCGCTGTCTGAAAATACTGGTTAGCTGATTGGATAAACCATCTGTCTATCACCACCTAACCCGCCTCAAAACCAATGCTGATTGGCCCGGTCGTTTGGCTAACCGCTCCAAATTTTCTCTATCTCAAGATGCCAGACTGATCTGCGAAACTGGAGCTCAGATCAGGACGGTCTCATGAGGCTAGAAACCTTGTCCACAGGGTGGCAGCACAGCATTTTCTAATAATATGATCAGCCGTTAATAAGAATGAGGTGGACAACTAAACTAGGGAATTGGGAAATCTGATGTTTGTGTTTGGGAAATTAGTATCTTACAGGATTTAGAAATTCTCCCACAAAAAAGAAAAAAATAACTTGCAAACTGTGAACTTATTGTTGACAGTTGCAGGTGAATTAACTTATTACTGATGCTGCCTTTGGAGTCACATGTTGCCATTTTGCAACTTCAATCTTCAAACATTAGCATATCATATAGTTTGTAACTTACCTCTGTTAGAGACTACGGCAGCAAAGAAATGTAATCATTTAAATTGATAAGAATTGAATACCTAATTATTAAATATACAACCAGTGCTGATTGCTTAATGTCTGAAATACAACTTGAGTCGGTAGATGAGAACCAACTATGTGGAGTAATATTATTTGAATTTCCCTCTTTAAAGCCAGCACAGAGCTCGGTTACTAAAAGACAATACCCCCTAGCAACAGTCTGTTCACCCTGCTGCCGAATGATAAGCGATGCAGTAGTATCTGCTGTTGTACCACAGGAATACAGAGCAGCTTCTTTCCTCCTAAACTCATCCTCTGTACTGTACCGTAAATAACAGGGCTCCAGACTGCGACCAAATGGTCGCATTTTACAAGCATTTAATGAGAAAGTGCGAGTAATTCTTAAAACATTTAATTTAATTTTTACCATATGCTGAAAAGGAGGAGAGAGCAAGTCAGCCAGAGTTGGCCAATGTGTGTGAGAGTGGGAGGGTCTGTGAGTGATTAGTGATAACGTCAACTATACACTCGTGTCTCTCTATCGTAGCATCACACTAATCGTCCGCACTCTGCACATGCTGTTGCACAGCACTCTGTTACCATGTTTCTGTGAAAATCCTGATGTTGCAGTCCATAATACTTTTACGAATGTCGATCTGCAGCCGAGGATTATCCCTTTTGTTTCCTAAAGACCGTACATTGGCTAGGAAAATGCTCTGTAGTGATAGTCGATAAGGAGTTAGCCTTAGCTTAACGCTAGCCCTCTTATCTTTGAAGGTTTTAACCCAGCTTGCCTGCACGTCTGGTCGGCAAAGCTGTGTGGATAGACCTCGGCAGTGCTGTTGTATTCGGCCTCATCACAAAATCGACCACATTTTTCCTTAGTGTTGTCTCAGTCACAGACAAAAAATATGAAGATTTATTTCACTTAAATGCCTGTTCATTCACTGATTTATTTGCATTTTTACATGCTTATATCAGCTCTGACCCGCCCAATGTAGGCTGAGTATTTTGCAGCGGCCTTTGTTCAAATCCAATCTGCGGTCCTTTGCTGCATGTCATAACTACCACCCTTTACTGTCTATCCACTGTCACTATCTAATAATAAAAACGCCCCCCAAAAAATAATCTCACACCCTTTAAAAAAGTATATTTGCATTTCAAAACCTTAGGAAATGGACAGCGACATGAACACACACGCCTATTAACTTGATAATAAAGCCGTAAAGTAGGCTTTCAACTCAGGACAGCGCCACTTCTCACAGATACAGATAGGATTGGAGATGAGAAGATTAACTGATATGCATAGGCGCCGATTTACGTTTTCCCCCGTGGATGCTCAGTATTTTCCGTGGGTGCTCAAGCTCTGGAGCACCTATCGGCACCTATGGCAGCATATTTACCCCCTTTGAATACTCAGAAAAGCAGGTCTCCCCACCTTATCACCTTAACTACAGGGGCATGATTAGATACTGACTTACAGCATCACTTCCTGGTATGGGAGCTGCAAGGCCTACAAATAAACCACCCCCCAAAAAAAACAAAAACCAAATGGGTTCATTCAATAAACCCATTTCTGATTCTGATTTGTGTCCGCATAAGTGTAATTTATGTGGCAATAAACTTTATTGGTGGAAATTTTCTAATTTTCTAAAAAACTATACAGTAAAATCACATGAAATTTGACATGTTCATAGTCACGGTCACCCTGAACAGGAATGTATAAGTGTACATTTGAGCTAACCAAAGGATTTTGTATATGACAGTACATGAATTGTGTCACGTGTAACTTGTGAAGTTGGTGAATTGCAAATTGAGGATAAAAAATTGCACCAAAAAATGGCTCTTCAGCATAGTTCAGCATTAATAACTTTGATATATATTTGGACACACAATGTAAAGTTGATCTTTGGGATATCTTTAGAGTACATGATTTGAGTTCAGCATTTTCAGTGAAAACTTCCACACAAAAAACTGAACATTTGGTATTAAAACATGTTGAATTTAATGACACTAAATATTAGTACAAAGTATCACCTTCATATTACCTCAGTTAAACCTTAACACACACACACACTCAAACACACACACACACACACACACACACACACACACACACACACACCATCTGTACACACACACAGACACAGACACAGACACACACACACACACACACACACACCATCCGTTCATTTCACTTCTTCATCAGGATTCATATACAAAAAAAAGAAAACAATATAAATATAAAAAAAACATTCTAACATAACGGTAACGGTAACATCAACATTTTATAGCATACTTAGGTTACCATAGGGAGTAAAGTGTGTATGTTGTCAAATGTCACAACAAATAAACATCTTTAAATGTTTTTTCATAACCTGTTTATGACTGATACAGTTACTATTACTATTACTTTAGATCACCCACACACAAGCTACCCATAGTTTCACTGGGTCATTGTTCGTACAATCATTAAATATTGTAGTACAAAATAGGTGATACATGTTTCATTATGGTACTACATGTAAATACATCCCTGTAAAAGTACTGCAGTAGTAGAGAGAATACTACAGACACAGTGGAGTCATTGAACAAAATCTGAAATGTATTGATGAAAAACAATAAAGTACGATCACAACATAGGTTTATTTGAATCAAAGCAAAAATAAATAGCTAGGAAACAGAAAAGAAAAGACAGTACTACTGTAAAACATCTAATGCAGTGTTCCTCAACTTTAAAAAGTACAACAGAGCTGTGATTACTGTACTTCTACATCTTCATCAACTCTGTGTTGTGGATTTGGCCACAGGTTCTCAACTACATCGCAATTAGCCAAACATCTTGGAAAAAACCTTCAGGCATGGCGAACAATGTGGTATGGTATGAGTATATTTGTATATGTATATATACAATATATATATATATATATATATATATATATATATATATATATATATATATATATATATATATAAAGTTTATATCTCAATCATCATTAACGAGTTTGCTTTACTCGTCAGGATCTGAGATCCTCGGCTTGTCAGTCATGGGGGTCGATGGTCACATGGATCTGCTCACAAAGCTCCGCCTCCTCAGGACTCAACTGATGTCGTATGTCCCAATCAGGTGTCTGCAACAGTGGACAGATTAAAAGTAGTATCACACATGTAATCTGTGCTGTATAACATGCATTAATATACTGAGTATTACAGGTTAAGAGTTAAACTGGTGTCCATTTCATTGAGTGAAATCTGTTGAGGATCTCAGGTTCTGATAGATCAGAGTTTCTAAAACTTGTTTTTTTACAGGTACCCTCATTTGAGAACACTGTGATAGATTATTGGTAATGTTTTAGTATCTTTAATGTCTGTTAAAACATGAGTAAAGCTTTATTTCCACATAAGAATGTTGTCACAACTATAGAAAACAACAAATCATAACACTGACAGATACAAATCAAGTCCTAAAAAGTGCAGAAAAGGAAGCACATGTCAAGTTCACAATTTAAAAACAAATGATATCCTTTACTCTAAGACAAAAACAAGGATATCAAAAAATATGTTTATAGACAAATGCAGACACATTACAACTTCCAGGTTTTAATCATAATGTGTTAAACTTTGTGTTGTCTTTAAGGGTCAAAACCAAGTCTTTTTTGTCACACGCCATTTTTGTTTTTTTTCAACATTTTCAAATATGTTTTTTACTGCCACCGGTACCATATTTACACCCCTATAACCTTATCACCACTAGTTTTACACTTATTTTTTGAACTGATGGTCAGTAAGCCTTATTAATATGAAGTAAAATCACATTGTCTTAAAAAAAGCAGGAATTGTAAATTATTTTAACTAATAAGATCAGAGGATGTCTATAGATAATCACAGACTGTCAGTTTACAGTTTTTCTTGATTGCTTTGACCTGCTTAAAGAAACTGGGATCCACTTGGTTTTCATCATCACCGTCTCAGCAGAGCAGAAGACACCTCTTGCAAATGTGTTAACCCTTTCTCATTGGATTGACACATTTCCCCCACGCTTTTGCAGAACAGTTAACACGGATGTCATTCAAGCAGTCCAACCTCCACTGTTTTAGCTATGGTAACCAAACAGAAACCATCTGTTCCTAACTATTAGAAACTACCTACATCAGTAAGAAATCACTGAAGCACCTCTTTGACACTCCTTGACACAAATCTTCAATTAGCAATCAGTCAGCAGGGTTAGGCCATGTGGCCCCATCATCAAGACAGAAGAGACTGAGTATCAATAGTGGCTATTTTTTATACTCTACAGCAATAGATGTTTATACTTTACTGTAATATATTTTATTTTTATTTTCCTAATTTCTTATACTCTAATAGAATTTATTTTGGTTTGGTTTACATGTATTTTGTGTAAAATTTACAGTATTTCAGTTTTCAGCCACAGTTTGAAAATAACAATGGAATCAATAAAATTTGCATCAAATCATTTCTGATTCTGGATCCAATTCTTGGCAAGAAGGCAAATTTGACAACAAATGGCTCTGGCATGAAAGCTCCGTACAGTAATATGCTACAATGACAAGCAATGGTGCACTGATTCGCACTGAGTGCTGTATTTTGTATTTTGTTGTCCACTGTGTAATGGTTGATTGGAAGAGCTCATAAACTTGTTTGCAAGTTGTGTTGTTTGAATGCAAAATTTGCTTTTGTTTTAAATGTTTTGGCACGGTTAGAGCCTTTTGCAAACAAAATGTTTCATTTTGACCATGAGGGCCACTGTTTCGGCCTGTGTGTTAACTGTTTTGAAAATGTGGAGTTTGAGTTGACTGCTGTATCAAAGTAATCAAGAAAAACTGTAATCAGGACAATGCTATAAAATTGAATAACAAAACCCAAACGTAAATGAAAGTACCAAGCTGATCCTAAGAGCGTTTTAAAAAATCATCCATCCGTGTTATTTTTTGGGCAATTATGTATAAAGAAACACAAAAATCTGTTATAGAATATTTAAAAATGGGTCAAATTGGACCCGAAGACAACAGGAGGGTTAAATACTTATTTAACAAGTGACTGCACACTACTACACATGCTGCACTACCAGAGCTATCAACTTGTGTCCAACTTTCACAGTAAAAGTAAAGAAGAATCCTCCCATTGTAGAAAGTGTAAAGGATCCAACCAGTTGTGTGTTTAATGGTCTCATCATCTCAGCTGATGTTATATTGTTGGCTAGTTTCCTTTATAATAAAACATCAGATTTTATAAACTACATGTGTTTTGTGTGCAGGAATCTTAATGTGTAAAGTAACTAGTAACTAAAGCTGTACCAGATGAATGTAGTGGAGTAACTAAAGTAACTAGTAACTAAAGCTGTAACAGATTAATGTAGTGGAGTAACTAAAGTAACTAGTAACTAAAGCTGGAACAGATGAATGTAGCGGAGTAACTAAAGTAACTAGTAACTAAAGCTGTAACAGATGAATGTAGTAGAGTAACTAAAGTAACTAGTAACTAAAGCTGTAACAGATGAATGTAGTAGAGTAACTAAAGTAACTAGTAACTAAAGCTGTAACAGATGAATGTAGTAGAGTAACTAAAGTAACTAGTAACTAAAGCTGTAACAGATGAATGTAGTAGAGTAACTAAAGTAACTGGTAGCTAAAGCTGGAACAGATGAATGTAGTGGAGTAAAAAGTACAATATTTCCCTCTGAAATGTAGCGGAGTAGAAGTAGAAAGTAGCATGAAAAAGTATTTGAAAACATTTGGACTTAAGTACAGTACTGGAGTAAATGTACTTTGTTACATTCAACCGCTGGACGGTGCATTGCATTTCTTGCATGCTTTGTTTACATTCAAAGTGTTCATTCTTTGCACATTTTCTGGAAAATATATTATTTAAAGGTACTTTATTGTTACATACACATACATGAAGCGAAATTCATTCTCTGCATTTAACCCATCCCTCAAGGGAGCACTGGGCAGCCAATCACAGCGCCCGGGGACCAACTCCAGATCTGAGTCAGCGCCTTGCTCAAGGGCACTGACGGGAGAACCTAGTACATGTTTTTGATGGTGGGGGGACTGGAGCTCCTGGGGGAAACCCACGAAGACATGGGGAGAACATGGAAACTCTACACAGAAAGGCCTGGGACGACTGGGATTCGAACCGGGAACCTTCTTGCTGGCCACAGTGCTAACCATCTCATAATATTCTTTGCTAAATTTTACATCCTTAAACGTTAATTTGCCAGTATAACCTCACTTTATTGTGTTGATGAAAGAAATGGTGCAATACATTAAGACAATTACTTCGTCAAAAAACTAAAAGTGATTATAACTGTAAGACTGTACTCTAATATTGTCACGTTGCTGACCCCTGGCATGTTTTATGTTCATTTTATTTTGTGACTTTTTTGTTTTTCCACTTTTTCAAATGCGATTTTTTTTTCCAGTCTGCTTTCATGTATATTTCTGTATATTTTTTACATCTACTAAAAAATACTGAGTTTAAATAAAATGTTAAAAAAAGGCTTTATTTACATTTATTTATTTATTTTTTTCAGTTCTTGTACTGACTTTACATACATAGTTGGCCTAATTATGTCATATGTCAAGTTTTTCTTTTCTTTAATGTTTTTGTCTTGAACAAAATGTTTGAAATGAATGTGTTAATGAAGGAAACTACAGCACGGACTCACTGGGCTCTCTGACATTCCTGAACACAATAAACTGTCACCTTCCCACCACACTCTGCTGCTGTCCCTCTTTATGGTTCCTCTGGACAGGGAAAGTTAGGATTTCAGGTTTCTTAACTCGTCCTGAATAATTCAAAACCAAAACTGTCCGTATCATTTATCTCAGTCAATACAAGGTAATCATCAGTTTTATAAAAGGAGGAGATATGTCAGTCTAAGTGAACTATTTGAGAAGTTTAGAGAGGGAATGTCTCTGTGGTGAACTGATAACTCAGACATCTGAACATGAAGAAGGACCCCAGACTCTGCAGCCCAAACACACTGAAAGCCATAATCGACTAGCCTCATTTTAGTGTTAATTTCATCAGACGAGACGAGACTAAATATGTTTGTCAACGACCTTTTTTACCATGACTAAGACGAGACGATGACGAGATTGCACCAATGTCCCAAAAACGCTGGCTAAGACTAAAACATGCATTATTGTTGACAAAAAAAGACAAGACTAAAATTGCATAAAATCATAATTTTCGTCTACAATCATCTATATATTTCTTTTTTTTTATCTAAACCTGAACCAAACCTTAACCCTAACTATCGAGGGGGGGTATCTGTAAAATACAAAAGTTTTGTGTATTACAGATCAGTGGTTGCGTTACACTTTGTTCCATGGCATACAGGTAAAAAAAAAGAAGTCATAATCTAGTCTGTTATTACCTGTCAATTCTATTTTAATGATATTAAGACATAGCTTATTTTAATTGGGAAGTAATGTGCCTGAATAGAAATGAGGTAGACTGTAGAGAAAAACAGCCACACTTGTTAAAAAAAACACAATATTTCCCTGTGAGTCTTTGTGGTCTTCATGTTTTTGTCTCTGTAGTTATTTTGTGTCTCTATTGGTCTTTTCAGTATCTATAAGAGACATTAGCATGTAACTATAGCTGTCAGATAAATGTAGTGGAGTAAAAAAAACACAATAGTTCCCTCTGAAATGTATCAAAGTAGAAGTGTAAAGTAGCATACATGGAAAAGTACCTTCAAACTGTAGTACAGTCCTAGAGTAAATGTAGTCAGTTACTTTGTCAAACTGTAGTACAGTCCTAGAGTAAATGTAGTCAGTTACTTTGTCAAACTGTAGTACAGTCCTAGAGTAAATGTAGTCAGTTACTTTGCAGCGCTGCTGTGGGACTGACCTGAAAGGTCCTGGAAGAGAAAACGGAGCTGCAGAAAGTAAAGAAAGCCATACTGACACATCAGAGGACAACAGACAACACTTGAGGCATAATAACATTTAGTTATTGTTTATTATTAAATTATTTCCCCATCTTTCAGTGGCAGCTATAATATTACCCCACAGGACAATAACATGTGAGTAAATATACATTAAGAGTCATTTAAAGTATTCACATTGTCTTCATGTTTTAAAATTTCCAAGAAAATAAACTTAATGTGTAATGTAATAGTAGATAAACATGTTAAAATAAGCAGGAAGCTGTTAACCCAATGTACAAATATCAACAAAGTAAACTGGGTGCAATGAAAACATATTTAAAAATTTATCTCAACCTCCTTATATTTGAATTTGTATTTTACAGAATTATTTAGTTTCATTATGATTCAGTAGAACACAACAACATGAACATTTATGCACATCAATACAATAACTCATTAACATTATTCAGTTTGTTTTTCAAATGTCAAAGAAAATAAATTGAAGAGCAGATAAAAGAAACTTAAAAACTTAACAAGAAGCTAATATTCCTGTTTAAAACCCTGTATTAAGTAAATATAGCTAAACCTTTTTATAAAAAATAATAGTTAAATGATGAACATCACATTTTCAGTGTTCAGGTTTGCAGAGTTAAAAGAGCTGCAGACTTTTACATTGGTGGTGATGGTGACAGGAAGTCAATGGTTCCAACACACAATGTGGTCACACTTAAACATTCATCACCACACGTTGATCTGTGTTTCCCTTCTTGGTGAACAACATGTAGCAGTATGAGTTGAACTCCTAACTACCTGGCGCTCTTTTGACCAATCACTGCCTCAGGGCCCTGTATAAAAGCAGCTAGTTGTCCTCCTTCCGCCCTCTCTTGGGCCAATGTCTGAGTCACCAGTTTTACATGAATGAATGTAGCTGAGGGGTTTGGCTCCCTACATTAATTTGGTTGATTTAGTTGTTTCTTTCTTTACTTTCTTTCTATTTTTCAATTTAGTTAAAAGTTGTAGTCATATTTTGTTTTCTTTTCATTAGTGAGTTTTCTACTTAAAGCTTGAGTTTTTTTGGTTATCTTATTGTGCTAATTATAATTAGTGTTTTGTTTCTTTTGATTTTATTGCAAAGTCTTTTCTTTGGAATTCTTGTTTTGCACGGCCTCCTGGAGCCACTAGTGGTTCTGGCCTTTATATTGTATCTATAGTGTGTTAAAGTGAACCCCTTTAATTGTGTGTGTGTGTGTGTGTTTTTCCCATTTCTCTCCCCATTTTTAGTTGCTGAGAGCCAAAGGTGGTGGTGTTGGTGTCTGGGTGGTGGTTTCTCCTTCCCTGTGTGCTGTGTCTCCCTGTTTTCATTTGCTTTGTTCACTGTTGTGTTTTTGTGTGTTCACGGGTGAATTTCCCTGGGATCCCCTTACTGCCCTCGTACCCCCTTCTCCGCCACTGGTAAGCCTCAGCAAAATTATTTTCTCCCTTTTTGGGGTGAATGTGTTTTAAATTGATTGTTTTTAACTTTATTGAGTTTATAAAAGAATAAAAATGTATTCCGTTGAAAGTTGAACCTCGTCTTTTGCGACTTTTGTATACTGACCTGTGTGACCTTAAATATATCAATAATCTTGCAATTGGAAGTAAAACCATTCATTAGTAAGTGATATCATTCTCTGGGTGAAATTCCCAGGGTGGCGTTGTCTGTGTTTTTGAGGTGGGCTTCATCTAGAATACTACCTCCTCTGTTCTGTCAGCTCTCGTGCCGCCACAAACATGCAACAAACTCCTGAAGGAATACATTTACTCAAAAGAAACTTCAGTTTTTGTCTCAGACATATTTAGGATTGAGATTTTCTTGGTTATTTAAGTCATGTAAATCTCGGTATCGAGACTATTTGTCCTGTTTGTTCTTTATAATCTGTGTCAGAAAAGATTTCCTCTTTGTCTTGGTGGTTATCTGTTTAGGTCTTGGCTGATATTGGTCTTGTCTTGGTTGGCACTGATCTGGGTGTGTTCTGCTTTGTTCATAATCAGTGGTCCTTTCTTTGCCTTGGTTTGTATCTGGCTCAGTCTAATCTTGGTCTGCATTAGAGTTGATCTTGTTTTGGCATTGGTTTTCATCATTCTCGCTTTTGGCCCATTTTTGCTGTCAGTGTTCGTATCATTCTAGTCTTGGTCTTCTGGTATTAGTCTCAATGTTGTCATGGTTGATGTTTTTTTTTTTTTACTGATTTCAACAGTGGAAGTCAGTAAGGTGAACTCGGGAGAAGTTTCTCTCCTCTGGCTGCTTTAGCCATTAACTCTGCTTTATCTCTCATGTTCATCAAGGACTCAACTCGATGCATCCAGCCTGGCTTGGCCTCAGACTTCTCTCCCTCAATAAGCATGTCAATGTAGTCTGTAGTGGAGAGAGGATCTGGCTTCAGTGCTATCTCTTTAAGTCTGCTTAAACACTGAGAAGACCTCTCCATCAGTTTCATCACCTCAGCCTGCACATTATCATAGTCAGCCTTAAGGTTTTTAATCAATTCCTTAAGTGTTTTAGCACCTCTGAAACACATTTGTATGGCCTCAAGCTTGGCTATCCCAACTTCAACCTGCTTCTGCACATTTTCAACAGAATTCTCGAGCTGCTTTCTTTTTCTGAGGACCTCTTTTGTCATTTTTAAGCTTTTGGTGTCTATCGTATTTAAAGCAACAAAGAACCTCTTCATGCTTTTTGTTCCCATGTTCCAAAACATCATATCAAAGCCTTCATCTTTATCATCCCCACTGTCGTCTGCAAACAACGCTGAATTATTGAATTTGAAGTGAACTGGCAGCCCACCTTTTGTTTTAGGACATGGGACACCTGAAGCATTGATTGCCTCTAGAACTGGTGGTTGCTGGCCGTCAGCGAATGTCACCAGAACCCGGATGTTTTCTGCCACATCTTTGCCAAAGATTGAGAGCACAGAATCAAACACATATTTCTGTGGTGATGTGAGTCGTCCTAAAGCAGCCTGAGCTACCAAACACACAGCGTCAATTTCACTGACACCACAATCAGCAGAGAAGAGATTACGTATCTGTTCTGTGATCATCTGGTCTCTTTCTATGCCTCTTGTATCTCCAAAGCCTGGAGTGTCAACAATGGTCAGTGAGTAATCTATTTCAAAGCCTTCCTGGTGGTAGATTTTGTACACACTGACTTCAGAAGTCTGATTTTCAGCTTGTGATTTCAACTGATCCTCATCAGCTAACTTAAACCGATATGAATCCTCCCATTTGACACCTAGAATGTAATTGATCATCCCATTGATGAGAGTTGACTTCCCAGCACCAGTTGCTCCAAGAAGCATTATGGTGCGATTAGGTTTAGGATTACGTTTTGACTCTTTCCCAAAACTGAATTGCTTACACCCTTTCAGGGGGACTTTATAAACAGGGAGAGGCCCTGTTCTGGGTTTTAGCAATGTGCTTTTTTCTCTATAAGCATCAGCAAGCCGTTTGTGGCTTTTGAAATAACTCAACATTTTATAGTCTTCTTTCTGATGTTCTAGCAATGTGCTTTTTTGGAATTTTGCAACATGCGTTATTTTAGTTGTGCAGAAATTAACAGCGATGCTTTCTTTGCTTGTTCCAGCTTCACCACAATCACATCTGACCCTGACAACAAATTCTGTCTCTGACTGAAGCTCTGAAATGATCGCATTTTCAGCTTTTGGCATCATTCGGCACCAGAGGAGATCTTCCTCTTTCATCCTGTTGTCTGTTTTGGCGTACTCCATGATGTAGCTCAAAATGTGGACATCTTGTCCAAGCTCAGCAGGTTTCTCCCAGCTAACTGATATCTCTCTTGAGTTTGGTTCAACTTCAGGTTTTCCAGGAGGGCTGCAAGGTAAAGTTTTAGTGGAACCAGTGACTTCATTGGCTGGCCCAACACCTACTGAGGTCACTGCTCTGCATCTGAACATGTACTCTGTGTTAGGACTCAGATCGCTCACTGTGACTTCTTCAGCTTTTGATGCTGTCTTCTGTTTCCATCCATCCTCTCCACTGACACAGTACTCAACAGAGTAAGAGGTGATGTCCTCTGCTCCAAATATGGGTGGAGAAACCTTCAGTGTCACACTGTTGTGGTTTATATCACTTACTGTCACTGTTTCAGGCTTTGAAGGCGGCTCAAAGTTCTCACTTACAGTAAAGCTTTCTTCATAAAGGTAGATGCGTGAACCTTTCTGTATCTCATTTGTTGAACCCACTGTCAGGAACTTGATGTTTTTGTTCTCCTTGTTGGCCTCTGCAAAGTCACTGAAGAGATTTGCTTTATGTCTCATTTCTTGTGCTACTTCTCTTGAGGCGTACCATTGTTCCTTCTCTACATCATAAGTATGTGTATGTTGAAGGTCTTCCGGTGTTTGTTTTAAGTAGTTTGATAAAGCTGAGAGGTACGGTTCAGTACTTCGTAGTGAGGTGAAGACAAAACACACAGCATGTTTAGCACTGAGACTTTCTTTGTACACGTCTGTTTCAGATGAGACAATCTTGGTGTTTTTCATCATATTGGTGAAAGTCGTTAAAGTGTAGATTTCTCTCTCTCTACAGTTAATCCACTCGTTTAGGTGTTTGCTGTTGAAAGGAGAAGAATGTCTCTTCTTCAGGATCTCTGCGAGCCCATCCTCCTCTTCTCCTCCTCCTCGGATTGACGGTAGTTTCTTTGCCAAGGTTTGTTGGAATTCCAGTTTGAATTCTGAGCACATTTCTCTAAATGTTATAATCTTGTCGCCAATCTGTGGGAACTGCTGTGCAGTGGTGGTTCATTTCCAGCTCACTGAAGTCCTCTAGGACATTCTGTGATTCTTGAACTAATTTTGAACTTATCTGGCGGACGAGTTTAGCAGCTTTAGAATCTAAATTGATCTAAATGATGTAGGAGATTTCTGAAGGGAAAAGTCTCCAAAGAATCTGCAGGACAATTTGTCAACTTTTTCTTTGTCCTTCTTTTCCATTTTCAGCGAACCTTTACCCTCAATCGCCAAGCTGGGAATCTCCTTGATCATCACCTTCAAGTTTCCCTCAATGTCTTGATGATCTTCCTTTTCGGACACCTCACAGTCAAAGACAAAGAAGGCTTGTGCCCCATAAAGAATAGCTGTGACTACGTGTGTTGCTAATCCTTTATCAAAGACATATGGATGCTTCACATTGCCTCTTCCAAGATGATCCATCGACAGTTCCTTGACATTTGTGTTAGCTTTGTATTTCAGAGTTACTCTGGCCTGATTTTTGGAAGTCTTACTGTCATTCAGGTATTTGGCCGATCCTCCAACCTCTACCAGTCCCCCCAAAAAACTTGCCTTAAGTGATCCTTCAACATTTAGTGCTGAATATTTATCTGCAATTGATTCAGATGCAACTATCTCAAAATCATTATAGTGCTGCAGTCTTTCTCCAATATTACTAATCAGGTCATCATGGTCCCACAGTGTCATTCCTGCATAAGAAAACAAAAATAAAGTTAAACTTTCAAAACCAGCCAGACAGGAGAAGGTGTTGTTACTAGGGGTGGGAATCACCAGAGGCCTCACAATACGATATCATCACGATACTTATGTCACAATACAATATTATTGTGATTTTAAATATATTACAATATTCTGTGATATATTGCAATTTATTACCTTTTTTCCAACTTCAAATTTTTCCCAATTTCAAATTATGTCCCCCAAAGAAAACTTTGTCAACATCTGTTTTATCTAAAAAGATACATTTCTCTGGTTGTTCATCTCACTTCAATTTCATTGCTGCAAAATGGGATTGTCAAGCAGACAGACTGACCAACACATATATAATAAAAGCTTGATACTTGGCATCTGTGTATCGATACAGTATTGTCACAAAAAATATTGCGATACTATGCTGTATTGATTTTCCCCCCCACCCCTAGTTGTTACTTCCTAAAAGACAGATAAACTGAATTTATTTTGAAAGTTTTAGCACCCACCTCATCATTCTTCCTGATTAAATTGTTAAAAAAACTAAAATTTAGAATTGTTTGTTCAGTGATATAATTCCTCATAATGTGTGATAACAGTTATACTGTACATATTGGATCCTGTATTTATTGTTTATTCATACTAATGTTTAAAATGTTTATGTTTATGTATGCACCGACTACCAAGGCAAATAACTTGTTACTTACTTGGCAATAAATCCCTTTCTGATTCTGATAATAAAGAGAACCCTTTATGCTTTGTAGAGAAAAGAGCGGGATCAGTTTTATCATTTGTGTTATATTGTGTTAATTTCGTCAGACGAGACGAGACTAAATACGTTCGTCAACGACCTTTTTTTACATGACTAAGATGAGACGATGACAAGACTGCGCCAATGTCCAAAAACGCTGACTAAGACTAAATTAACATGCATTATTGTTGACGAAAAAAGACGAGACTAAAATGTTTTGCATAAGATAAAAACTAAGATAAAATCTCTCTTCATTTTAGTCTACAATCGTCTCTACTTTTTCATCATGAGATAGAATATTCAGCTGTTACTGAGACCCGACAGGTGCCCTAATGACCGGTATCTACCGGACCGAATAGCCTGCGCTTCTCTCTGATGCTCCTCAACGGACGTTAGAGTCAACCGAAACATCGCTGCACGGGGCGCTAGTTAACGCTACACTTGGCAGCAGGTAACGTTAGCATACCGTTAGCTAGCAGCTGGATTTAACACAGTTAAAATGCTGACAGCTAAACGGTGTAAAGGTTTGTCTCTATTTCCAACACGAGACGTACGACAGTCTGCAGCTGCCGTTGTCTGAAAAACAACACATGCTGCTTTCACTTGAAATACGCCTCACCAGTTTTGTGCTGCATTTATTTTAGTGTAAAATATCCCTTCCCCATGCAGTGTTTTTTTTCGTCATTTACTGGTGAAATAAGGAAGAGGCTTAATATTTATATAACTTTATAGCATTTATTTGTTTTTATAACTATTTGACTGAAATGGTTATCAGGAATAATTTATTTAAAAAAGACTAAAATGTTTTTACTAAAACTTGACTAACAAAAAATTTTGGCACAAGACTAAGACTAAGACTAAATTAAAAATAGGTGACAAAATTAACACCAGTGTTATAGGGTATCATTTGTGTTCTTGAAAGCTTATTTGGTGTTACTTCTTTAGTGAAGAAGTTCACTGTTCACAGAAAGATCTGTGAGTGCTCCAGAATATCCAGGACATGTGTCAGGAAACAGATGTCACTCCTCTTTTTATCCCAATTCCAGAAATGTAAAATACCTCCCGGTGCAGCAGTGAGTGATCACATTAAAATAATCTGGATCACCAATAAAAACGAGCTAAACTGATCAAAAGATCAGAGATAAAACGTTGTTGAATATGACTACGATGAAAGTTTGGTTGTGAATCCTTACCAGGGACAATTGCGTCTTCGCGGCAGTCGTACAACATCCCGAGACCAAAAGGCCGGCCGAGCGCCGCCATCTCCATCGTCCTGCTGGCTCCAGAGTCCATTGCTCAGCCTGCTCTAGACAAAAATGGATAACAACTTGTTAGTTCACCTGTCTGACTGAAATATTTGGTAATATGAATGACTTTAATTGATGCAATAGACATAAACATTACTCCAAAGCAAGAAGTTGTCAATTTATAAAATAGGATGTTTCATGAAAAAAACCACAAACAGATGTATAATATATATATATTATTATATTATAATATAATATATTCTTGGATAAAATTCTCATCACACGTGACAGCCATTTTAATTCCAGAACTCGCCTTCCTACTTGCACATGTTCCATCAAAACAAGTTTGTTCCCTTAGCTATTTTGAAGAGGCACCATTGCTGCATCCAGCGCTGCCCAAGACGATTGTGATTGGTTTAAAGGAATGCCAATAAACCAGAGCATGTTTCTCTCCTATCCAGACCTTCCCTTCCCAGTGTTGTGAAGAAGGGTCTGGCAATGAAAGACTTCCTCTGACATCTTTAACCCCACTCTGAGATCTGCTACAGGCTCTTACATCCCAGATGACTATAGACTGCATCAGAGGACACAACTGAAGATTCTAATCTAGATTCAAAAGACACTGATGTTTACATTTTAAATAACGTGTTAGTGTTAGTTATCTAAATGCCTGGCCAAAGGACAAAGGCTTTGGACGTTGGGCTGTCTTGGCTGACATGCCTCTTGGGGGACAGGGACAGTCAGGACAGGTGGTTCCCAGTTTTAAAAAAGGGGACCGGAGAGTGTGCTCCAACTCAGCTTCCCGGGGAAAACCTATGCCAAGGTGCTGGAAAGGAGGCAACCGATATCTAACCTCGGATTCAGGAGGAACAATGCAGACTTTGTCCTGGCGATGGAACAGTGGACCTGCTCTTCGCTACTTGATGGGGCTTGGGAATTTGCTATTCCAGTCTCATGTGCTTTGTGGACTTGGAGAAGGCTTACAATTGAATCCCTTGGGTCGTCTTGTGAGAGCTCTTGGAGGAATATGGGGTACCGGGCCATTAGTATGTATCAGGGTTGGTACACAGATTTCTGTGCCTCATTTCGGTGACACTTAAATGCCTGCGCTGCACTCTGGTGCTCCGAAACGGACCTTACAGGCAACAGAAGCATCACTGCATGTGACGCTAGTTAACAATACACTTGGCAGCAGGCAACGTTAAGCCTAACATTAGCTCTGTGGCTGTTTTTCCCGGGAAAGGATTCCATCACAGTCTGAAGCTAAAGACACAGAGTAGACTAGCTGCACTTTGAGACACCATGGACACTGCCAGAGAAACAACACATACAGGACTTAATGTTGCATTCAATTGCACCTTGTGAGCTCATGATGCTTGCAATGTTGCTGTAAATGAGACTGAATTAAGGCATGTCTATCACCTTCTCTCCTAGGGTGACTGGTGCCCCGATCTTATTCTCTTTTGAATATTAAACAAAGTATTGTTCACAGCCAAAATAGAATAAAGGCATTCTATAAATGAAATATTAATTTATTATAATGAATTAATCAACTATCTAAATACCTTACATCTCCTAAAGAGAAAAGTAATTATTGCATAATTACTTTTCTCTTTGGTTCATTTCAGACATCTAAAAAAGTTTAAGTTGATCCGAACACTTGCTTTAAAAAATATTAAGGCCTTTAGTCTGCAGACTACCTCAAGGATCATTCTAATTTATTATAACTTGCACTTTATTTTGTTAGTTTTGTCCATACTTTTGTATCAGTCATAATAACTTTGTACTTACTTAGTTAATATCTGAGATCTGGGAACAAGGTTGACATCACTGTAGAGAAACAGACGGTCAGACAGGTTAGAAACAAACGTAGCAGAAATTACAACATCCTGATTTTGTTATGTTTCCATGTTTTTAAAACTCATCGCGTCTCCCTCTTTGTTTCTGTAAAGCAGTGTTATTTAAATAAGGATAACTTGCCATTGCAAAGAACAGTAACCGTTGTAGGGGGCTAACTCATTCTGTTTCTAAGGTCAATAGACAGCGCTGGGCGCCATTTTCTTTTGAACTCGTCAAATAATCACGAGAAACCGTTCAATGTTTATTCTACTCTTATTTTATTTTCATGGTTAAAAGACAAAGAGAATAAAGTTTATACCAAATCATTTAACTGAACATACTATACTTCACACTACTAACCACGCTGCAACCTTTGTTTGGATTTTCATCCACAAACGTTTTATGTGTACATATATCTATTTTCACACAACTTGTCTTTACAAAATATATACCATATGTTTTTCTGCTTATTTTTGTTGTCCATTGACAGCTGCTCTCAGGATTAAAACCTGTACAATGCTTCCCTCTGGTGGCTGCTACAACACACTGCCTCAAACACCACCTCCTACTACAACTGGTGCTGCTGCTTGGAGCAGCATTCAGCTGCAGTACCGGAGGCTGCACTTTTAGGACTGCATCCTAGGACCTTTTTGCTTTTTGCAACTGCGCAAACTACTGAAGTGGGTGACCGCATGTTCTCTTAATACATCCATGCATTTCTACCATGGATGTAACATTATATATGTATAATATTTCTGTCCAGAAATAAACCTTTCAAACTAAGAATCTGGACAAAAGTAGTATTTGGGTTGAAGAAACCTTTAAAACTATAAGTACTTTGACAGAAAGAACAATTTGGGTGGAATCAACCTTTAAAACAAACTACTAGGGTCCTGGAAATGCAGTCCTGAAAATGCAGTCTCTGTTACTGCAGGAAAATAGTATTGGCTGATTCTGCTGCTAATGGACTCTCCACTTAGCTTACAGTTTTTTCCAACTGCTTACACACAAAATCTTTTCATGTCACACGATTTTTGAAATCTCTCACTGAAAGTGCAAAACTACAAATCTCCAAAACACAAAAAGATAAAAATCTAACAGGAAGTGACTTGCTTTCCTTTTCTAAACACAACCAATCAAAATGCTACACTTATTTACCAGGGCCCACACACACTCCTCACATTTGCAAACCCATTATGTCATAACTGAACACTAACCAATCACTGCTTTAGTATAGGCCTATACAAAGGTCAAAGGTCAGATTACCTGTTTTGAACAATGGATGCCAACAATAGACAGAGAGCAAGAGGAAGAGGAGGGAGAGACAGGGAACAACAACGAGGAGGAGGAGGAGGAGAAGGAGGGAAGAAGAGGAAGGAGAGCAATCTCTGATGATATCAGGGCCACACTTATTCATCATGTGATCAACCACGGATTGACCAATGAGAGAAGCCCATCTTGAGTAGCTTTACAGTGGCGTCCATACTGCATACAACTATCTAAAGACTATTTCAGCATTACAAATCAATCAGAATTTTTTTTTTGCATACAATCGCCCCGACACACAAGCATGCACACACAAACACACAACACACACACACACACACACACACACACACACACAAATGTGAGGCAGAAACGCTTAATGTGAGATAACATTCATAATAATAGGACTTTGGGTTATATTTTTGGACAGCTTTCAGTGGTTATGAGGCGAAATATGAGAGAGAAATTTGGTGATCAGGTACATTAAACCACGTTAAGCTTTTTCATCACCATAGGCGTCTAATGAAGAAGAAAACGTTAATGTGAAATAACTTCTATAATCGTTTGATTTAAGTTTAGTTTTTTTGGCAGGCTTAAAGTGTTCATGACAAGATATGGCCATGAGAAATTTGGTGTTCATTGATCGATGTTTAGGTACATTAAACCATGTTAATTTTTTTCACGTTAAGCGTTTTAGAATGTCCCCTGCCTTTCTAATGCTTTTTGAAAACTTACAGCTTTTTTCTTCATAAAATGTGTCATCATCAAATTTTTGTATACATTGTTATTCATTTACTTTAGTAAGCTGCAGGACAGCGTCTTTCAAAATATGACCTCCGCAAAAGAGAAAAAAAAATGAATGCGTCATTGTACCCAGCACTTCTGAAAATGCACTTCCGAATCTGTCTCTGTCCCCAGCACATTTCAAACCAATCTGACGCCCATGTGCATTTGTGATACTTATAATACTGTTCAGTAAAGTCTTAAAGCTACTCTATCATCTCTGTTCTCATTTCAGTGTTTTAGTACAATTAGACCATTAATGAATAAGCGGAGAATAGGCATTGAGGTTAGATAATTAAAATCAGATCTAAAAGGCCTACGGGCCGTGTGCCATTTACAGGACTATAAGACTGATACCTCTGTTTTTTAGATCCAACATGTACATGTTGTTCTGATAAAAAATAAAAAAATACATTTTATGTACACATAAAAAAGTCAGAATCTGGTTAGAGTAAATTTGACCAGATACTCACCAGCTGTTGGCGCATATTCTGCTGTTTTGTTGAGAAACACAGAGACTTGTCTACGCTGCACTGCAGTATCTGAGACTTTCTTTCACGTTAATCTGATTAAATAGGAAATGTGACATAGACGCTCTTCTCTTTCAGTGTTGCTCCACCTCTCCAGGCACATTCCCGCTATAGTAAGCAAAGTGTATTTATATAGCACCTTTCACAGACACCAGTCACACAGGGCTCCAATCAAAGAAATACAATTGAATACAGTCAAGTAAATAGAGCAAAGATAATACACCAGATGAAAATATACAACACCAGATGATGAAATAGTAACAGTATGGACGAGGATGACCTTAACTATCTTCTTTCGCTCTCTCTCTTCTTTAATCTTATAATACTTCTTCCTACTTCCTTCCTTTCCTCACCCTCCTAATCAATAGCTCAAAAAGGAGCCAGAGTTCAAGGTTTATTTGACCCTGTGTGTTGTCATCGTAACACACAGGCTTGCCTTTCGTGGGCCATACACGCCAGTTTGTAATGTTTCCAGTCACCCAAAAGCTCAACTCGAGACAGTACATTAAGAGAAAGTCCAAAATCTTTAATCCCTTAAACAGGCAAAAGGTCAGAACCAGGTTGGCAAACAGAGAATGCAAACCTAACCAGCCAAGGAGCTGCTAGTGAACCTGGCAGGAAAGGGGTTATCAGAATCAGGAGTCCAAAGAATCAGGTGCAGACCTAGTCCCGTGTGTCCCTTTCTAACATGTCGCACCCAACAGTAGATTGTCCGTGTCAGACGTGTTCTCACTTACTGAATATACTCCGCTCGGTTTAGTCGAGGGGTGGTGGCGCCTGGGTAGGGCGTGCAGGAGACAGGACATGCCGTGGATTACACCACATTCTCAAAGCTGGTTCCTAATTTAGTCGCAAACAAAGAGTCTCTTGACGCGTCCTGAACTTGTCTATCCATCCATCTTCATCCGCTTATCCGGTGTCGGGTCGCGGGGGGAGCAGCTCCAGCAGGGGACCCCAAACTTCCCTTTCCCGAGCAACACTAACCAGCTCCGACTGGGGGATCCCGAGGCGTTCCAAGGCCAGGGTGGAGATATAATCCCTCCACCTAGTCCTGGGTCTTCCCCGAGGCCTCCTCCCAGCTGGACGTGCCTGGAACACCTCCCTACGGAGGCGCCCAGGGGGCATCCTTACTAGATGCCCGAACCACCTCAACTGGCTTCTTTCGACGCGAAGGAGCAGAGCTCCGGCTCTACTCCTGAGGAAACCCATTTTGGCCACTTGCACCCTGGATCTCGTTCTTTCGGTCATGACCCAGCCTTCATAGATCGAGAGCTTTGCCTTCTGGCTCAGCTCTCTTTTCGTCACAACAGTGCGATAAATTGAATGTAATACCGCACCCACCGCGCCGATCTACCGCTCCATTGTCCCCTCACTCGCAAAGAAAACCCCAAGGTACTTGACCTCCTTCACTTGGGGTAAGGACTCATTCCCTACCTGGAATAGGCACTCCACCGGTTTCCTGCTGAGAACCATGGCCTCAGATTTAGAGGTCAGTGTTTCTTCTATGATTTTTTTTAGCATCATGGGGGCAGATCTGTCAGAACCCCCCAGTATATTTATTCACTTCTATTCACACACGATGAGGCATATTTTCATTTCGTTTTGATTGAACTGGATTTTTGAGGAACTGTAGGTCTACAAAATAAATTTCTTCATAGGGAAACCAAAACCCAAAGTAGGCTATATATATATATATAGTATGAAACCATTCATAATGAAACTAATTGCACATTTGCCTCTGTGGCAAAGTTGGCAGCCTTGCTGTGTGCATTTGATTTTTCTTGGCTTTTGGAAAAATAACTCCAAGGCTCGGTTATAGGGGAATTCAGAAAGAGGTGGCCCATTAATGCTGAGTAGCATACATGCTGCTAGATGGTCCCCCTGTGGCCTGTTCCTTAACACTAGAACGGCCAGGATGGTCATTTTGACTGTTTTGAAATTTATATTTGTAATAACTTTGCTAAATAAAAAAAATACAATCCTGCTGGTACCTGACTTTTCCTAAAATAGTCTGTATTTTCATTTAAAATTGTTTTTATATACATTACACAAAAGGGATGAAAATAAAATCACTTTTACCTATTTTGGACATATACGATATTGACCGCTTGGATTTTCGCGGTTTTGTTTTTAATCTTTTGCGTGGTTGAAGATGCATCTTGGTTGTTTAGTAATAATCATAGTCTCTGTCAGAGAAATGTAACTAGCGGTCTCGAGTAACAAGTGTGGGCATCACCGATGGGCCGAAGTCTGTCTGTAACGTAGCTAAGGCGTGGATGGACTCGGTTCTGAATCAGAAGAAAAGCACCGGGCGATCGCTCTGTGAAAGGCGCGGTACACGTAGATGGACGGTAGCTGTCTACGTGTTCATATAACTTTATACATGCTACAACTGGCTGGAGTTGTACACCAGCTGTAAAATGTCCCGTAGGAAGTTCATGCAGCAACTGGCAGAGGAGCTGAGAGCGAAGTTTATGAAAAAAAGGGCAGCGGCGCACGGGCGAGCTGCGCTGCGCACCGCAGCAGACACCAAGTTGGAGGCAGTGCCAGGTTAGGTTATAAATGTTCAAATAACATAGCCAACTTTTAATTGTTATTTGGCTGTGAATTACGTTGAATGAATTTTCCCCAATATGTTTCATGAATGTATGAAATAATCACGGTTTAGCCTACTATGCCATGATCTGATATCAAGGGCGTTGTATTGAATCAACAGCCACGTGCAATTTAGCTAGCAGGTGAAGGTGAAACTAAAAATGTGCAAGAACTATAGACTAATACAGGCTTAAATGAACTGACAATATTAGTTATACGACTTACAGTTCTCAAGGATGCACACATGCCATCTCAACTGGGTCCTCCGCATAGCCTGTCTCTTTTTTCTTTCTCCCTTTTCTCAGACTGGCAAGCGTGCCCACTCGCGTTGTGAAGCGTGTGCCCGCGCTATTCTCCGACGTGCTTTCTAACAGTCGATGATAGACGGCTTTATTTCTGATACCGTGGCGGGGGAAATCTAACCGTGGCGGACCGCCACTTGCCAATCAACATAGAGGAAACACTGGAGGTGCTGATCCTCATCCCAGCCGCTTCACACTCGGCTGCGAACCGATCCATTGAGTGCTGAAGGTCACAGGCCGATGATGCCGTCAGGACCACATCATCTGCAAAGAGCAGCGATGAGATCCCCAGCCCACCGAACTGCAACCCCTCCCCACCATATGTCCATAAATATTAAAAACAGGATTGGTGACAGAGCGCAGCCCTGGCGGAGACCAACCCTCACCTGAAACGAGTCCGACTTACTGCCGAGAACCCGGACACAGCTCTCGCTGTCCACCCCCTCACCCCATGCTCCCACAGCACCTCCCACAGTATCTCCCGGGAGACCCGGTCATATGCCTTTTCCAGATCCACAAATCACATGTAGACCGGTTGGGCATACTCCCAGGCTCCCTCCAGGATCCTTGCGAGAGTGAAGAGCTGGTCCGTTGTTCCACGACCAGGACAGAATCCGCATTGTTCCTCTTCAACCTGTGGTTCGACTATCGGCCGAACCCTCCTTTCCAGCACCTTGGAGTAGACTTTACCAGGGAGGCTGAGAAGTGTGATACCCCTGTAATTGGCACACACCCTCTGGCCCCCCTTTTTAAAAAGGGAAACCACCACCCCGGTCTGCCACTCCTTTGGCACTGTCCCAGACTTCCACGCAATGTTGAAGAGGCGTGTCAACCAGGACAGCCCCTCCACACCCAGAGCCTTGAGCATTTCTGGACGGATCTTATCAATCCCCGGGGCTTTGCCACGGTGGAGTTGTTTGACTACATCAGTGACTTCCGCCTGGGAAATTGACGACAATCCCCCATCATCCTCCAGCTCTGCCTCTAACATAGAGTATTAGTCGGATTCAGGAGTTCCTCAAAGTGCTCCTTGCACTGCCCTATTACCTCCTCATTTGAGGTCAACAGTGTCCCATCCTTACTGTACACAGCTTGGATGGTTCCCCGCTTCCCCCTCCTGAGGTGGCGAACAGTTTTCCAGAAGCACATTGGTGCCGACCGAAGGTCCTTCTCCAAACTTCTCCCACACCCGCTGCTTTGCCTCTTTCACAGCAGAGGCTGCAGCCCTTCGGGCCCTTCGGTACCCTGCAACTGCCTCTGGAGTCCTCTGGGATAACATATCCCGGAAAGACTCCTTCTTCAGTCGGACGGCTTCCCTGACCACTGGTGTCCACCACGGTGTTCGTGGGTTACTGCCCCTTGAGGCACCTAAGACTCTTAAGAACACAGCTCCTCGCCGCAGCTTCAGCAATGGAAACTTTGAACATTGTCCACTCGGGTTCAATGCCCCCAGCCTCCACAGGGATGCACAAAAAGCTCCGCTGGAGGTGTGAGTTGAAAGTCTGTCGGACATGGGCCTCCTCCAGACGTTCCCAATTTACCCGCACTACCCGTTTGGGCTTACCAGGTCTGTCCAGAGTCTTCCCTCACCCCCTGACCCAACTCACCACCAGATGGTGATCGGTTGACAGCTCCGCCCCCCTCTTCACCCGAGTGTCCAAAACATACGGCCTCAGATCAGATGAAACGATTATAAAATCGATCATTGACCTTTGGCCATTGGGTGCTCTGGTACCAAGTACACTTATGAGCATCCCTATGTTCGAATATGGTGTTTGTTATAGACTATCCATGACTAGCACAGAAGTCCAACAACGAACAACCACTCTGGTTTAGATCAGGGAGGCCGTTCCTCCCAATCACGCCTCTCCATGTATCTCCATCATTGCCCACGTGCGCGTTGAAGTCCCCCAGCAGAACAATGGAGTCCCCCACTGGAGCCCCATGCAGGACTCCACTCAAGGTCTCCAATAAGGCTGCATACTCTGAACTCCTGTTTGGTGCATATGCACAAACAACAGTCAGAGTTTCCCCCCCCACAACCCGCAGGCGTAGGGAGGCGACCCTCTCGTCCACCGGGGTAAACTCCAACGTAGCGGCGCTCAGCCGGGGGCTTGTGAGTATCCCCACACCCGCCCGGCGCCTCACACCCTGGGCAACTCCGGAGAAGAAAAGAATCCAACCCCTATCCAGGAGTACGGTTCCAGAACCGAGACTGTGTGTAGAGGTAAGCCCCACCAGGTAAGTTCCACGTCTCCAGAGCCAGCGTCTGCTGCCCAGGTCTGGTCCGTCGAGGCCCCTGACCTTCACTGCCACCCATGTGGCAGCGCACCCGACCCCAGTGGTTCCTCCCACAGGTGGTGGGCCCATGGGCTGGAGAGATGGGAGCCACGTAGCTTTTTCGGGCTGTGCCTGGCAGGGCTCCGTGGCAAACCCGGCCACCAGATGCTCGCTGACGAGCTGGAGCCAGGCCCAGACGGGGGCCCCGGGCTTCCTCGTTTATATGACGCTTACTGCAGAATGGATTTCTAGGACTTTGCGCGCCGATTAATGGCCTCCAATGTTTATATTTTTTCTGCAAATATTTAAGTTAACATGTCCTAAAAATTAGTCGAATTTGCACCGCAGCGCCGCCACGCCTTGATGCTCATAACAAGAATAGCATGTTTATTTATCTTTATTGAAGTGAATTAGGTTTAAATCGCCGTCATGCATGGATGAATATTTTTGCAATTTTACACATAATAATCCACAATATCACATCACACAAAACTGAAATTGCATGTCAAAATGACACATCGTCAATATTTTTAGAGACCTCCCCAAAATTTTACAAATCACGTTTTCAGGGGAGCCCATGTCTTATTAAGTAGTTCGCACCCTGCATTAAACCACGTTAAGCGTTTTAGAATGCCTGTCTAATGGTTTTTGAAAACTTAAGGCTTCTTCTTCATAAAACATGTTGGACATCATCACATTTTTGAATACATTTTTATTAAGTAAGCTACAGGACAGCGTCTTTCAAAACATGACCTGCGCAAAAGAGAAAAAAATGAATATCATTGTACCCAGCATTTCTGGAAATGCACTTCCAAATGCGTCTCTGTCCCCAGCACATTTCAAACCAAACTGACGCCCATGGTTTTATGGTGTGATTGCGCTTGGTTTCTGCATTTGGAGACGCATCTCAACAGACTGTAGGTCCACAACCCGGTCTCACGCCTGGTCGTGTAATAGTCACGTTATTTTGATTGGGCGGGCATTGCCAGCAGTCGGACTCAAATGACTCATCTGATTAGTGGAGTGCTAACCCAGAAACGGGGAGCGGGATGAGCGTGTCCAGAGTCTCTCAAAATCTGACGAAAATCTTTTAAACTGACCTTTATCAATCTGAAATGAAGACAGATTCAGCAACTGCATGGCCTATTTCTCGCTTAAAATGTTTTCAGAAACACAAACTATTTCAGTACAATATGAGATTGTATTCTGAACGAGCCGCCATGACAGTCATTCTTTTAATTTCCAGAGAAACCAGACCCATGTAACGCGTTCGTCCAATCAGCCGCTGGTTTTCATTTTTGGGCAACAATACAGATTAGCGCCGCCTGCTGTTATGGAGACGTATTACGTCTCGTCACTTTGGTGTGTTCTGAGGCACTTTTTGGACCAACTTGGGGAGACTGATCAGTCCGACTGGCTTTTCTGCCGAGGGTCAGCCGTCTGGTTGGTGTGTCTGGGCATTAAGTCTAAGTATCTCAGTATTGAGACTCTGTGTCCATCCATCCATTCATCCATCTTCGTCCGCTTATCCGGTGTCGGGTCGCGGGGGGAGCAGCTCCAGCAGGGGACCCCAAACTTCCCTTTCCCGAGCAACATTAACCAGCTCCGACTGGGGGATCCCGAGGCGTTCCCAGGCCAGGTTGGAGATATAATCCCTCCACCTAGTCCTGGGTCTTCCCCGAGGCCTCCTCCCAGCTGGACGTGCCTGGAACACCTCCCCAGGGAGGCGCCCAGGGGGCATCCTTACCAGATATACCCGAACGACCTCAACTGGCTCCTTTCGACGCAAAGGAGCAGCGGCTCTACTCCGAGCTCCTCACGGATGACTGAGCTTCTCACCCTATCTCTAAGGGAGACGCCAGCCACCCTCCTGAGGAAACCCATTTCAGCCGCTTGTACCCTGGATCTCGTTCTTTCGGTCATGACCCAGCCTTCATGACCATAGGTGAGGGTAGGAACGAAAACTGACTCTGTGTCCCATTTTTTCTTTATAAACTGGGTCAGAATGGATCTCCTCTTTGTCTTGGTGGTTATCTGTTTAGGTCTTGTTAGGGTCTAGAGTCAAACATTTCCTGAAGTATAGATTTGTACGAATCAAACCCGAGATGTCGTCTTTTTATGGCTTTCAGGGACAGAACTCGTTGCTTCCAGCCTGGCTTGGCCTCAGATTTCTCTCCCTCAATAAGCATGTCAATGTACTTGGAAGTGGAGAGAGGATTTGGCTTCAGTGTTTTTACTTTAAGTTTGTTGAAACACTCAGTAGATCTCTCTATCAGTGTCTTCACCTCAGCCATCACAGGAACAAATGCAGTTGCCTCTTTTATCTCTTCAAGCTTGGCTAGCTCAGTTTTAACCTGCTTCTGCAAATCTTCAAGTGACTTCTCAAGCTGCTTTCTTTCTCTGAGGATGTTTTTCATCACTGTCAAGCTTTTGGTGTCTATGACATTTAAAGCAACAAAGAACCTCTTCATGCCTTTTGTTCCCATGTTCCAACACATCTGATGAAAGCCTCCATCTTCATCTTCATCATGCTCACTCATGCCGTCTGCTGCAGAAGATTTGTTGCCTGTAAACAACGCTGAATTATTGAATTTGAAGTGAACTGGCAGCCCGTCTTTTGTTTTAGGACATGGGACACCTGAAGCAGTGATTGCCTCTAGAACTGGTGGTTGCTGGCCGTCTGCAGATGTCACCAGAACCCAGATGTTTTCTGCCACATCTTTGCCAAAGATTGAGAGCACAGAATCCAACAAACGTTTCTGTGATGGTGTGAGTTGTGTTAAAGTAGCCTGAGCTACAAAACACACAGCAGCAATTTCACTGAAACACTCAGCAGAGAAGAGATTGCGCAGATGTTCAATTATCTCCTCGTCTCTTTCTATGCCTCCTGTATCTTCAAAACCTGGAGTGTCAACAATGGTCAGTGAGTAGTTGATTTTAAAACCATCCTGGTGGTTGATTTTGTACACAGTGACTTCAGAGGTCTTGCTTTTAGTTAGTGATCTCGACTGATTCTTGTCAATTACTTTGAATCGGAAACTGTCCTTCCACTCTACACCAAGTATGTAGTTGATCATTGCATTGATCAGAGTGCACTTTCCTGATCCGGTCACCCCGAAAAGCATTATAGTGCGATTTTGTTTTGTGCTTTCTTTGCCAAAACTGAATCTTCGGCATCCACTGATGCACATATTTTCTTCTGTCAGAGTTAGTTTGTAAACTGATGGTGAATCAGAATTCATCCTTTCGCTTTTAGTGTTGAGGGATTCTGTTAGTGTAAACTCTGTTGTGCGGACGTTTCCAGTGATGCTTTCTTTGCTTCTGCCAGCTTCACCACAATCACATCTGACCCTGACAACATATTCTGTCTCTGACTGAAGCTCTGATATGATTGCCTTTTCAGCTCTTGCCATCATTTTGTTCCATTGGAGATCTTCCTCTTTCACCCCATTGCCTGTTTTGGCCCCGTTGACTGTTTTGGCGTACTCCACGATGTAGCTCAAAATGTGGACATCTTGTCCAAGCTCAGCAGGTTTCTCCCAGCTAACAGATATGTCTCTTGAGTTTGGTTCAACTTGAGGTTTTCCAGGAGGGCTGCAAGGTAACGTTTTAGTGGAACCACTGACTTCATTGGCTGGCCCAACACCTACTGAGGTCACTGCTCTGCATCTGAACATATACTCTGTTAGGATTTAGATCGCTCACTTTGACTTCTTCAGCCTGTGATGCTGTCTTCTTTTTCCATCCATCCTCTTCACTTACACAGTACTCAACAGAGTAGGAGGTGATGTCCTCTGCTCCAAATCTGGGTGGAGAAACCTTCAGCGTCACACTGTTGTGGTTTATATCACTTACTGTCACTGTTTCAGGCTTTGAAGGCGGCTCAAAGTTCTCACTGACAGTAAAGCCTTCTTTAAAAAGGTAGATGCTTGAACCTTTCCATGTCTCATTTGTTGAACCCACTGTCAGGAACTTAATGTTCTTGTTCTCCTTGTTGGCCTCTGCAAAGTCACTGAAGAGCTTTGCTTCAAGCCTCATTTCTTGAGCTACTTCTGTTGAGGCGTACCATTGTTCCTTCTCTACATCTTGGGTATGTGCACCTTGAGGGTCGTCTGTTGTTTGTTTTAAGTAGTTTGATAAGGCTGAGAGGTACGGTTCAGCACTTTCAAGTGAGGTGCAAACAAAACACACAGCATGTTGTGCACTGAGAATTTCCTCATGAAGACCATTTTGAGAAGGGACAATCTTAGTGTTTTTCATAATGTTGGTGAAAGACTTTAACATGCAGATTTCTCTCTCTCTACAGTCCATCCAGTTGTTCAGGTTTTTGCTGTTGAAAGGAGAAGAATGTCTCTTCTTCAGGATCTCTGCGAGCCCAGCCTCCTCTTCTCCTCCTCCTCGGATTGACGGAAGTTTCTTTGCCAAGGTTCGTTGGAATTCCAGCTTGAATTCCAAGCACATTTCTCTAAATGTTTTAATCTTTTTGCCAATCTGTGGGAACTGCTGTGCAGTGGTGGTTCTCAGTGCATCATTGTACCTCATTTCCAGCTCACTAAAGTCCTCCAGGACATTTTGTGATTCTTGAACTAATCTTGTACTTATCTGACGGACGACTTTAGCAGCATTAGAATCTAAAATTGTTAATGGCAACAACCAGACCTTCATTGGTACGGCATTTTCTCCGTTGGCTCCCAACAATTTTGGGAGGCTTTGGTAGACTTCAACTGCATCCTGAAAGGATGTAGGAGATTTCTGAAGTGAAAAGTCTCCAAAGAATCTGCAGGAGAATTTGTCAACCTTTTCTCTGTCCTTGTCTTCCATTTTCAGCGAACCTTCACCCTCTATCGCTAAGCAGGGAATCTTCTTGATCATCACCTTCAAGTTGCCCTGAATGTCTTGATGATCTTCCTTTTCGGACACCTCACGGTCAAAGACAAAGAAGGCTTGTGCCCCATAAAGAATAGCTGTGACTACATGTGTTGCTAATCCTTGATCAAAGACATACGGATGCTTCACATTGCCTCTTCCAAGATGATCCATCGACAGTTCCTTGACCTTTGTGGTAGCTTTGTATTTCAGAGTTACTCTGGCCTGATTTTTGGAAGTCTTACTGTCATTCAGGTATTTGGCCGATCCTCCAACCTCTACTAGTCCACCCAAAAAACTTGCCTTCAGCGATGCTTTAACATTTAGTGCTGAAGATTTATCTGCAATTGATTCAGATGCAACTATCTCAAAATCATTGTAGTGTTGTGGTCTTTCTCCAATATTACTCATTAGGTTATCACGGTCCCACAGTGTCATTCCTGCAAAAACAAAAAATCAAGTTAAGCTTTCAGAACCGACCAGACAAGAACAGGCACAAACGTTATGTATTGCCTGTGCGACAGAGAGGGAAGAATGAGAGCTGCAGGAAGAGGTCTCACTCTTCTTAAAATTCTGGCATTTTTTTTGCAGTCTACCCACTGCAGCTTTAATGTGTAGTTGTAATGCATTGCATTAATTGTATCTTTACCGGGGACGAGTGAGTCTTCGCGGCAGTCGTACAACATCCCCAGGCCAAAAGGCCGGCCGAGTGCCGCCACCTCAATCGTCCTGTTGGCTTTTGAGTCCATCGCTCAGCTTGAAATGGACAAAATGGACAACAGCTTGTTAATTCACTTCTCTTATAATATCCAACCACCCTCAAATCTTCACAGCAAACAGACACAAACTTGCTGCTAATTCAAAAAAAGGTTTAGTTTAAATGTACTGTATGCAGGTACAATGTCAGTAAACAGACTTGTTTACATAACGAAATAAAAACAAAGAGGAAGGGAAAACGCAAAATAAATGCACACCCCCTCTTTAAATCTCCATTGTGCCAAACGTTCTTCCACACAGATGATTTGTTTGCATCATAACACCTGGAGCTCATAATACTGAGACCTCTTCACATGGTAAACATAGTGGAGCATTTAGCAGCTAAACAGACATATTTCACTTAGGAGTTGGTGGAGACCACAAACTGCTAAAAGACATTCATCAGATCGACACAAACGAACAACAAACAAAGACTCCTAATGAATAGTTATGAGCAGGTTTGGATTGTATAGATCAAACACCTTAACCAACTCCTGATGAATAAGTCATAATAATATTATTATTATTATTATTATTATTAATACCATCTGTTCACATAATAACTAGCAGCAACAAGTGTTTGTAATTAATCCTGTTAATGAAGTTATTCCTGTTTAATTCAGAAAGCTCACCTGTTTTAAATGTTTGGTTTCAGAACATTTTGTGCAGGAAGAAGTTGTTTGTGTAGTTGAAGAGGGAGGTCACAACAATGGACTCTGATTCACATTATCCGTAGAGTTATATCAGCAGCAGGAAAGGGATTCTACTGATTGACAAAGAGAAGAGGCTTTTAGTTTCAGTACTAACCAATGTTTGGCACATAACGTAATTGTGGCTGAGGATACTGCTAACGTTAGGCTAAACTCTTAACAGCATCCAGTACTAAGGTAGAAAGCTAGTAGTTCTTACTACAGTACCATGCAACCATCTCAGCAGGAGGTACATGGAGCGGGTGTAGGGGTGACATGGACCCCCCCTGGTGCTCCCCCTACCATAGTCCCCTACCAATGAGACCCAACACAACTAAAAAGAGGCAAAACATGAAATTTAAATAGATATTTATTGATATTATTTCATATTAGAATATTTAAAGTTATTTATTTGGCAATCATTTATTACATGAATAAACACAGTAATTGTGCATTGTTGATTTTTGCTGAGAACCTGGACTTTAACGTTAGAGTCGTACAATTTTCCGCAATTTAAAAGTTTCCAAACCTGCGCCTGATTTGGCAAGTGTTGTAACCATAGATTCTATAAGGTTGTGACTTGTTACAGTTGCTGAGCTATGATTGGATAATAATGTTTGCAGGAGGGGTTTAGCGAACATCAAGTGTGGAGTGAAGTAGAGAACAGTGGTGCCAGATGGTGATACGAACTTGTAAAACGTCCTCTACTCCTTCTTACATTTTGTGTCTTTGTGGTCATTTTGCTCTTCTTTTCAACATTGTGGTGCTTCAGAGGGCCAGAACTGACAACACTGCTTGCAGCCTATACTGCCATCTTGTGTATGAAGAGGGTAGCTGTGATCATGTGCAGTGGCTGCATTATCCGAATTATTTGGGCCATTTGTCACTCATGTCTGCAGCCTTCGAACAAGTTGTGGAGCTGCATGTTTTCTTCCATCTTCTTGTGCTCTTAGGTCATTCAGTGTAATCCCCTTTAATAAGTAACTAGATAAGGAATACTGTCTGCAGGAACATAGATAAGAGGGGTATGGAGGTTATAAATCTGTCACAGGCACTGATTCTTTCTGGCCCTGTTTTTCATGATCCCCCTTAGTCACATGATTAGAAGACATTTTGTGCAGATTATACATATATAATTACTTCTTGTATTCTTGAACCTTCTTGTCAACTATAGGTATTCTAAATTAGGTTCCTTAAAATGCTGTGATGATATTAAAGGGTAACTACATTTTTTCAACCTGGTTCAACCTTTCAACCTTTTTGTGTGTAAGTGACTGATGGGAACAACAATCTTTGACATTAGTCCAGTATTAAGTAAAATCGCTGCAGTCTGCATCGGCGAAACAAGCTATAATGTGAGTTAATAGGGAAAAAGCTTTACTATTTATCTTCACAAAAGTGCTGTTTTGCCGCTGACAGACTCCGATTAATATTCTAAGTGTCTGACAACATTATGGAAAGGATCCCTATAGAGATAGACCTTTAAAACCTCTTTAAGACCTTTCTGTTTAACCAGAAACAGCTCTGAAGTCGCTAGAGTTAAACCCACCAGACTCCATTTTAAAAAACAAAACTTTTAGTGTGTATAGAGCAAATATTTCCACATGTAAATCAGTAAACTATGTGTTTATTTCATAGAGTTGTGATGGTTGGAACAGTGGAAAGACGACCCAAAATTACTTTTCATAGTTTTATTGTTTCTTTCGACTTTGAATAAAGTATATTTTCAATGCTAAAATTACTGTTTATTTATATGGAGTCTGGTGGGTTTAGTATTCATTTTTTATTTCCTACTTTTATAACATCAACAACTGAAGAACATTTACGCCTCGCCATAAGCCAAACCTTTTGGGCCATGAGGGCAAATATGATTTAAGTAAATAGAAAACAAAAGGGAACCATTGACTGTACAGCCATACTAATTAGTCTAATGTTGCTCTGTGAGCGGTTACATTACTGTCAGAATGCTCACAATGAAAATATTGCAGCTAATGTTCAGCAGCTTTCACCATTATAATTTATCATGTTAGCATGTTAACATTTGCAATCACAAACACAAAGTACAGCTGGGACTGATGGGAATATCATTAGTTTTACGGTCATTTGACCTGATGATTAGATTAAAGTATAACCAAAGTTAATATAATTCATTCTGAGGTGAACATTTGAGGTAAACATGAATGTCTGAATTAGTTGGAGCATAGTTATACCCACATACTATGTAGGTGCAAGGCTATTGTAAAAATACTTCAATGACACAGACTCCAAACCACAAATTAACTAAATAGAATAATAATAATAAAAAAGTTTACTTATGGTACTGCTTTTTTCTTTAAACACAAGGGTCTGATTTTTCAGCAATCCATGCAATATTTGTATTGATATATCAGTCTGTACCAAAGTAGTGGACTGACATTGCTAACCTAAGAGGGCAATGTCTGCTAATATGGGTACAGGCTTATTTTACTCCCAATACACTTTGCAAACTTCTATCAATAGTCAAATGCTTTATAAAAAAGCAAAAAGTAAAAGGTGGACTTCTAAACTTGTTGTAAATCTGCTACATTCCATTCTATAAAAACTCTGAACAAACCCTCTCTCATCTGTTCATAGGCATCATAAATTGTTAGTCTGTTTTCCTTCCTGCAGATGTACTGTATTTGCATAAGCCTACCTTGAACATATCCTCCTTTTCTATGGAGCTTCTTTTTATCTATCTACTTCAGAATCAGAATACTTTATTGATCCCCTCTGGGAAACTTTTATGACACAGTATCTATTACTGCATTGCTTTTACGTCATATAAAAACATATCCACAGTCATTGGTTAAGCAACTAGAAACTGCAGGACTCTTACTCCACAGCAGAACTGGGTCATGCAACAGCACATTAACAAAAGAGAATGAATGTACTTACAGTGAAGATGTGTGTGATCATCTGAGGCACAGCTGTAGTTTCAGACATTATATTTTCTCTGAGAGAGAAACGCCCCTAGATCTTCATTTATTAATAGGAGGCGGCACAGAGAAGAATCAGGCTGATTTCCCAGAAATGGCATGACCTGCAGAGTGTAGAGGGAGGAGAAAAACTTTGTTCTTTTTGTATTTTATGAGTTGGGTCTGTGATAAGGACCATCAGAAACATTGTGGTTGTGTTGACCAAAGTTCTTCTGCGGTGATGTTAAATTTTACTGGGAAATACTCTCACGTGTTGTCGAGTCATTAACCCAGTTTATGTTCATGTTTATCTTGATCTGTTTCTGGCCGTGAGATTAACTTTTGGTATGTATATAATCAAAGTTCAGAAAAACAAAGGTATTTTACTGATGACTTTTCTTATGTAATTGTTTTTAATCATTTGAACTTTTTTGATAATCATAAAACTCACAACATGCTTATAATGTGTTGTGCTTACAGTGTGGGCAACATGCACCGCTGCAAATTGACGGTGCTGTTGTGGAGATGGGTCAGCAGCGTGAAGTTCCTGGGAGTTCACCTGTCGGGCAACCAGACCTAAATGACCAACACCACAGCAGTCATCAAAAGAGAATAGCAGCGTCTCTACCCCTTTGAACTTAGAAAAGCAGGTCTCCCCACGGTTCACCTTATCACATTAACCACAGGGGCAGGATTAAAAGAATACTGACCTACAGCATCACTTCTATATGGGAGCTGCAAGGCCTACAAATAGAAACAATTGTTAATTGCACTGTGACTGATGACAAAACATTTTTAGTTTGTTTCTGTGTATGCAAGTAATCAGTGAAATGACAAATAAGAATCAGAAATGGGTTTAATGCCAAAATAAATTATACTTGTTGATACTTGATGAGCAGCACTTTAAATACCAGTAGCATCTGAACTTTTATCCACCAAGGCCTGCAATGAACTTCTTCATAGACAAAATCCAACAACAGTCAATGCCTCCATATCAAGTACAGGATATGTGTTGTCACAGTGTCCAGCTAAAACTAATTCCAATATGAACAAAATGTCATACGATCAACCACAAAAACCTGGAGGACATTATACAAAATCTGAAAACCTCCTCCTGTTGCCTTGATATTCTACCAACAGGCGTTTTCAAAAATGTTTTAAATTGTTTGTCTTCACATCTTCTACAGATTGTAAACACGTCTCTTCTTTCAGGTATCTTCCCACAGGCCCTCAAAACTGCAGTCATCAAGCCACTATTAAAAAAGAACAATCTAGACACGTCACTAATGAGAAACTATAGGCCGATATCAAACCTTCCATTTTTAATCATTGAAAAAGCATTTTTTCAACAACTCACCCTTTCTTGTCACTAAACAATTTTGATGCCTTCCAGTCAGGTTTTCAAACACAGTACTGGGGCGGCACTGAGTCTTGACATCCACTTAAACACAGACAGTGGCAAAACTACAGTCTTAGTATTACTAGATCTCAGTACTGCATTTGACACGGGCAACCATGACATATTACTAGATCAATTGGAAAACTGAGTTGGCCTTTCTGGCTCAGTACTAAACTGGTTTGAATCCTACTTAAAGAATAGGGACTACTTTGTGTCTATAGGTAATTATGCATCTGAGCATACAAATATGACGTGTGGAGTTCCCCAAGGCTCCATTCTGGGGCATCTTCTGTTTAATATCTACATGCTTCCACTGGCTCAGATTACGGAAAACAACAAGATAAATTACCATAGTTATGCGGACGACACACACATTTGCATAACATTAACGCCTGGGGATTATTGTCCAATACAAAAACTGACTAAGTGCATTGAACAAATTAAATGAGGTGGTTGTTTTCGGAGCAAAAGAGGAACGACTGAAAGTCAGCGCTCAGCTTCAAATGGCAATGTTAAAAAACAACAGACAAAGCCAGAAATCTTGGTGTAGTCATAGACTCAGACCTGAATTTCAACAGCCACATTAAGACAATAAAAAAGTCAGCCTATTATCACCTTAAGAATATTTCAATAGTTAAAGGACTTATGTCTCAGCAGGATTTGAAAAAACTTGTCTATGCTTTTATCTTCAGTAGACTTGACTACTGTAACGGTGTCTTTACAGGTCTCCCTAAAAAAATCAATCAGACAGCTGCAGCTGATTCAAAACGCTGCTGCTCGAGTCCTCACTAAGACCAAGAAAGTGGATCACATCACTCCAGCTTCCTGTGCCTCAAAGAATTGATTTCAAAGTACTTCTGCTGGTTTATAAATCACTAAACGGTTTAGGGCCAAAATACATTTCTGATCTACTATTGCACTACAAACCACCCAGACCTCTCAGGTGGTCTGGGACAGGTCTGCTTGTTGTCCCCAGAGTCAGAACTAAACAGGGGGTAGCAGTGTTCAGTTTTTATGCTCCACATATCTGGAACAAACTCCCAGAAAACTGCAGGTCTGCCGCAACTCTGTTCTTTTAAATCCAGGCTGAAGACCTTTCTTTTTGATGTTGCCTTTCTTTAATTTCTTATACTGCACTGTGAATTTCATTCTCGTATTTTATTTATTTTGAATTTTTTTTATTCGTTTTTAATTGCTCTTTAATCTTTTATGTAAAGCACTTTGAATTGCCCTGTTGCTGAAATCCATCCATCCATCTTCGTCCGCTTATCCGGTGTCGGGTCGCGGGGGGAGCAGCTTGTTGCTGAAATGTGCTATATAAATAAAATTGCCTTGCCTGGCCTTAAATCAAATTAAGTTAATCTACGTCATCTATCTAACTGATTGCCCGTTTACTATCCAATTCATAATGAATTAGTTGTGTGACTATATGCACTGCACACTGTGTATTGTGCATATAAAAAGAAGCTACAGAGTGAAGTGAAGAAGAACTCGTCCTCCCTAATCAGAGACAAACTGAATGGTAAGTTGCTAAACACAATGAGCTGTTACTCTTTATAAGTTGTTTCAGTGTTGATAAATATAGTGACATGAACATAACTGCATGATTTCATTTCAGTTTTAAAATTATGTATATGTGTAATTACAATTGATCAGAGTGTAAAAATAATTCAACTGGTTTCATTGTTAAATTCATTGGTTGATAACTCGAAACAGCATCAATAATATTAAAGTATTATTTTTCTATCTTTGGGGTTTTCTATAGGCAGTTGACAACTGGCAGTGCCTTCATATGTTGAAGGACTCAACAGTGAAGTTAATTTACACTTCCTTCTACACTTTAAGATCATCAGCAGCTTGACTGTCCAAGACAACGAGCTGTGAGTAAAAATAAGTTATACTTATTTGGAAGACTATCAACTGTGTATAGAGTATACTGTATGCAACCCTACAGACTTTCAGGTTCTCAGGAAGACCAAATAAAAAATCTTTAAGTGAAAGCATAAAAGTGACTTGTTCTATGCCCCACACCCTGAGTTGCTGTTGCAACGGCTGTAAAGTTTACAATTCTAGTATGTTACATACAAAGTTAATGATGTTTAATTGAACGATTAATTGAAAAATTGTCTATCAATTTCCAAAGTGATAAACAATTAGTCTTTGATTTCAGGCAGATGCAGACGGAAGCAGGTGTCTCATTTTTGTCTTTTACAATATACAATTGTCGCTGGCAGATTTTAACAGCAGCTCTAATTTGAATGCTGGCTTGCTCATTACTGGGTACATTACTGTCTTTTAATGAAGAATGAACTTACAAAAAACAACCAGCAAAATAAAAGCAGGGTTTCCCCATCAAAACTAACTAAATTACTTTTCTCAGAGCTAAGGATTGTAGTTGGTCCCTAGTGCATTTCTTTAGCAAGTTTTTTTGGTAGATTTTTGAGTTATTTATTTTGTATCTGCAGTAGCTATTCAAACTTTTTAGACACAGATTTTGTTATAATAATGGCCCAAAATTATGTGAAACTGCATTTTCTATTGTTACAAAACTATATTTTCTCGAGGACCCCTTAAAGAGTAATGTCCAAAATGCAACTTAGGTACCCAAGTCAAACTTTCGTTTAAAAGCATAATTAGGATGGAAGGCCGTTTAAAAATTGCATTACAATTGATGTTTTTTATCTCAACTGGTTGTAATCTTTACTCATTTATATCAACTTCAAGATGTAAAGTTACAGCCCCATTTGCTATTGATTTACGTTGTACTTTAAGTTACTGCAGTCGTCAATGCACAGATATGTAACACATTGTCTGATTGAAAACTGACATTTCTGACCGATTTAACTGACATTTGGACATCTGTCATTGACGGCATATTCGTGTTGCATATTTAATATGTATATTAATAATTGGGGTGTATTTTGCTATGCTTAATGGGAGGTGATTTTTTTTTTCAGATACTAGGGCCTCCCTATTACCTATTTGTTTAATCTGTCTGATACTTTAAATGAGTTAAGAGGGGCTCTTGTGAAGCTCATCCACCTTCTCTTGCTTATTTATTTAGTACTCATACCTTGTTTTTGTTTCTGAATTAAACCACATTATATGCAAAACACATGATGATTTCAACAAATAGTATACATTATACATACACTGTTGTTTAATACCAGCTGTCTATTACACATAGCTATTAGTGTTTTCCTTTTTGATTATGCTCGTAACAGAAAGTAATGTAAATCATGAAAATAAATAAAAGCTATTGATGTGTAATAAATAACCATTTATTGTCTTTTGGTTTATTTAAGGGGCTTTGCTGAATTACAAAGAAGTGACTGAATAATGTAAAATTAGGCCTACTAAAATCAAATTATATTTCTGTCTTTAGTTTTTTCCTTATGTCCAGTTGTGTAGAATTCTGCAGCTACACATTTTTTCAGGTCAGCATTTAACTTGCCAGAATCTACTTGATTCTACGGATAGACAATTGTTTTATAATACAACCCTGTAGACGGACAATTACACTATTGAGAGATGCATTGCTGCCACCATGTTGACTGGAGTGGCTAAACTCTCATGGGCTCTCTTATCAGTCTCACTTGGGAGCAACTGAGACCAGGGCAACACCTAGTGGTAACATTTGGTATCCCGGTCTGGTGTTTGGCTTAACATCAAACTGGTTTGAAATTTTTTAGACCAGCCCAAGTCTAGAGCGTGTTGATGGAAAGGTGATTAAAAAAAGAATATAACATTTTAATCAAATACCATTAAATGTTAAAACTTTTGGATTTAACATCCAAAGTGAACTTACCATGCAGACACATTTGGAAACATCACCGTATCGTGGTGGTGTGCTGTGCAGAGTCTCAACTTCATGACGTAGTTTTCAATCTGTCAATAAACAACTGGAGAAAACACTTTGATTCCTTCAGGAATTTACAGACTTCCACTGACCTCTTTGCTGTGTTGATCAAAAAAGAAAATGGTTACAACAACATGTTTTTTAATGAATATAGAAAGGTTTGCTGTCTAATATCCTTTCTATTTTGTATGAATGTTACTTATGATTAAAGCAAAAGATACTTAAAATGAGCTAAATGTCTACTTTTCAATGTCAGAGGTTGATTCAAAACTTACCAGAGTTGTTGCATTTGGACTGCTGCAGGAAAAGCCAAATAAGTTAGTTTTCAGAATATGGTATGCCCACAACATTACTCATGTATCCAAACTACACATATGCAATAATCCATTTATAATTTGCTACAGTGTTATCACACTACGCATTAAGCAATGCTATTAAAATGAAGCCACAGAAAAGACAAGTAAATTAAGTTTGCTCAGTGAAGGAAACTAATATGACAGGGTAACCTTTAACAAGCATTGGTGCTCTTTGTGTAAAATAATTTGCCCACCTCAACATGACTGTCAGTGTTAAGCTCTACCAGGAATTAATTGAGAGCAATCTTGCTAGCTTTTTTAACTCCAGCTGAGAGTAAAACTCTATCTTAGACTAATCTGCTGATTTGTGTGATGCACTCTTTGTACAACGTCCTTTGCTGCGGTGAGAATCTGAACACAGTTTCACCGACAGTGAAAGCAAAGAATCACTAACAGCGCAGATCATTAAGGGCAAATGTTTAATGAAAAGTTCAACTATTTGTAGACATCTAGCTGGCTTTACCGACAAATCTAACAGATATAGATCTCTTGGAGATATTTTTGGTAAAAGCTATACAAAAGTTACCTTGGCTTCCCTTCACGGCGCTTCACAGCCAGTGCGTCCCTGGTGTCACACGCTGCTCAAGGAACAGGCAAAAGTACCCAGTTAGTGAAAAAGACACAGGCCAAAAACAGGCTTTATTAAATCACTGCAATGCTGTGCAATTACTATATTGCCTTGCTTCAAACACAGTGTTATCTTTAAATCACTTTATACAAATATTCATGTAGAAACGAGGGATAGGCTACTACATACAGCTACCAGCTAACTTGTGTAAGCTAATGAAGTAGATTTCTAAATCATGGATTCTAAACTTAGACGCAAAAACAAAAAATGTGTTTGCTGCTTGTTACTGATCTTGCTAATAATATTATTTTGAGATGCTATCACAAAGTACCATAGCTGATTGAAATGCATTACCCACTCAGGGTTATTATACATAGTACAACCATTATATTACAGTGCAATTTTGTTGCATATATTGTTGTGATAATATACTTACTGATTGGCTACTCATTGCTAAAAATATATAGAATAAATAAATAAATAAAATAAAATTTCACACATAGGGGGTAACAATGTGTGTTTAAAGAGCAAGAAACCAGATCAGGTCCCCATTCAGAATAATAGACGTGACCGGCAGCTGGATTCTCGCAATATCACAAGATAGAGCCAACACTTCCAGCCAGGCCACTCCAAACTGTGTGTGTATGTCATAGATATAGTTATGTGCAGTGTATATAATATATATACATTATATTATATACACTGCATATAACTATATCTATATTTAGCAATATTTAGCTAATGTGTGGTGAGCGTCTGGCGTTGTAAGGCCAGGTGGGTGCTACACATTGGTGGTGTTAGAGTCCCCCCCCCCGAAGCGCTTTGAGTGTCTATGATAAAGCGCTATATAAATGTAATAATAACTATATTATTCTTACTACTGTCACTGCTACTACATTGCACATATGTGTACATGTTGTTCATACATTGTTCATGTTACATAACCATATTTATTCTTCTCTTATAACACTGCAATATATTTATTGTCCTTTCTATGCACCACCTGTCTATACTTTGTTTATCACAATTCACTTTTCTGCTGCGCTTCTGGTTGGAGGCAAACTGCATTTCGTTGTTTTTGTACTTGTACCCTGCACAATGACAATGACGTTGACTCTATCTATCTATCTATCTATCTATCTATCTATCTATCTATCTATCTATCTATCTATATCTATCTCTATCCATCTATCTATCTATCTATCTATCTATCTATCTATCTATCTATCTATCTATCTATCTATCTATCTATCTCTATCATCTATCTATCTATCTATCTATCTATCTATCTATCTATCTATCTATCTGTCTATCTGTATCTGTCTATCTGTCTATCTGTCTGTCTATCTATCTATCTATCTATCTATCTATATCTATCTCTATCTATCTATCTATCTATCTATCTATCTATCTATCTATCTATCTATCTATCTATCTATCTATCTATCTATCTATCTATCTATCTCTATCTATCTATCTATCTATCATTATTTTTCTGAAAATAAAACCCACAGGTGATGTATGCAATGTGGTCAATCTTTCTGTATAACATTGTTTTTAATATTAGAATTGTATTTGAATATTGAACGCTCAAATTCAGCCTATTATTACAGTTTTTTCCGATTGCTAAACGACAGTGGGCAAAACTGGAGTCACATGTGCAAAACTCTAACTACAGTCTGCACTACCAACAGTCACCTGAGCTAAACAGTTCACATCAACTGCAAAACAGGCTCAGTGCAGCCAGACACACACACACACACACACACACACACACACACACACACACACACACACACACAAACACACACTGTCACTCAGAACACACTGAGATAACACACACTGTCACTCAGAACACACTGAGGGTAAAAACACTAGCATCAAACACCAATACACAAATTACAAACTTTTTCATCTTTACAGTTTGAACAATTTGAGCGACTTGACACTACTCAACAGTTTATTTAAGGAAAAAATATAGATTGTATGTCATACCAATTTTTACATAAGGTAAAAAAGAAGGAATGAAAATCAGCAGTTTTCTTCAATAAAGTATTTTGTCTCTAGTAATTTATGGAATTACTGGGGAAAAAAACTGAAGGTACATACGTAACAGTAACAGTACCAAAGAATAGTGTGACTAATCCTGCCTCGCTCCAGCATCATGTGGCAAGTTTTCTTCATCACATTGGATGTCTGAATCATCTCTAAATACTAATGAATGTGGTGGTTCTATTGCTTTCACCTCCATTACTTTCTGAAAAACAGTAAGAACGCAGTTTTACTATTGTAAAGATATAGTGTTTTTCACTTTTTTTATAGCTGTGTACATAACCTCAGACATCTTACCTGGACATGTTGGTATCTTTGCTCTTTTACCTGTTTCTCTCTAACAGTACAATGTAGAATTGTTTCATTCTTATTTGGTGTTTGAATACAAAAAAAGTCTTTCTGAGCTTTCTCTATAAAAATACTATACATGTTCACTAACTAGTCTAAAACAAGACACCTACTTAGGCTTTCAGCTAAAATTGCAATCAGCAGTGTTTGATAGGCACCAGACTGAAATCTATTCTGTTTTGAATGTGTGGTTAACAGTTTTGACAGCAGTGTGTTAGCATCTGAACAAAGTGCTGTAAATCTACAGTGTTGTGCAGGTTGTGGTTAAAGTCCTGGGATAAGTGTGTAGAGTTCTGAAAACTGTGTTTAAGCAATGAAAAACGATCTAGAGTTTGGTCCACATGAACTGCTGCTGTACAGACTGTAGTTAGAGTTTTGCACATGTGACTCCAGTTGTGCCCACTGTCGTCTAGCAATCGAAAAAAACTGTAATATTTTCTACACTACTCAGCCGAGTGCCACTATCAGCATGTTGTTGTTTTACATTGTGTCCAATATAAGCCTACAACAGCGCCAGCGGTGGAAGAAGTATTCAGATCCTTTACTGCAGTAATAGTACTAATACCACACTGTAAAAAATAATTTGTTACAAGTTAAAGTCCTGCAGTGAAAATGTTACTTCAGTAAAAGTGTGTAAGTATCATCAGGAAAATGTAGTTAAAGTTTTAAAAGTAGAGAACAATCCTCCCATTGTAGAAAGAGTAAAGGATCCAACCAGTTGTGTGTTTAATGGTCTCATCATCTCAGCTGGACTTATAGGCCGTTATATTGTCGGCTAGTTTACTTTAGAATCAAACATCAGATTTTATAAACTACATGTGTTCTGCGTGTAGACTATATTACATAGACGTTTCCATGATATTTGAATTTTTTTTTTTTTTTTTTGGTAATTTTCCTTCAAATTTTCTCAAAAAATAAAATCACAAGTAAATCACATGAAATTTGACATGGTCACAGTCACGGTCACTCCGAACAGGACAGTATAAGTGTATATTTCAGCTAACCGAAGTTTTTTTTATGTGACAGTACATGAATAGTGTCACGTTTAACTTGTAAAGTTAGTGATTAGCAAATTGAGAATAAAAAAAGTGCACCAAAAAATGTCTCTTCAGCATAGTTTAGCATTATTAACTTTAATATAAATTATATTTGGATACACAAAACATGTAAAGTTGATCTTTGGGATTTCTTTAGAGTACATGATGATTTGAGTTCAGTATTTTCAGTTCTTCCACACACTAAAAACAGAACGTTTGGTATTCAAACATGTTGAATGACACTAAATATTAGTACAAAGTATCAACTTCATATTACCTGAACCTTAAACACACACACACACACACACACACACACACACACACACACACACACACCATCCGTTCTATTCACTTCTTTATCAGGATACATATACAAAAAATAATACAATATAAATATAAAAAAACATTCAAAAATAAAGGTAACATCAACAACATTTTATAGCATATATAAGTTACCATAGGTAGTAAAGTGTGTATGTTGTCAAATGTCACAACAAATAAACATCTTTAAATGTTTTTCATAACCTGTTTATGACTGATAATGTCATTTTTCTTGGGAGGAAAGTCTCTCAAAATGTCAGATGATTATTATTATCATCCAGCTAGTCTGGCTCAACAGACGTACACTGCTGGAGTAAAGGAGCGGCTGTTCCTCCCCTTCTTTTTCTCTTCTCTTCTTCTTCTCTATTTCTCTTTTGCCACGGCACCGTTGCTCTATCCCAAGCTTAGGGCCGCCCGGGACTGTTGTGATTGGTTTGAAGCAGGAGTTCTCAAAGGTCTAGACCAAAGTCCACATCCGGACCAAGTCAATCCGGACCCAGCTCATACCTCACATACAATACCTTCTGAAGTGTTTCTACTTGTAAATACATATGCTATTATCAGGATTGTAAAGTAATGAAGTACAATTACTTCGTTACTGTACTTAAGTAGAATTTCCATGTATCTGTACTTGACTTCGTTATTTATATTTCTGGAAAGTTTCACTTTTACTTCATACTTTTCCTAAATAAAATGTATACTTTTACTTCAATACATTTCCCCTCAGCGTCGACGTTACTCGTTACTTGCAAGAAATGCTTTTGTACGTCGGAGTCAAAGATTCTGCCTAACAAAAAAATTAAATTCTGTATCTGTTTTACCCTTTTGTTGATGTCAGACATTGAATTTGATGTTTAAGAGGGTGTGGAAACCCCAAATATTACGCTTTACTATTAGGAAGCCACAATAAAGATCAATAACAAGGGTTTTTCTTTACTTCTACTTCTAAAAATTAAGCAAATATAATATCAGACTTTAACTTGTTTTTTAAAGTTGTTTTCTGGTAACATACTTGTACTTTTACTCAAATACTGCTTCCAAGTACTTTATACAAGACTGGCTATTGTGCCTCGCACCATAACCAGTAGTGAAATTGATGAGTGAACATAATGCCTAAACCTCAACCCAACCTAAAAAAGCAAACAGTGCTATCCAATCAGAAGCAGAGTAGGGCGGGTCATGTCTTCTACATCCTAGGAAACGCAAATTTGACCCCAAGAAAGCTGAGCTCAAATGCATCTTCTCGAACACATGCTCCATAAATTCCACGATGAACGGAAGTTTAGAACTTTGTTCTTCCAGATGTGTCTTTACTCGTCAGGATCTGAGATCCTCGGCTTGTCAGTCATGGGGGTCGACGGTCACATGGATCTGCTCACAAAGCTCCGCCTCCTCAGGACTCAACTGATGTCGTATGTCCCAATCAGGTGTCTGCAACAGTGGACAGATTAAAGGTTTTATCAAACATGTAATCTGTGCTATATAACATACATTAATATACTGAGTATTACAGATTAAGGGCCCTATCTTGCACTCAGCGCAATTGCCTTTGTACACCGACGCATGTATCATTCCTATTTTGCACCCGACGCATAGCGGACTTTTCCCTCCTCAGATGCACGTCGGTAAATTAGGGAATGTATTTGCGCTCCCGGGGGACGGTTCAGCGAAAAGAGGAGGCGTGTTCCGGCGCAAACGTTACTTGGTGCTATTTTGCAGTTTCAGAAAACAATTCCGCCACTGACCAGGAAAAACCTGGTCTAAAGTCAGTGGCGCTAGTCTAAAGTCAGTAGCGCGTTATTCAGATGCTATTTTAGGGGCGCATGCTTGGCCGTAATGTAGCGTGTGCACAACGCGCATACACTTCTCTCATCTAAACGGACGCAGCAGTTCCCATTTTTGCAAACCATACATAATTACAAGGAAAAATATTACTGAAAATGCGCTTCAGGTGTTTGGATAGAGCATTCCCAGCATTCTTTGTGGCTTGTTGTGTTTTACACAACATTTCCATGAATAATGGATGTGTTGATGACATAAATGAGGAAATATTAGAGGACTTAAGGAGACGTGGTGTTGCACCACGGCGGGATCTGGTCCGGGAGTAATGCGCGATGTGCTCCTGGTGGAGCGGGTGGACGGAGATGGAGTGGGGGGAGGAGGAGCAAGGTGGTGCGTTTGGAGGCCCGCGCTCCATGGCTGCAGCAATCCTCTCCAGACTTGAGGAGATGCGCCCGAGAGGAGCAGCAACATCGCCACCCGGCCAAGGCAGCATTTATTACTTTGCCGCATCACGGACAGCTCCCGCTGGCGTGCGCCAGGCTAATCCGCCGTCATAATAGCAATCCGCCATGGAACAAGCGCGCCTGCTCTTAAAGGGAATGTGAGATGACGCTCTGATTGGTTTATTGCACGTTACGCCCAAACCACACCTAGCTACTTCAGACCAACCCATTTTAGATTTGCGTCGGGCGCAAGACTCATTTATCCCGCCGGTATCATAGCAACAGCGCCCGAGATCCGCCCACAAAGCTACTTGCGTTTTGCGTTTCATACTTGCGTTTCAGATCGTTAAAATAGGGCCCTAAGAGTTAAACTGGTGTCCATTCCATTGAGTGAAAACTGTTGAGGATCTCAGGTTCTGATAAATTATTGGTAAATGTTTTAGTATCTTTAATGTCTGTTAAAACATGAGTAAAGCTTTATTTCCACATAATTTTGTCACAATTAAAGAAAACAATAAATCATAACACTGACAGATACAAATCATGTCCTAATAAGTGAAGAAAATGAAGCATATTCCCAATTTAAAAACCAATGATATCCTTTACTCCAAGACAAAAACAACACTTAGGATATCAAACGATATGTTTAAAGACAAATGCAGACACATTACAACTTCTAGGTTATTAAGGAGACGTGTGCAGGCAACCCAGTCTCATGGGAGTTCGTGAAATGGTCATGTAATTTAATCTATTGATTCGTTTAAATTATTTTTTTCGTGATGGTCAGCAAGTTTTTTAAAACTTATTAAGAGCGACTACGGTAGCGAGTAGTATGAAAGGGCGAAAATCTGCGTAGGGAGGCTGGTTGGGTCAAACAACACAGGACTTTCACCCAGGAAACTGGGGATTGGGGTCCCCGTTCTTCCTAAACCCAACCTCCGTGGGCCCATCACGGAATTTTTGGCGATCGTGTTCATTTCATGCCCAACTGACAGAATCGTGCTGTGATCACGAAAGATACTTCCCATTGAAATACATTAGTTTAAAAAATGTGCTGATCCTCATGAGATAAACGTGTCCATGTACACAAATCAATAGATTCAAAATTACGTGACTAACTGTGACTGTGTTGGTGCAGGAGAGAAATATAGCTAAAACAGTGACGGACAAAATCCATTTTTTTAATCATAATGTGATAAATACTTATTTAACAAGTGACTGCACACTACTACAAATGCTGCACTACCAAAGGTCTCATCATCTCAGCGTGACTTGTAGTCGTTATATTGTCGGGTAGTTTACTTTAGAATCAAACATCAGATTTTATAAACTACATGTGTTCTGTGTGCAGGAATCTGAATGTGTAAAGTAACTAGTAACTAAAGCTTTAACAGATGAATGTAGTGGAGTAACTAAAGTAACTAGTAACTAAAGCTGTAACAGATGAATGTAGCGGAGTAAAAAATTACAATATTTCTCTCTGAAATGTAGCGGAGTAGAAGTAGAAAGTGACATGAAAAGAAAAGACTCAATTAAAGTACCTCAACATTTGGACTGAAGTACAGAACTGGAGTAAATGTAATTTGTTACATTCCATTTGGATTGTCATTCTTTGTTTACATTAAAAGTGTTCATTCTTTGAACTTATTCTGGAAAAAATATAATATTTAAAGGTAAAGGTACTTTATTCTCACCTACACATAGATGTAGCAAAATTCATTCTCTGCATTTAACCCATCCCTCAAGGGAGCACTGGGCAGCCAATCACAGCGCCCGGGGACCAACTCCAGATCTGAGCCAGTGCCTTGCTCAACATGGAAACTCTACACAGAAAGGTCCGGTAACTGGTAACCTTCTTGAGGCCACAGTGCTAACCATCTCATAATATTCTTTGCTAAATTTTACATCCTTAAATGTTAATTTGCCAGTAAAACCTCACTTTATTGTGTTCTAGAAAGAAATGGCCCAATACATTGTCCTTAGGTCAAATTTGATCAGTTGGTTTCTTTCAATCAAATTGCCCCAAAATACCATGGATGGTTCCATAAAATGCTCTTCCCAAGTAAAATTAAGGATCAGATCCCTACTTTCATTGAATTTGGAATTTGTTTTCTTTCAACTTTATGGCATTATCCTGACTAAACGCTGACATGTCTGTGATTATCCATTACCTTCGTTTCTCTGATCTTAACTTATGGTCATAATCATTCAAAATTTCTGCTTTTTTCTAACACAAAGTGATGTTTATTGACCATGAATTTCAAAAATGAGTATTCAAGTAGTGTTAATACATTGGTTCTAGTGGTGAATATACTGGTGGTAATGTCTAAACAAAAAAATTGTCAAAAACGGCCATGACCTACTAGACTAAACCTTTGCATTCTCATCTGACTCATCCCATTCCTCTGTTATGGTGGGGGGGGGCCGTTTCAGTAGATTTACTCACTAACGTTGTTGTGGAAACACAATAAGCATGGAAACTAAATGCACACTTCCTGCATTACTGCATGAATTCAAATACTGATTTATTCATCTAGTAAACTAGTATTCACATGAAATAAAATAATAAAACATTGAGCAAGGCACACTGGGTAACACTCACTCACAAACTGGTTGCTATGGACTCGTCACTAGGCTTCCTCCGCTTCGCCGCTTAAACAAAGTGGAATAAACGTATAAAAGTCCAAATCTACACAAAACCCACAATCAATTAGTAAGCTGACATCAAATGTGGCATTTAGGAAACCTTTATTGCAACGTTGGCACGGTAAGATGTCCAGACCTGTGCAACAGTAATTTTCATTTTTTACATCCTGCTGCTCGCATTGTCAGCCAGGAGATATTTTTTTTACTAAAGCAGTATATGAAATCAGATGTATTACCTACCACCATTTAGTTGTTTTGTGTTATTTAAGATATTTATAAAATATCTGGTCATGCCAGACGTAATTATTCCACTCATTTTTTAAACAATGCAATTACACGTTTCAGCCACCAGGGGGGCAGCTCCCCCTGCCCCCGAGTAAACTCATGGGTCAGACCTCGTAGCGATGGAGGGCCGAGACTGAGAGCTACATGGAAAAGTATGGACCAAACAAGCCACTTTGAAATGTTGCTGTTTCTATGAATACAAAAGTTGGGTGACCCCCCCCCAGACTAAACAAATGTTGAGTGACCCTCCCCTCAAGAATAAAAAGACATGACCCTCGCCTATTTTCCTCAGGTGGTCCATTCCATAAATACCAAACGGTCTGCGAACTGCATTTCACTATGAAAAACATGATGAAACATGGTTGTATGATTCTGATTTGATCTATATTTATGTATATATGAGTGGGACTGACCAATGAGTGGGGCAGCGTCTCTTTTCTGAAATACGATTGGCAGACATCTGGACGGCAGTGGAGGACGGACCAGAACACAGCGGACAGGAGGCCGGCCGTGACGATGACAGTCACAGCCACAGTGGCCGGCTTCCTCCAGGCAGCAGCTGGACCTGGGAGGGAAGGAACTTTTAGTTCTTTTGTTTCAACATTGGGGGGGCGACACGTTGTAACGTTGTAACCGGGGGTCTGGGAGATCCTTCCCCGTACATTTCTAAATATTTTTTTTTATGCAACAATTTATGTCTATTAATGTAAAGAAAAAATATTATTCTCCTGTAATGTAATTTTGTTACATAAGTAGTAAGTATGAGTGTGTGTGTGTGTGTGTGTGTGTGTGTGTGTGTGTGTGTTTGTGTATACCTGGGATGGAGACACACTGGGGATCAGTGCTAATGCTGCGAAGGTGAGTGTAGAGGACTGTGTGCGCTCTGACGCAGTACACCACTCCGTCCTGCAGGGCGGGGACATGCAGCGGCGTCTGCTCAGCTGGTATCATGTACGCATCAGCCTGAGAGAGAGAGAGAGAGAGAGAGAGAGAGATGTTGACACTTGGCATGTCATCAGGGTGTGTTTTTTATAAACCATTACAGGTTTCTACCACACCCTACACGTATTGTATGCTAGATTTTATTTTGTTTCCTCCAGTTGGTTTGTTTTGATGTGTGTGAAACAAACAAACAAAGTGTAAATCCTCAACAGCTCAAAACTAAATCAGACAAGGGGAAAGTAACCAAATCATCCTGTTTTAACCTCAGTTATTTTTCATTTGTTCTAATAAAGCACTCATATCGAAAGAAGAAGTTAAGGAGAAAACACAAGACTTTCACCCGGGAAACAGGTGTTCATGTCCCGGGAATACTACCTAAGGGGACTGGCGTTTTAACCCAAAACTACAATATTTTTTCTAATCTTAACCCTTGTGTTGTCTTCCCGTCGACCATAAACTTGTAATCCTTCCATGTCAAATTTGAAAATTAACAATTTCTGTCGCTTTTTCCAACGTTTTTATCACTTTTTTCAATGTTTTTTTTTATTCATGGTCAATAGACCTAGTTCATATGACATTATACCTCATTCTTTAGTTAAAAAAAGAAATGATGCATTGTTTTGCATAATAATTAAGATCAGAGGATATTGAGTGAATCAGGAGAAAATTGAATAAAACACCCAAAATGCGTTGATTTTACCTGCGAAGATCAAGCAATTTAGTAAAAACATATTTCTGATACAAAAAAACAACACAAGGGTTAACTTGTGGTTTTGGTGCATGACAGTCACCTTTGGTTTTCGTAGGACATCATACGAACCCATTTCATGAGAATGCGTAAAGGTACTTTATTTATTGTCACATACACATACATGTAGCATTTAATCCATCCCTCAAGGGACCAGTGGGCAGCCAATCACAGCGCCCGGGGACCAACTCCAGATCTGAGCCAGTGCCATTGATCATGGCACTGGCTCCGATCTGGAGTACTGGAGAACCTAGTACATGTTTTTGATGGTGGGGGAAACCAGAGCACCCGGATGAAACCCACGCAAACATGGGGAGAACATACAAACTCCACACAGAAAGGCCCCAGAACGACCTGGACTCAAACCCACAACCTTCTTGGTGTGAGGCCACAGTGTTAACCATTGGTCCACCATGCTGCCCAATAAGATACTGAACTGAAGGAAGGTAAGAACTACAGACAAATGATATAAGAAAGGGACGCAGGGGAAAAAAAGGGGGATAGACAAAACGAGGAAAAAGATGGAAAGAGGACCAAGGACAGAAAGAAAGGGGTTAAAGTGAAGTAACCTCTGACCTGCAGCTCGTCGCCTCTCTTCCACACCGTTACGCTGACAGCAGCAATGAGAGGAAGTGCGTTGAACGTCACCTGAAGGGTGTCGCCCACCACCGTCACCGCCATGTCCGGCGCCGTCAGGACCGCTGTTGACACAAGACTCATATTCAGTCATTCATTCAATTTTTAAAAACCTTTACATGTTGTGAAAGACAGGGGTGTGCAGAGATATTTTGGGAGGCAACAAAAGGCCAACCCTATGCTCCCCGGAGTCCAGGGATGCACCTAATCCAGGACTTGGCTTCGGATTCGGCCGAATATTGGGCTTTTTGATGGAGTTCGGATTCTGCCGAACCTTAGAATTTTTTTTCAGCAAACCAAACCCTACACTTGCATTCGGCGCGCTACGCTGGTCGCCGTAATGACGGCGCCGTTGATTACGGGAAGGTGTTTACGTAGGTGGAGCATTCAATGCAGTAAGGCTGTTAGAAGGTGGAAATGGAACTGGTGAGCAGAAAAAGTTGTTGTTTGGCAGTACTTTCAGTCAAAAGAAGGCCATTCAAGTCCAGCTACATGTTCAATCTGTTCAATGCTGATTGGTCTGGTGGTGGCGAGGACCCTAAACAATACACAACATGGCCGCTGTTACAACTTCTGGTATGAAACATCCGAAAGAATACGAGTTGAGCATGAAGGAATCACCAGACAGCAGCCAGAATGCAGCAACTTCAGGTACGGCAAAGGAAGGACAGCTAAAAACTGGGAGTAGGATTCGGTGCATCACTACACTTAACAGCGTACGGATGAGGTCGTAGATTCAATGCAGACCCATAAATCAGGCTACAACAGAGTACCTCATAATTACGAAGAAAAGTGCATAACTTTTCTTTTCCTTTGTGAATGCAATGTATTTCCGTACAAAATTTATGGAACTTCTGAGCAGCTTCACTGACTGAAAACAATTATATACATCTCGCATTGCCAGACCTTCCTCCACAGCGCTGCTGAGGAAGATCTGGCTAGTCCACACAGCATTCCTGGATGGGAGAAAAACGTGCTCTGGTTTATTGGCATTTCTTTAAACCAATCACAATCCGTCTTGGGCGGTGCTAAGCTCCAGACGGAGCCACGGTGCCTCTAGAAAATAGTCTCGGGAAGGAACATGTGTACGTTCAAAAGTAGTTTTAGTCGTGCAACATAAAACTCAGATTGGACAGATAGTCTAGCTAGCTGTCTGGATTTACCCTGCAGAGATCTGAGGGGCAGTTAACCATAGTCCTCACAAATCCACCGGACATCCGGCCTAAATGAAGGACATCCTACGGTTAGGTTTGCCATTAGACCCAAAACACAGAGACAACACACACAGAGGCAGATAGTAGTTAGAGATGTTTATTTGAACAGTCAAACTTAATTGTGCAAAGAGGGGGAGTTTGGGCAGTGTAGCTTCTGGATGGTAATGAAGTGCGAGGCAGGCAGGCAGTGAGGAATCCAGGGCAGAACTGAGAGAGTCCAGTCTATCTTGTACAGGCCTCATGATGTAGCCTTTATGTTTAATATATACTGTACCAGTCAAAAGTTTGGACACCATGTCAAAATTTTAACTTTTTTTCAACATTTTGGACGTCTTTTTCGACACTTTTATGTTTTTGACACTTTTTCCCAACGTTTTTTTCAGCACCTTTTGACGTTTTTGTATGTGTTTTTCCCCACGTTTTTGAAGCTTTTCCCGACATTTTTTCGACCTTCTTTTATAAAAAAAAAAATGCTATGAAAATGAATAAAACGCAGCCCACACTCCCTCCCTGCTTTACTTTGCGCATCTCTACCATCACTAGTTAATAATATTGAGGATAATATAATTCTACCTCAATCACTACGCATCGGAAATCAGTTCAAAAGTTGTCTGGGTATTCAAAGTATTTCTATTCACTCACCAATAATACACAATCACCTTTTTCAACCATCCTTAATGGAAAATGGCTTCAAAAAATTTGGTATGACAAGGGTATTCATAGTATTGAGGACCTGTATGTTAATGATACTTTTGCTAGCTTTGAACAATTATCCAGAAAATTCAGTCTGACAAATAATCATTTTTTCCGATACTTGCAAATTAGGGATTTTACTCATAAAAAGTTTGCTAATTTTCCTACACTCCCCTCTCCTTCTTGTTTGGATTCCCTATTGCGGGTCAATATGCTTTACTAAGAGAAGAATATCATTTATTTATTCCCTTATCATGGATAGCTGCAACCTCTCTATTTCACATATTCGAGACCAGTGGGAAAATGACTTGGGGGCGCAACTGTCTGATGGGGAATGGGACATGGCTCTTACTAGAGTCCATTCTTCTTCCATATGTTCCAGACATTCTTTAATACAGTTTAAAGTGTTACACAGGTTGCACTTCTCAAAAGCCAAATTAGCAAGAATATTTCCGAACGTAGACCCATTATGCGATAGATGTAAACAGACGCCAGCTACTTCCTATCATATGTTCTGGTCTTGTCCGAAACTTGTTCCTTTCTGGTCATCCTTTTTTGAAGTCATCTCTAATGCTTATGCTTATAACATCTCGCCCTCTCCCTTGGTTGCTATTTTCGGTTGGTTTTCTGATTCGACGGGATCTGCTCCCCCTAGTCATCTACAGAGGGTCATTGCCTTTTCTTCCTTATTAGCTCAACGCTTGATTTTATTTAAATGGAAGGCTGCTACTCCTCCATCACACCACCACTGGATCAGGGACATTATGCAGATTGTTAAGCTGGAAAAAATCAGATGTACCCTCAACGGTTCCATCAACAGATTCCACAAAACCTGGGACCCTCTGATGACTTATGTGAACAATTTACCTGGTTTGGAACTGGAACTCTGAATGTTTAAACCTTCCCTTGATTGAGCCTGTCATAACGAAGGTTAGGTGCACTTGTTGTTTTTTCTTTTGTTTTTTTCATCTCCTGTCCGTCTGTTGTCTGTGACAAGTCTGTCAGGTTGATTTAAGGTTTGGTCTGTCTTTGTCTTCTTGGGAATGTTTTTCTATGATTATTTGTAAGATAGAGAATATGATTGTTTATTGTTATAACTGGAAATGTACAAATAAAGTGTTAAAAAAAAATTAAAAATGAATAAAACTTGTGAAGAGCATTATTTTATAATTAAAATGTAATTATTTATTTTTAGTTATTTCTTTTGAAAATGTGGTTGAAAGAAACCCAAATTTCTGATATAGAAACTTTTTGAAAATAGGTCAAATTTGGCCCGAGGACATCCGGAGGGTTAAGATGACGTAATATTATTATTATTCATTCAGATAATTAAAGGAGAGTTAGGTGAATGAGAAAGTGTGTCCAAAGTTTTGACTGGTACTGTTAATTAATATTTAATTTGTATTATGTAATTTGTGTGTTTCTGTCGGCGTCTTACTGTGTGTGCGGTTGAACGGCGGGATGAGCCGGGTCCAGGGCGACAGCCGGGAGCCGTGATGCGCTCTGACGCGGATGTTGTAGTCAACGTCGGAGCCCAGGTCAGAGGTCAGGTCGCAGTGAGTGTGAGGAGTCCGCTGACACCGGAAGCATTCACCCAGCTACCGTTCTTCACCGTCATCTCAAACTCCCTGCAGCACCAAGAGAAGAAGAGGACCGGTTGACACTTTTTTGACATTTTTTACACTTTGACACTTTTTAACGTATTATTTAACAATTTTCCCAAAAACTTTTATGTAAGCGATGCTTTTCTTGATACTTAAAACTTTTTTTTTTGCTTCCAAAAACATTTTTTTTTAAAAAAATTTTATGTTTAATTTCACCTGTTTAATTTCACCTGTTTGAGGCATTTTGTTATGCTTGTGAAGGCACTGTCAATGCTTTTAGTGCTTTTAACGTTGTTTATGCTTTTTTTTTTTTACAAGTTTTTTATGATTTCAACTCTTTTTTTTTAAGTTTTTTGAAGTTTTTCTAACGTTTTCTTTGACGCTTTACACCAAGAGACACACAGAGAGTTTTAAACACAAATACTTCTTTTACATTCCATGTTTTCAGTTTAGTTTGTCTGTCTATCAAACTTGAAGGTATGTAGCACGGGCCAAGGAAGAACCTCTTACATTTTGCAGCAGATACGCAAATTATCTTTCACTCTTTTTCCCTTTTGGTACCTTTGCGAGATAGGGCGTTTTGTTCTGCATTCATGGGGTGTAAGAATAATCAGAATAATGACTTGCTGACTGGGAAAACTCACCCTGCATTAACATTTTGAGATAGGACATAATATGGCTGAGAGCTGCACTCTCAGAGTGCCGTTCTAGTTACGACTGTTTCTTCTCATCTTGGGTTGTGTAATGTGAAACTGAAAATATTTGCCGTATTCTCCAGAAAGATAATTATCCAAACTCCCTGCATGCCTCTGACTCACTGAAGCTATGTATTCTCTTTGTGTTTTGATTTTGTTTTGCATCCAGATTAATTAAAAACCGCAGTGAGAATGTAATTAGGAGTAAACATGAGTCAGCTCTTCGGCCTGTGGAAAGGCTCAGCCTACCTGTTGGGTGACATTTATCACCGTACACTAATTACGTTTCAGTGGTTCCTTTCGGCACTTTTTTGGCGCTTTTGATGCTTGAGATTTTAACGCTTTTGCAGGCATAACACATCATTGTGATCATCTAACGCAGTGTTACTTACACTTTTTCAGACCAAGGACCACTTACCTAATAAAACAGAAACTCACAGACCACCTAACTGCCAAAATATCCCCAACAGGCAACAACAACAGGCTTCCTTCCACATCTTGTCAGTTTTACAGTAACGTAAACTTTGTTTGTTGTAAAAACTTCTGCCCTGATTTTATGAAACTTGGTGGAAGGATGAAGCACGACTCAAGGAAGAACCCATTACATTTTGCAGTGGATACAAAAATAAGTTTTCCCGCTTCGGTCCAACCTACAGGTTTGAAGTATTTTGACGAGGTCCTACTCAGATTCTAGTCAGAATGCGAGTCTGAAACTGCTCCATTGGGCTGTGATTATGGGGCGTGTTCCAACCGAACCAAGAAAAAAAATGCCTCTGCATTCATTGGATAGTCCTACAACCAATCAGAGCAACAGAACTCAACTCAACTGTCAACAGAACTCAACACTGTGTATCGTCTCCATAGCAACCACTCTTTGCACAATGCATTCGTTCTAACTTCCGACTTTTAGACCTTTTTGAAGCTGGATATATCATTTGTTGCGTGTAAATATAAATGTGGATAACGTTAGTGATAGTGACATGCTCGCTACAGTTGTGTTTCTAGAGATGAATCAGCGAAAACACGTTTTATTTCTCTGATTCACGGCTTTGTTCTAGCGCCGGTGCTCCCTCTCTTCAGTCTCTCTCTATCTCTCTCCACCATATAACGCTACCATGCTGTTGATATTGTCTGTAAGAGACTCAATGGTGGAATCTACACATCTCAGGTCTCTAGCGGCAGCCACCTGTTGTAAACAAATTCAACCCAAGCGTTCTTTGGTGACGTGATTGATTCTGTTACTGTTGATCATCTGTCGGACAATCTGATTGGTCCGAACAGATCCTGTTCCGGCAATAATTGCTTCTCAACGGAGCGAGTCCAGACCGAACTTCCCGACCTCGAATTTTGTGGGCGGGGCTAAGTTCGGTTGGCATCCAGGCTAGGTTTGAAGCGGAAATGTCCATTACATTACATACATGTACATGTACATTACATTGTCCAGTTAATTCGAACTACAGATCCGGCAAACTTGCATAATATAATGTAATGGACAATTCCGCTTCCAACCTGTAGAGGGAAGACCGAAGCGGGAAAAGTTACATAGTGTTGCTTTAAGTTAACATTTGCAAAATGTCATGACGCTGTGATCACGCTGCATTCATGTTGTGTCGAAATATTGTTAAAAAGTAGTAGGCTTACATACAGTACAGTAGGACATGGTATTGCCGGGGGTCTGAGCATTCAGAGTGCAGTTCTACTTACGAGTGTTTCTTCTCATCTTGTAGTAAAACTGAGCGCTTGAGTCCAAATGTTGAGGTATTTGTACTTTACTTGAGTCTTCTCTTTTCATGCCACTTTCTACTTCTACTCCGCTACATTTCAGAGAGATTGTTCTTTTTACTCGACTACATTCATCTGTTACAGCTTTAGTTACTTGTAACAGTGTTTTTTAAGTATGTTGTTAGTACTATTACTGCAATAAAGGATCGGACTACTTCTTCTACCGCTGATAAAATGACTTCATAGCAGCCGCAGGAATGTTTCTGTGAGTTAATTAAGGTGACTTCTCTGTGATAGACAGCTGGCATGACGCACGAGCCGAATGTCGAAACTTAAGTGTCTACAGTTAAGTTATGTTATGACCACACAGACACACCTGCAACAATTAGCACAGGTGTGTCCTTTATTAATACAGGTCAGTCTTTAAATGACTCAGTGGTTATTAGGTAGGAACTCCTGATGGATTTGTTTTATCTCTCTTTAACTTGCAGGTATCAGCTGTTTCTCTTCACTATAGTCATTTTGGTTTCACTTTACAGCAACTATTATTACAAATACATTACAAACTATTGAAAACAGAACACAAAATGACCACAAAGAGACACAGAAAGACACAAAATGACCACAAAGAGACACAGAAAGATACTATTACTACTATATTACTACAAAGAGACTTAAATGCTTTCACAAAAAACATCTTCACCTGCAATATGTCAAACGAAGAAACACAAACCCACTATGGGAGAGACGCAAAATGACCAGAAAGAGACACAAAACATCTACAACGGAGACTCAGAATCACTGCAAAGACACACATAAAGACCAGCGGTGAATTAATCAAAGTGAGTATCTGTGGCAGCAGGACATTGTGTGTGTGTGTGTGTGTGTGTGTGTGTGTGTGTATGTGTGAGTGTCTGTCTGTGTGTGTATGTGTGCGTGTGTGTGTTTGTGTGTATGTGCGTGTGTGTGTGTGTGTGTGTGTGTGTGTGTGTGTGTGTGTGTGTGTGTGCGTGTGTGCGTGTGTGTGTGTGTGTGTGTGTGTGTGTGTGTGTGTGTGTGTGATGTTAATTGTCAGTAAAGTGTTTCATGCTTATACCATGGTCTGGGTGAATACTCAATTCTGATTGGCTGCAGGGTGTCTATAAAAAAGGAGTTCCGGTGAAACTGACTGTTTACTGTTCTAAATTAATGCGCTACATTTAAACAAAAATAAAAAATGTGAATCTGTTATTTCCAACACTGCGAAGTGCTTCAGTGTCCTCTGAACATCACAGGATGGCGCTAACACACACACACGCTGTAGGAAGTACGTTGCACTGCTCCTCTGAACTGACTTTGGCTACGTTCACACCGCAAGTCTTAATGCCTGATTCAGATTTTTTGCTCAGATCCGATTTTTAGTTTGGCTGTTCACATGACCTTTTAAAATGTGGCCTATATCAGATTCCAGTGTGAACTGACCCGCATGCGCAAAAGAACAATAACAATGACATCAGACGCAGCACGCTGTTGCACTAAAGTTAGGGAGGTTATGGAGGAAGTCAGCATTTTTATTTATTATTCAGCTTTTATTTTTTTATTTATTTATCTTGATGTTAAACATACTGTCACATTATTTTTACTGATTCCCAACTGTACACAAAGTTACTGACTTTGGATTTTGCTATCATAGCTTTAGCTTAGCGTTAGCTTTCTGGCTCGGAGCTGAGCTGAAGTGTTCTACGAGCTGAGCGGACTATAAATATCTCCGGTTGCTAAGGGTGGCAGGTCTGCATTGCATAAGAACCTTATGGGATGGGAATGATTGTTCCAGGTAGTAGTCAAACCCTCAGGCGTAACCAGGGAAACACAGTTATTGTTTGGAAAAAATCAAGATTTTGATTGTAAAACGTATTAAAATATGAATTAATGTTTAAAAAAAAACAAATACTTGGCAGTTGAGCATTGTATAAGCGGGTTAATGCCCGACGAGGTGTCCATTGTCAGGTATTAATCGGCCACAATATTTGAGGTCTTGAAGTTGGGTCTAGACTTGAACCGTTGTGGAGCAACTATAGTTGCAGAGCTGTTTGGACCAATCAAATTGTCAGGGCGGGCTTTTTACAATATAACGGAATCAACCACCTCACCAAAGAGCGCTAGGGTTGAATTTGTTTACAACAAAAATGTCTGCCGCTGGAGAATTGAGATGTGTAGATTCTGCCATTGTGTCTGTTATAAAAGATATCGACAGCGCATTATTATTATTGATCGTTTACACTCATCTTCTTCTTCTACTTCTTCTAGTGTGCATGCAGTTGTGTTCTGTTGACAACAAGGAGGCTCAACATATGTCACATACTCCGTTGTTCTGATTGGTTGTAGGTCTATCTGTTGCCCTGATTGGTTGTAGGTCTATCCTTTGCTGCTCTGATTGGTTGTAGGTCTATCCAATTGAGTATACAGGCATTTTCTTTCCTGGTTCGGTTGAAACACGCCCCATAATCACAGCCCAATGGAGCAGTATCAGACTCGTATTCTGACTAGAATCTCAGTAGGACCACGTCAGGCTAATAACTTACCCCTGGAACTGCACGGAGTAAAACACAGCGGTGTGGCCGGCAGCCTGCGGGGGGCGCCACCTCAGTATGTGTCTCATGTTTACAGAGTCCATGTGAATACTGTCGGGAGCCAGCAGCATCCAGACACCTGCAGACACACAGAGATCAAGTTTACATCTCAGGCATCAGCTTTTATTTGTGTGTCGTTAGGAAGCACAGTGAATGAGCTGAGGGGATGGATTCAAGTTAATAATCAGGATATTTAATTCAATTAAAACTATTTCTTTATAGCTTTATGCTTCTGCAAAGATAGGCCAATAACTGACACATATCAGCATGAAAGTACATTTTCAGAACAGAAATGTGAACATTTGATAAAGCAAGGTCCATAATTACAATAATTAGACAGCTGACAGTAAAAGTGTGTGTGTGTGTGTGTGTGTGTGTGTGTGTGTGTGTGTGTGTGTGTGTGTGTGTGTGTGTGTGTGTCTGTTGACTTTAAAGGTGTCTATAACCACAGAGGCTATCGTGCCTTCAAACAGAGATTATGTAGAGATGTGAGGAAACCACCAGTGCTAAGTGTGTGTGTGTCTGTGTGTGTCTGTGTATGTGTGTATGTGTGTAAAAGTTAAACTCACAGTTTGCACCGTTCAGCAGGAACATGGTCAGCAGCAGACTCAGAGAGCGTCTCGGTCTCATCACCAGAGAGTTTTGTCTCTAGAACCTAAAGTAGGAAATTCATCTGCTCACGTCAGCTCCAACATGTCCCAGTCACACTAACAACCTGCACGCAAACTGATCCACAATACTACACATATAAACACAACATGTAACCCGCATACACACACATACACACACACACACACACGCACATACATTCACACGCATACATACACACACACGCACACACACACACACACACACACACACACACACAGACACACTCTTGGCCGAGAAAAAAAAAGCGACACTTCTTTTCCTTTCTGCATTTTTTTAACGCAATTAATTTTTTAAGCTGCACTACAGGGATGTAACGAGACACTCAACTCCCGATGCGATTTTCTTTCAACAGAATGAGCTGCAGACAAATGACTGAAAAATATTCCTTTATTTCTGTAAACTGTGCAAAATAAACAGATGTCCTCTTATAACAAAAGTGACACTGAAACTGTATTTTATCTTAAATAACAAATCCCACATCAAAGTCACTTAATAAATAGAAAGTAATCTCTTTATGTGAATAAACTAAAAATACATAGTGACGTCTGAAGTCAAACAAGTTCAATTTAAATTAGAGTGTAAGTAATATTGTATTGTATATTGTAAGTAAGTTGTAATCTTACGCTGCACTGTAACTTTTATTTCTGTATTCCGTACATGTCTTATTCTATTTTAGCTGTTTTTATTCTCTTTAACAGATGTTTATAACTGCTCATTAATGTTTTATGTAAAGCACGGTGAATTGCCTTGTTGCTGAAACGTTTTATAGAAATATAGCTGCCTTACCTTTCATGCAGTGCACATTTCTGGATGCATCATTAGGTAATCCAAGATGTGTATTAAAAAGCTTTGAATCCAGTGTGAAAAAGACGATAATATCCCAGTTAATCTTTCCAGTTAAGATCCACACGAGTCTGAGGCTTCTGTCAGAGCGGAGAAGAAAAAGCAGAAGTTATGTGAGGGTGGCTGCGATCTGTTCCGCAGTCTCCAGAGAAAAGCTGGTATGTTTTATGTTGTTATGGGATGCTGAGGCTGCAGAGCCGGTTCAACTTGTTCTGTTGCCTCAGGGCGTTAGATGTCAACGTAAATTTAGAGGTTAAAGTCACGACAACTCTATAGTTCCTATTGAGCTGCTGAGCCAGGGGCCCTCCTGGCCTTCACCTGCTAAATGTTACTCGAAGAGACATGAACTAACATGAAGAGATGCAAAACATCCATAGCACACAACATGACCATAAAAAGTTATAAAACGACCACAAAAAAAAGAAAAGTAACTGCAAAGACACACAGAATAAGTACAAACAGACACAAAACAAATACAAAGAGACACAACACATAATAAAAGACAAAATTACCACAAGAGACAAAAAGAGACACAAAACAGCTACAAACAGATACCATGGCACCACAAACAGACAAAAAGATCCACAAAACAGATACAAAGAGACACAAAAGAGACACAAAGAGAAACAAAACAGCTACAGAGATACCATATAACCGCAAAGAGACACTATAGGACCACAAACAGACACAAAGAGACACAAAACAGCTACAACGAGATACCATAGGACCACAAAGAGACACAAAACAGATACAAAGAGACACAAAAGGACTGCAGCTGCCTTTAGATTTCAGATGTGCTTTAAATCTAGGCTTTACTAAAGACACATTTTTACTCAGTGGTCTTTTTAACCCTCTAATCTCTCAATCTGTTATCATCATGTCTATATTTCTGTATTTAGGAATTGCTGCTTATTGTTGTCGTTGGGATGTTCTTGTGTTTTCTTTCTAGTTTTTTAATTGCTTTATTTTTACATTTTGTATGTTCTTTTATACAGCACTTTGGTCAGCCAAAACTGTTTAAATGTGCTCTAGAAATAAACTTTACTTACTTACTTATTTAAATGTAATGTAAGAAACATTTTACATACCAAGAGTCCAGATATGTTGCTTATAAAAATTAAAGTCACAAAAAGGGGTTCCTACGTTTTATTGTTTATTTATAACCTTCATTAAACAGATAATTGATTATAGAGTGATATAGACCAAGGTATAATAACAAGAATGTAACACTGACAACACTGCAAGATACAGCAATTATAGATTCAGATTACAGATTCCTTCACGTATAATATAAAAAAAATCACGCCATCTTTTGATATAAAACAAAACATCATTACAGAAACACAAGATAAAATGGTAAAGGTGAAATGATTTGAAGAAAACCCCTTAGGTGACAGTGATGTTAAAACGTTAATTACCAAAATGTTAAAAAATATTATGCCGGTTTGGACACAGATACGGATACAGATATACTGAGAAATATGATTCCTAATTATAGCAGTTGGAACGATGAACAGAGGCAGTTGTAGTAACAAAGACAGTTGAACTATGACTAGAAATAATAGATGTAGCAGTTGCCTCTATCATAAGACAGCAACAACATCAATAAAAGCTAAACAAAATGTACAATATAATATATTAAATATTTAGAAAAACAAACTAATACAGATGTAAGGGACTTCTAACCTAAAAAACTTATTTTTCTCAGTATTATTATTGTCATTATAATAATAATCATTACGTTGGGTATTATGTCTTATTTCCCATCTTACAATTTACTACATTTAATTTATTAATCATAATAATCATAATAATAATACCACATGCATTTGTTTTTTGTGTTCAAGTTCAAATGTTTTATTTGCATTAATATCTAACATGCATTGTTTTAAAATCAAGTGTATTAAAGACATTGAGGGAAGGAATATATGCATATTAAGTCTGTCTCTGAGGTGAAAGCTGCTCTCCTCTCCGTGTCCTCAGGTTCACAGCGACTACAGCAGCACAGAGCATCAGCAGCAGAACACTGAGCACTGAGCATCTCACTTTGAAGAAGGTGGAGTAAATCCCAAAGGGCTCCTTGTACACTAACACTGTTCTCTCTGTTGACACACACTGATCATATGGGTCATAAACTACACACCAGTACTCCCCTGCGTCTCCCACCGAGACATTAGAGATAACCAGGTTCCCATTATAATAGTCCCAGCTCACTCTGCTCATACTCTGATCCGTTACACTAAAGATTCTTTCCTCTGTTCGGTTTGACTTGATGAACCAATAGTGCCCCTTACCCTTTCTCCAATCTCTGCATCCGAAAGTGACTTCTTCTCCCTCTGAGAAGAGCTCTACAGCAGGTGGGCCAAATTTGGGGCACACCAACAGCAAATACGTTTGCTGTGTCATAGAGGCATAACAGGAGTACCAACCTGAGTGATTTAACATTAAAGATGAAAACACCAGCGAGTAGTTTTGGTCTACTGAAGGAACAGTCTGGTTTTGTAGTCTTAGGTTAGTGTGGGAGAGTGATTTTTGTTTAAACCTCCAAAGTGGGTGCGGGTCATCAGTGAAATCATTGACATTGCACGGCAACACAGCTGTCTCTTCCACTGAGCGGTAGATAGTCTCTGACTTTAGTCTCAACAGTATTTTGCCACTTCTAACACACCGCTGTTGGTTCATCACCAGACAGGTGTACTCTCTAAAGTCTGTTACTGTGATGTTGGATACACGAAGAGTTGATGTCTTTGTCACCACTTGGTATTTTCCTCTAACATTGTCCGTCACTGATGTCACATTGTCCCCAAAAACTCTGGTCCATGTTTCTTGCTCATATCTAATGTCACGTTTGAGCCACTGGACATCCAGATTGTCAGCAGCTCTATCACATCGCATGTCTGCTGTTTTTCCAAGTCTCCTGTCAGTTCCTCCCATCCCATGCATTGAAGTACAAACCATAATACTAATGTTTTTCTCATGTGTCAGGTTGCCCTTAGTCCAACACTCCTCTTGGTACCGGCCGGAGTCTGAATGGGTCAGGTCGTAGATGGTGTAAGAAGAAGTTTTCACCGAGCTGACAAGTCGTTGTTTCAGGTGTTCAGGTACTGAGGAGCTGTTGGACCAGAGGTCAGAGGTGTTCCACAGGACAAGCTTCTCCTCACCAACAGATCTGGAGATCAGGCAGGAGTTGGTGTTGTTGGGGAGGTTGAAGGCATAATGGGTCCTTTCCTGTTGGACGGTGATCCGTTCTTCTGCATGGATGTTGTTGATGAGAGCAAACAGCAGGAAGGAGAGCTCTGTGACTGCAGCCATTCTGCTCCGAGGTCGACAAAACACTGACACCACTCAGCTCATAAGCTCCACGGAAAACCTCATTAGCAGCTGCTATATTTTTTTTTTAACAAACATAACTTCTTTATCTCATCATCAGAGGAAACTTTGCAGCATCAGCTCTCTATCCAGTAATTCATTTCCCTTAAAGGTGTCTATAACCACAGAGGCTATCGTGCCTTCAAACACAGATTATGTAGAGATGTGACGCAACCACCAGCGATATATGTGTGTTTGTGTGTGTGTGTGTGTGTGTGTGTGTGTGGTGTGAGTGTGTGTGCATGAGCGTGCATGTGTGTATTTAGCAGAGACTATTTCTTAATGGCACTGTTATTGTGTTTAAACATTTTCTCTTTGGATTTGGTTAGGTATCCCAATGTGGAGTGCTGGTGTGGCCAAGAGAAGCTGTAAAATTACAAAAAGCATTGTGCAGTCTTAGTCTTTCAAAGGACCGAGCTGTTTTTGCAGTGACGCTTTAGTTCTGTTCACTTCAGCAAATGGGATGCATTTTATATTTTTTGTAAGATAATAACAAACAAAATCACCTTTTAAGTGTATCTGTTGTGGGAAGGATTGGAGCTGTAACAACCATTACTGTCAGTCTTTCTCTATATGTGATAGCCTCATGTTTGTACAAAGTTTTGTTTTTCAGTGTTTTGTACAAACATGAGGCCGTATGTAGACCTCTCTGCTACCATGGAAACCCCTGAATGTTTCCTCCAAAAACCCAGAATCTTTGATGTTTTTTTTTAAATAATTTCAACTTTGTGTCATTTCCCCTCAGTTTCTCTGACTGGAGCGGCAAATCAATTCAGCAGCTACCTATGTTATGGAACTTACAATTTTTCTGAATTGCTAAATTACTGAACTCCATTCCCTTAACAAAAAGCTCAGTGGCCTAGACCCTTTGTGGCTGACCTCAACATGGAGGAAGTAGAGATCAGAGCCCTGAGATCCTTCCAGAGAGCAGCACCATAACCACTGCTTTAGATATGAGGAAGACACCTGGCTTTAAATTCTTCTGAACCCTCCGGTGGCTTCGTCTTTACAAACTAACCCTCTGAACTGTATTTTAGATGTTAGTAGGGATCCCAAAGTTTACAAAAATACCAAATCTGTTCAGCTGGATGTTGTTGATATGTGTCTAAAATGATGCATAAGACACGTGGAAATGTTCCGTTTGATTATTTCACTCAGTGAAACATCATGTAGCTTTAATGAAGAAACTGAACATCAGTGACATCCTATGGAGGTAATATTTATTCATAATTTATTATATTTATTTATTCAAAAGAAATTGAAAGTCCAAAGGGAAAACAAAGCGAGATCAAATAAAAAAAATTATTATTATTTTTCAAATTTTCCATTTGGCTTTGGCTTTTGAATTTCAATTTAAAATTGGATTTTAATTTTCATTTAATATTTGGCTTTTGAATTTCAATTTAACATTGGATTTTAATTTTCATTTAATATTTGGCTTTTGAATTTCAATTTAACATTGGATTTAAATTTTCATTTTATTTGGCTTTTATTTGGCTTTTGAAATTTCCATTTAATATTTGCTTTTTGAATTTCAATTTTAATTTTTTTCATTTAATATTGCCTTTTCCTTTGGACTTGACACATGTCAATGTAAATGAGGAGGCGTGGCCCAAAGGCTGGTGGGAGGGTCTGAAACGAAAGGAGTGCAGAGGCACTTTATGAGCAGCAGGGGGAGCTTACTGCTGAGGAGCACACTGTTAAGGGTTAGGGTAGATTGATTATTTTATGTGATATATGATTCTTTGATTTTAGAATGCTTTTAAACCTTGGATGATTTGTATTATATGTTGTTTTTGACCAGAAATGGGTCTTTATTATGTGTTGCATGTTTTAACACCAAGGACCATGTTGGAAATAAGTGTTTACACTTTAACATGCTATCCTTTGGATTATGTTGTTTGTCAAATCCAAAATCAATCAATCAATCAATCAATCAAACACAAACGACATTTTATGCAACAACCGTGAAGTTTTCATGTAGTTACTATAATTGGGCCCGTGTTAGTGAGGACTAGATTAGGACTGGATTTAAAGCTGATTCTGGTTCCCAACATCGCCCCAGGTGTGTCTGTTTAAAACACAACTCAGACAACTTCTCTCTTTTGATGTTATATTTAATTACGCAACAGTAGAAACATGGGTGTGGGTAGCTCTGCTTACGTGTGTTTGTGTGTGGTCAGATTTCGAGGACGCACGCACACACACACACACACACACACACACACACACACACACACACACACACACACACACACACACACACACACAATCTCAACTGGATAGTCATCGTCCGAACTGCGACCTCTCCTTTTTCTTTCTCTCACTTTTTTCTCCGGGTGGTGCGCGCGGTGTGAGGTGCGTGTCCACGCTATTCTCCAACATGGAGCCTACTCACAACAATCATGGAAATTATTAAAAAGCAATCGACTCTATAATCTAGATCGGGAGTTTGCCGTATTAGCAGCAGCAAACAACTGGAAACTTTTTACAATTTTCATCTGCTATTCCACCACTAAATTCACTATTGAGACTTTTTTATGCGATAAATTAACTGTGTAGAGTTTGAATATGGGCAGTTTTAAAAACGTTGATGGCCAACTGCACATTTTCTGAAAAGGCAATATTAAATGAAAATTAAAATCCAATGTTCAATGGAAATTCAAAAGCCAAATATTAAATGAAAATTAAAATCCAATCCAATTTCTCTTTGGACTTTCAATTTGAATTATGAATAAATATTTCCTCCATAACATCCGGATATGGTCAATTTAAAATCAATATGTTGTATCATATTAACAAGTTAACATGGAGGCTCTAGTTCTGCTGTTAGAGATGAAGATGTTTTTTTGAGGGGGTGAAACAACAAGATGACTTGTTTGTCTCTGTGGTTTGTGTTCTGTTGCTCTGATCAATGATAACAGATGTACCGCTTATTTTTGGAAAAACTGCAGTCAAGTTATATACCACAGTATTATGATACGGATATATCTATTGTATAATAATGATATCTTCCTACACAGTATTATATATAGTATCAACTGTTTAATATATGTTCTTTATTCTTGGTGAAAAAGAAAAATCACTTTGCTCTATTCATACAAATTTGCATAAATATATTTTATGTATATTGGATGTTTATGTTGTCTTATATAAACAGTATACGTTGGTTGTGTTTGTTTACCCATTCACTAAATATTAAAAAAACTGTCCTTTAAGTCTTTAACCAGAGTGGATGGTTGTAACTGTCATTGTGTTGTTAATGTGAGAAAGGCTGCAGAGCAGAAACCCACACAGCCCGTCTGCTGCAGGAAAGGAAGTGGTGATTCTCTGTCAACAGTTTTTTATGATTTCTAATAACCACTGAGAACAGACTCATATCTGCTGCTGCTGTAAACACTCAGGAACTCCTCTTCCTCTCTGCAGCTGTGTGTCTTTTCTCTTGTGGTCTGGAAGCCTTTTTTTCCACTGAGCCCTCTACCCACACACAGTTTAACTGAGCCCAGAGAGCAACAATGATGACCCACCTGGAGGTCACCTCCATGGACTTTATTTATGGGGATTTTAGCCATCAAAGGTGAACTTTGATTAGAGTCCTCATACAAAAAGAAAAGACATATTTTATAGACATTAAAGATAAAGCCTATTTTTAAAAATGTTATGATTTACAAATACCTGTGCCCCTCACATCGCACAACCCCAAGTATTACAGACTCCAGCGTGGAACACCTGCACCTACTGATTTGTATATAACAACTGTGTGAATATATTTGTTACTTTTGGTTGGCTGTTTGCTTATATTTATATCTTCCAAATCACTTATAGGTCCAATAACATTGATTCTGATTCTGATTATTTAAATGAAGTCCTTAAAAAGAAGGGGGTTCATAAAACACAGAAACAACATTGATAAATAAATCAAATTCTGATTTGGACATTTTCAATGTATTCTTGCATTCTATAAAATGATGAATAAGTAAATGGAAACAGATGAAGGTCAAGTCAGTGAGTTGCAGACCATAAGCAGATTAACTTTTAGTAATAGTAGGAGCAGCAGTAGCAAAAGTAATGACTGTTAATAGTAGTATTATAGGCTGTGTATGTGAATCAGTTTGTTGTTGCAGACACTAGGGGGCAGCAGTGTGAAGGAAATGTTCTACTCAGTAACAACAGTAGTTTCATTCAGATACTTTACTGCAGTAAAAGTACTGATACCACACAGTACAAATACTCTGTTACAGTAAAAGTCCTGCATTGAAAATGTTCCTTCACTGACAGTCTGTAAGTATCATCAGTGAAATGTAGTTTTGAAAGTTAAAATGTCCCCTGTGACTGTTTTAATATTATATATTAGATTATTAATACTCAGCATTAATGTAAAAGCAGGATTTTACTGTTGGAGTTGGTTCATCTGGAGCTCATTCTGAACTTTTAACTGATGATTATTTTCATTCTGGATTCTTCTGCTGATTATTTTCTTCATTAATTGATTGATTGGTTTGTATAAATAGTGAGAAAAGTTCATCACAAATTACCCAGAGCCCAAAGTGACTCCTTCACAATGTTTGTTCTGTCAAACCAACAGTCCAGACTTATTTTAATTGATATATTAACAGTACTAACTATAATTAAATATATCAAAATAAATCAAAGTTAAACATAAATTTAAAAAATATAAAAACTAAACTAAAAATTATTGAAAATTATTTACAAGAAAGTTTAAAAAATAATATTTCATCCTGAAATGTCACATTTTTACTATTACATTAACTTTATTAAAATTAATAAAAAGTTTTTAAATGAAAAATGACATCAACCATCAAATTAGTTTCACATTAATTTTCTGTATTTTTTATAATTTTATCAGATAAAATGCTCCACCTGTTTTTAAACTCAGACAGCAGCCTTATCTGTGTGCTGCAGGGGCTGATGGGAGATGTGAGGAGCTGTTAGAAACCACGTGGCCCTCGTCTGATCTCACAGCTCGTCCTTGTTTGGCCTCAGCTGCATCAGAGCTCCACTTCTCCCCAGGTTCACCAGAGGAAACACCACTCAACTAAATGCTTTTCCTCCCAGCTGCTGCTCTGTGCTGTCTGTGTTCAGGTGAGTGTTTCCAGCCAATCAGGAGCCAACAAACTCCACCTTTAACAAACACTGGCTCACACTCACCTTCATCTACCTGTCTGTTTCTCTACAGCGCTGGCTGCCATGGCAACACAGCTGATTCAGGATGATTTAACATTGACCAGGAGAGTTGGTGGAGACGTCTCCTTCAGCTGTCGAGGCACTAAGCACTGTGACTCAATTAATTATGTAGGCTGGTGGCAGAAGAGAGACACAGAAACATTCACACTGATTCTTGCTATTCATAGTAGTGGTCATGTTTATTCAGGTTTCAATCATACTCAGAAAGAGGTAGCTGTGGTAAACATGTGAGTTTATTCAGGTTAAACTCAATCATTCAGCCACCTACTACTGCATCTGTGAGAAGAGAGATCCCCACAATGAGAAATGCTCCCTGCAGCCTGAACAAAAACCTCCAGATGAACAGATGTCAAACAGTGTTTGTGACAGGAAGAGATCAGTAAACCACAGCCCAGGTTCACATATTTCACCTCCATCTCAGCCAGAGTCACTAACAGTGTTGGGCAGTAACGCATTACTAAGTAATCTATTACTGTTATATTATGAGTATACTTTCCCCAGTAGTGAGTAGTGTAATGGATTACTATTTCTAAAATTAATTATATATTATGGTTAGAAAGTAATATAGTAATATATCAAGTACAATTAAAGCTGCGAGCAGCGATGGACAGGCCCTCGCGCCTCTGCGCATGTCTGGGGTTACTGGCAGACGCCGCTCATTGCAACCGTGCATTTGCACGGCACTCAGACGCCGCAAATCGTCAACAATGAAAAGGGAACTCCCTGCCGAGTTCAACAATACCTCACACAAGACTCTACATCCTACGGTTCATTAGCTGTGAAAGCCAAAGTATAGGGGGCGAGCCAAACCTTTACCAATAAAAAAAGAAGTCTCTGCTGAGTTCAATGATACCTCACAAAAGGGTATACCTTAGTTGGGTCAAAATTTATGAAAGGGGCGGGGTTTAAGCATAGGGGGCGGGCCAAACCATCACCAATGAAGAAGGACGTCTCTGCTGAGTTCAATGACATCTCACACAAGGGTCTACATAAAACGTGTCATTAGTTATAAAGGGGGGCTTGGCTTAAATATAAGGGGGCGGGCCAAACCATCATCAATGAATAAGGAAGTCTCTGCTGAGTTCAATGATACCTCACACAAGGGTATACCTTAAAGGGTTAAAATGTTATGAAAGGGGGCGTGGCCTGAGTAAGTGAGCTTGGTCATATTATAGGGGGCGGCTCAGTATTACATGTAGGCCACACATTATTAATTATTAATTATTAAGTTTCATGTAAGGCGCATTTCCTGTTGCCAGCAGGGGGCGCTAGGACCAAAAGTCAATTTTGGCCTGTAGGTGTCCTCAGGCCTGGACCCTTGTCAATCGTGAGAAATTTCGGGCAGATACGACAACGTACACTCAAGTTACAACAACTTCTTTGTTCATCGCTAAACACTGAAAATGGCTCTAATGAAGTTTTTTGTACGTCTTGACATGTTACATACAGTACAGGCCAAAAGTTTGGACACACCTTCTCATTCAATGTGTTTCTTTATTTTCATGACTATTTACATTGTAGATTCTCACTGAAGGCATCAAAACTATGAATGAACACATATGGAATTATGTACTTAACAAAAAAGTGTGAAATAACTGAAAACATGTCTTATATTTTAGATTCTTCAAAGTAGCCACCCTTTGCTTTTTTTGATAACTCTGCAAACCCTTGGTGTTCTCTCAATGAGCTTCATGAGGTAGTCACCTGAAATGGTTTTACCTTCACAGGTGTGCTTTGTCAGGGTTAATTAGTGGAAGTATTTCCCTTATTAATAAAAAAGCAAAGGGTGGCTACTTTGAAGAATCTAAAATATAAGACATGTTTTCAGTTATATCACACTTTTTTGTTATTAATGGGAACCTTGGGTTAACTGTCTTTTTTCGGCGTTAAACTCAACAAGCACCTGACAACCTCGCTGGCTGTCCGTCTCACACACACACCGCCACACACACACACACACACACACACACACACACACACACACACACACACACACACACACACACAGCGCAGCAGGCAGAGAAGAGAGTGGGTCACAGCTCAGTTAGTGGAAGGGAGGGGGAGTGCTTAAAACCACTTTAAAATGTTCCAACTTTTCATATTATATTCAGCATTTTGTTATAAAAAGCCATACAAAACAATGGTGGGCGGCTCTAATCTTTATGTTTAATAAGCACAATGCTTAAGTTCATGGAAAATGTGACCTGCAATTTACACTTTAACAACGCCTCAGCTGTCGTGTCAACCCGCAGTGGACAGAGTACCACGAGCTGCCTGTTGTGGTGCTCTGTCAGGTCAACGCTAGTTGGTGGTCTAGTTACCCAGAATAGGTGACTGTGCGCTGGGTAAAGAGTACAGTGTTGCACTCTCACTTCGCCAGCCTTTTTTTGCCCACGGCTCTGTTCTGAATGTGAGAGATAGCCACGCCCCCTTATTTGCATATAAGAACTTGAAATAAATAGAGAGGGAAATAAATAAATTTGGCATTAGGAAAATAAAAGTCTCTTGAAATGACAATGTGGCATGTCTGGGACCAAGCAGCATAGGCAAGGACACATATTTTGGGTTTATTTTTGCCAGCTATAGCCATTAAAGTTTCAACAAAAATACTTAGAAGTGGGTCTTTAACAAAACTGAGGTCAACATAACAATAATACCAGATACTTTTAACATAAACAAACCTGACATCCAGAGACACTGGAGAGAGGGAAATATATAGCCCAAGACTAGCCCACCCCAAACACAAAAGGAAAAACATGTAACTTACTATAATTACCAAGACCCAAATTAAACCCCACAACCAACCATAAGAGATAACTAAAGAAACAAACACTACCCAATATTAGTCTAACACAAAAAAATTATCCACATGCTGCTGTGTTGTTAAGTATTTTGTAGTTCAGAGCCCCCTGTCCACTGCCAAGAGTTGGTTCCTTCCACTTCCTGTGGTGGAGTATAAAGGACAATCCCTGCGTTCATGCCACCTCGGAATAACAGTATTATATAATAAGGTAGTGATGGGACAACCAACTCTTTTACGAGAGTCGGTTCAACCGGACGGTCGTTGGTTGGCCTACCGAGTTAATAGATTCGTTCACCAGTTCGCGTGCCCTCGGCGGCGGCGGGGGGGGCATAACTTGACATAACTATCAAGATAACATTACGTGTATTTGTATGTGATATAGGCTTAATACTTTCCCCTTGGCAATGTAGCATATGAATTTCCATGAACACAATTCTAAAATGCACGAGACATAAAGGCTTCTGCTATCGGTTGATAACTCAAACTTGCCGAGAACCTAGACACCCGTTTGATTACATGACTCATGCATTAGGCACGGTTACGGTCTTGTTCAGTAGTCTGGTGCACAGTCTCCTGGTGACAGCCTACCTATCACGTAACAAACATTTAACTAAACATAACTACTAAGATAACATGACGTGCATTTGTATGTGATATCCATCAATAATATAATCTATTAATTTGTATGTACACAATCATCTAAGATGCACGAGAAATAAAGGCTTCTGCTATCGGTTGATAACTCAAACTTGCCGAGAACCTAGACCCCCGTTTGAATATAGACTCATGCAGTAGCCTACCCTCGGTTACGGTCCTTACGGTCTCGTTCGGTACGCGGTCTCCTTGTGACAGCCACGTAGCAACATTCACTTCTCTAACATTTAACTTAACATAACTACCAAAATAACATTTGTGTATTTGTATGTGATGTACTGTACTTTCCCATCGATAATGTGTGAATTGCCGTGAACACAATCCTCTAAGATGCACCAGAAACAAGGCTTGGTTAATAACTCAAACTTGCCGAGAACCAAGACACCGCTTGATTACATTAGAGTTGCACGGTTACATTAGAGTCGAGGCGGGCGGCAGGTTTGCATGGTTACATTAGAGAGGGCCGGCCGGTTGCACGGTTACATTCGGTCTCGTTTGGGTCTAGGCATTAGTAGCTCATTTCCTGATTGATTTTAGCACCACCACTCCAGTCCAGTGGAGGCGCTAATGAGCCAGATTACAACACACACAGTAGCAGAAGAATACCAGCTACACAACGGCCAACCATTGACATATATATATATATATATATATAATGCCAATGGCACGAATGAATTAAAAGAAAAAAACAGGAGTGAGTCGGATCATTGACGTATGGCACTCGATTCTCCCGGCTCAGTGACACGAGTCGGGTTAATTAACTGGCTCTTCGGTCAGTTCGTCAACACTAATAACAGGGACCCCTCCCCGTGGTTACGTTGTTTTTCCGACTGGCAGCGTTCACATGGTCGGGATGCGTGCTCTTCTTCTTCTGTTATATTGGAGTTTGACATAACAACTTTTTGCATGACTGCCACCAACGGTTGGCCGTAGCCGAGAGCATCAGGTGTGTGAAAACATGGAGGCCACAATAACAGAAGATATGCTATGATATCTGCTGTTTCTCATGCGAGCATCCAAACAGCACATCGACAGGTGTTTGTTTGTGTTATCTGCAGGATGACCAACGGGAAAAGACACGGATAATGTGTTGTTTTTTTATACATGGGCCTATTTATGAATAATTTGAAACATATTATGTCTGTGCATGTTTTTTGCCAGAGGCATTTGTCCACAATAAACAGTTTATTATCATTGAAATATGTCTGAAATATGTCTAAATCCAGCCCGAGTTTCCCACCTCTGATTCCCACAGGACGTTACGTGAATGGTAACGTTTTCACTCAGAAAAACTTTTTTCCGATGTCCATGAACGCACGGAATTTCAAACTCCAGCTCTCCCTTTGGCAGATGGCTCAGCAACAGCAGCATGTGGAGAAACCAGAAACAGGTACAAATCAACAATTTATGAAACAAACAATTTATGAAAAGAATAAACATTTCTAAAAAAAATGTGTTTGTAGTTATTTGTAAAAATTAAACCATTACCCCACATTACATGCTGGCGGTGGATAGGGCCGTCACATGGCATTAGGAAAATAAAAGTCTATTGAAATAAATAAATGTGGACTTATGAAATTAAAGTCTCTTGAAATAAATAAATATGAACTTATGAAATAAAAGTACCATGACATAATTAAATGTATTTAATTATTTATGTATTTATTGCCTCATTTATTTATTTAATGATGTATTTCAAAGGCATATTTATTTATTTATTCATGTATTTATGTATTTATTCATTTATTTATGTATTTATTCATTTATTTATGTATTTATTCATTTATTTAATTCTGAATAAAATGGCATTCCATCCTAGCGAGCCATTTTTGTGCGCCTATTCCAGAAACCCTTAAAATACGTACATTTGGAAGAATTGATGCGACTGCCAAATTTGGTGAGTTTTTGAATATGTTAAGCACCTCAAAAAGCCAATTCATTTGATGGGAAAAAGAATAGAAAGAAAGAAAGAATAGAAAGAAACAATAATTCCTTCAGTTTCAATAGGGCCTTTGCCGCTGTTGGCGCTCGGGCCCTAATAACTCCTCAGTTTTGATACTAAGTAATATGTTACTGTTTAAAGTATTAATAACTAAAAAGTAACTGATTCCACTTCCTGAGTAAGTTGTCTAACACTGGTCACAAACACACTGAACTGAGCTGAAGTTTCTTTTCTGAACAACACAGAGAAAAAATAATAAAAGATCTGAAACAGAAATCTATACAAATAATTAAATTATTAATACAAATAAATGTATGTACATGTGATAAAAACATGAGTAATTCCTTTTTGAAAATCAGTTCCTGATTACAATCATTTAGATATAAACTGATAATCAACAGAGAAATTTCTAATGACAACATGTGACAGAATATGGATTGAAGATATTTGAAGGTTTTAAAACAAAATACAATTATATTAATGTCAAACCCTATATATATTCATCCAAACACTGAAATCACTTTAAATGAATGATTAAATTGCAACAAACCTTGTCATCCAATAATGTTAATTTCAGCTTTAATATTTCTGACCTTAAGTTCAACAATTATATAAAAAGTTGGAGGATCACAACTCTTTCTACTTCAGATAACAACAAGACTACATTCCAACACACAGACATTATAAATGTATAGTAATGGATGTTAGGTGCTCCCCTCCCTGCTCTCTTTTTCCTCTGTTGATCTCAGGTGTTCCTGATTTCTGATTGAGGGGGGCCCCTCCCCTGGATATAAGAGAGGCTGGGAGACCGAAATCTGTCTCTGAGACTGAAGCAGCTGATCACCGTTGGTTTCTCTTCTCTTCTTTTAGGTTTCTTTGCTTTGAGGATGGAGGTCTGGTAGTCTAGTTTTCAGCTTTGTTTCTGTTAGTTAGTTACTACTTTTTAGTTTGGGGGGGAGTTCTGGGTCTGAAGGCCCTTGGTGGGTTGGTTCAGGTTTCTTCTCTTTTGTTCTTTTTGCCTGACCTCCAGAGTCCCAGAGTTTTGGTTTAATCAATAAAAGTTAATTTGTGAATAAATCTTAATTTACTTTAACTAATCCTCAGGTTTGGTGTTATTAGATATGTTGACGTCACATTTAAGTTGTGTTTGTTTGCTGTGGCCGTAACATATTTGGGGGTTATATCGCTAGAGTGTGGTTTTGATTTGGTGAATACCTTGGTTGTGTGATGAGACCTTCCCGAAGGGTGTGTTCTAAGTACCTACATTGCAACACACAGACATTATAAATTTATAGTAATGGAGAATATAAAAATGTGAGCTGATGATGTTTCTGGATAAAAACTTATCAAAATCAGTAGGATTCATCCTCTGAAGAACATGAAGGTCTGAACCAAAGATCCACAGAGACACTCTGCTAGTGGGTCTAAAAAGGACATAAAAGAAGAGACAGTCATGTTAATATGAAGATTAGAGAAACACATCATGGAGCTGGAATATGATCCTGGTTAATAATTTGGACTGGTTCACCTCAGCAGACACATTCAACAGCTGACAGGTTTTTGTATCACTCAGTTTCACTGTGGGAGTCAGGTGAAGAGTACAGCATCTTTGGCTCTGGAACTAAACTGATTGTAACAGGTAAGAATAAACATTAATTTCCTTCAGTTGTTTTATTGATGAAGTTGAAAATGTGTTTTAATAAGTTTCTGCTGTTTCAGGCTTCACATGTTAGTTTTTTCATCAAGGAAAGAATTCTTGCAGCCATGCAGCTATTGTTACATAAAAAAAGGTTCATAGTTCCTGAAAACATGTTTAAATCTAACTGCACAACTCCAGTTATTCTTTATTTCTGGAGGATATTAAACTAATTTATATAGAAAAGGTTTGATGAAATGTTAGAAACATACAGTATTTGATCCTCTCAGTTAATCAACAATTAGATAATATATGATGGTAAACATAACCGAATATATGCCAGTAAATATATTTTTTAAAGAGTATAATTTTAATTATATTGTTTAGAATAATTAACTATTTTATATGATAATTTATATATTCATGCATAATTTATATATTTATATATATGATACACGATGATATATAACAGCAAAAACATATATATATATATATATATATATATATATATATATGTGTATGTATATATGTATGTATGTATGTATGTATCGCAGCGTACTTTTAATATGAATAGTATTTGATGATTAACATAATCTGAATTTTTTTTGTAATCGTGTATAAAAGGTAACATTTTTGTAAAAAATCTATGAAATTACTAATATATTGATTTGTTGCTTAAGCAATTAGAGTAAAATATAAGGTGGTAAATATGTTATATGTATCCTATTTTAGTAATTAAAATGATAATTGTATTTTATAAAAAGATAAATATGTAATTTATTTTAATATGTAAATTAACTCTACAACACTGTTCCTTTGTGTGAAGGTACATTTTATAATTATTAAATGTTAATTTACAATCAGGGATTAAGATAGTGTGTTTATTATATTACAGTTTTTATTTGAATTTGATATATCATAAAACAACCGATTGTCCCTCTGAACTGGTAAAATGAGGAGGTTTGGACAGTGTCTGTCAGCGTCTGAAGAGACCCTAAAAACACCTTCAGTGTGTTTGTAGAGAGCTCCAGGGAGAGCAGCAGCTACATGGAGCTTGAATAGGACTTAGCATTAAGAGAGACTACGGTAGAGAGTAGTATGAAAGCCCAAACATCATCATAGGGAGGTTGGTTAAACGTTTAGATAAAGGGTGTTTAGATCTGACACTATGGAAGGAGCCCCCCATTTTATTATAAATAACAACAAAAAAGGCTCCTGACCCAGCACGTTTCTGTATTTTATGAGATAAAGGAGAATCTGTTGAATAACAAAAAATCATTCACATTTTTCAATGTTAATCTGTTGAATTTTGTTCAATTGTTAAGAAATAAAAATGATTTCTACTCGTCAATCTTTATTGGCTCCTATACAAATAGTTTTTCATTAGTGGTTATCAAATAAGGACAAAGACTAAAATAAATTGTTATATTTGATCTTTATATAAAATGTAGATCATGAACAGAGTCATAGATGAGTCAAAGTTCATACTGAAAGTGGAGGCTGTTAATAAAAAAAAAACTATCAAATCTCAATCATTTTTCAATATTTCATTGTAGTTGTGTATAAACTTGAACATTGTTGTTAAAAATTATGACATTTTTTATGAATTGTGTAGTTTAAATATAGATTAAAATATGTTATATAGATTGTAATAATTCAAAATTGCTCAAGTATTACATGTGAAAGTAAATGTTATTTATTGTAATATAGGCTAGAAAGAAATTGTCCATTCTATGAGGGAACATTTTAATCACTATATTATGTTAGTAATAATAATTTTGGTAAATTGACTTTGTACATTGACATGAAGAATTGCCAAATCCATAATTGTCTTTAGTCCCCATATAAGCCGTGCTGACATGAGATGATCAGTGTGTGTTTGATATGAAGGTGAATCCAGTATATGTAGTGAACTTTGTGCTGTATTGATGAGTAGTTTAGTGATCAGAGTCCATGTAGTTTCCAGGATCAGACTGAATGCAGTGCTGTAAGCTGCTGGTGACTGTGTGAATGTGTGTCTGTGCTGCTTGTTGCTGCTGTCAAACTTCAGATGAGCCGGTAGTGAAGCCCGTGGTGAGCGTGTACCCAGCAGCATCCAGAGCCCACCTGGAGGGGAAGAGCTCCCTGCTGTGTCTGGCCTCAGCCATGTTTCCTCCTCTGGTCCAGTTCTCCTGGAAAAGACGAAAGGAGAATGGTCCTCTGGAGGAGCTGCCCTCTGATGAGGGAGAACAGTTGGAGATCAGAGAGTCAGGACACACCGCCTCCATCTTGCTGATCCATCAGAAAGAGAACAGCACATATAAATACTCCTGCTATGTCCAGCACGAGGGGGGCACAGTGGAGGCCCAAACAGAACAATGTAATGGAGGCTCGGTGACTGTGTTCAGCAGAGATTCATCTTTATGTCGAGACGCTGTCAAGGAGGGCAGAGGACTGACTTTTCTCACTGCAACTCCAGTGTATTCTCAAGGTTTGTGGAAGACTTAGGTGCTCGTATTTGGCTGGGGGTTTAGGGGAAATGAATGCTTTTTAATAAAACGAACTATGCATTTTACACCATTTTGGACCATGATTATTACCATATTTGTGTCTAAAACATTGGAAAAGCTAGAGCAGATAATAAATAAATAAAACTCAAAAAGCTTAAACACAAAACTTTCTAAACCAACTACAATCATTAGATTTGAGAAAAGTATTTGAGTCTGTTTTAAGCTCACAGTCATTTGGCTTAGGTGGTGTCCAAATGCCCTGAATGCAGCACCATATAATAAACCCTGAACTCCACAATATTCACTGCTTTTCTGTTTCAGAGGTTTCTACTCTTCCACCATCTCCACCAACACTTCCACCAGCAGCTTCTGTCCCGTCTCAGTACCTCAGTACAGTGGAGGCCCAAACAGAACCAGGTAATGAAGGCTTGGTGACTGTGTTCAGCAGTGATTTAGCTTCATGTAGAGACTCTGTCAAAGAGAGCAGAGGAGTGACATTTCTGACTGCAACCCCAAACGTTTCACTTCTTTTCTGTTTCAGAGGTTTCTACTCTTCCACCATCAGCTTCTGTCCCGTCTCAGTACCAAGTGAAGTTGTTCTGTCTGCTGTACACCCAGCTGATAGTGAAGAGTCTGGTGTACTGCTGTGGACTCTCTCTGCTGATGATCCTCAGAAACAAGGGACCATCCACCAGCTGAACACATGCTGACTGACTGTTTTCTGCTCACCTTTTCTCGCCATCAAATCTCATCAATTCATCTCATTTATCACGTTAATCAGTATTCACAGATATCAATTATGACATGTTGTGTTTGTCATCCTAATCATATAAATACATATATATCTTAGCAGTTACTGAGTGTAAATTTGGTGGTGTTTTTTGATACTTTAGTTTATTTCTACTTTTAATTGTGACTTGTATAATGATAGATAATTTGAATAATCAGCTGTCTGGTAGATATTTTATAGTTCATATTGTTTTTTCTGTTCTGGCATTTCTCTTTAATACATTATGCAGAGTGTGGCAGCTTTTTCATTTTTTTCAGTGTAACATTCTTAATGAACATAAATGAACATAAATAACAGTGTCTGTTTTTAAACTTTGTTTTTTGGATTTCATTCCAATAATTAGAATAAGACTCATTGTCATTGGAAAGCTAACCAAAGATAACAAATATATGTAACCAGTTGTTGTATACAGATCATTAGGTGTGGGTGTTCCACGCTGGAGTCTTCTCCAGGACAAATCTTTCATTGTGAGTTGCTCGGTAATACCTTGGGTTGTGCGGTGTATGGTGCACAGGTATTTGTCAACCCAAATGTTTTCTTGGCTTTTTAATTATCTTTAAACATTTAAATAAAGGCTCAAACTCTACACTGATGATTGACTGTTATTTGACTCATGAACAAAGAGTAGAGCAAACTGGATTTTGGGCTATTTATCTTACATAACCTATCTTCTTTAAAACCAGCAGAAAGAAAACATTTATTTAACTACACTTTGTTTAATTGGGTTACCATTAGCTAATGCCTTGTTTGCATATTTAAACATTCAATTTCATAAAACATGTAATTCAAAAACTAATTGTCTTAATGTAGGTAATAAACTGGGAAAGTTTCATGGTGATATCTGTTAGTTAAAATATTAACATTTATTTACCTGTAGAGTCTTTAAAAAATCTTAATTTTATAATCCATATCTTTAGAGGTTTTGTTCTCATACGCTGAGATAAAAATCTCCACTTCAAGAGCATTTAAATAAACCAAACTTCTTTTCAACATTTTTTTTTACACAGGGCTTTGTTTAGATATCATTCAGAGTCTGACTTGTACAACATTGTATGTCCAGTATGTATAAGTATGTATGTAAATACATATTTAATAAGAAGATGCTTTATTTGCATTGCAGACATTAACCACTGAGACATCAGATTACAAAACACTCATGTGAGTTGTCGTGTTTGTATGAGGACTTTCATCAAATCCAAGTGTAAACTGTAAAGTTGAGCTTTGATGGCTAAAATCTCCATAAATAAAGTCCATGGAGGTGACCTCCAGGTGGGTCATCATTGTTGCTCTCTGGGCTCAGTTAAACTGTGTGTGGGTAGAGGGCTCAGTGGAAAAAAAGGCTTCCAGACCACAAGAGAAAAGACACACAGCTGCAGAGAGGAAGAGGAGTTCCTGAGTGTTTACAGCAGCAGCAGATATGAATCTGTTCTCAGTGGTTATTAGAAATCATAAAAAACTGTTGACAGAGAATCACCACTTCCTTTCCTGCAGCAGACGGGCTGTGTGGGTTTCTGCTCTGCAGCCTTTCTCACATTAACAACACAATGACAGTTACAACCATCCACTCTGGTTAAAGGATCATTCCAGGAACTGGAGTTTGATTTCAGTGCTCAGTATTCACTCTCTCAGCTTGGATCTGTGTCATTAATCGGAGAAAGAAACAGCTCCAATCAAAAAGGAAAATAACATTAGTGAATAAAAAACAACCATGTGCAGAATATACAAAACCACAACATCACATACATTATATTTATTTTTATTTTTAAGAATAAAGCAAACATAAAAAGTAAAGAAAGGGAATAAAAGTGTACAAATATTTTTTTCTTATTTTCCCCTTAAATCATAAATAATTTTTAATTAAAACGCTAATTCATAAAACAGTGGATAATATGAATAATAATGTGTAGTAATACATCATTATTATACATACACATTTAACGTTTAAGAAGTCAACCGCAGTATTTTCCAAAAATAAGCGGTACATCTGTTATCATTGATCAGAGCGACAGAACACAAACCACAGAGACAAACAAGTCATCTTGTTGTTTCACCCCCTCAAAAAAACATCTGCATCTCTAAAAGCAGAACTAAAGCCTCCATGTTACCATGGTAACATGAAACAACCTATCGGTGCACCGCGGTAACTCAAGCTTTAGAAAACACAATCATAATTTACATAACCAACCATACAGGTTCATTTCATCTTAAAGGAGTTTGCACACCGCTCCAACAAACACCAACAAACTCCAACATTCTAAAGTTGTCAGTTGTTGGCAGTTGTTGTCAGTTGTTGGCAGTTGTTGTCAGTTGTTGGCAGTTGTTGGCAGTTGTTGGCAGTTGTTGGCAGTTGTTGGCAGTTGTTGGCAGTTGTTGGCAGTTGTTGGCAGTTGGTCATCTCTAGAATGTTCATAAACCAACTGCCAGTCCACACTGCCCAGACAGGAACAGACCAGACTGACTTTGGTCACCTAGTCCTACCTTTTCTTATTTGAGTTTTAGTGTAATATAACATGGAGGAAATGGAGATCTTGTTGAATGTGGCCAAAGTAGTTCTGGTCTACCTGGCCTGTAAAGCTGCTAGCCGTGTACAGGAGAGACGGCAATCAAGACGAGCCAGGAGGAGACTGTGGTGGAAACCTTGGATATTGGGACATGCAAAACAGGGAGTCTATCCTAACTTGTGTCAAGAACTTCCCTCAGAAGATACTCCAGCTTTTGCAAATTTTGCCTGTTTTGCTCCTCAAGGTTTTGAGGAATTACTCACTATGGTTGCTCTACTAATTGATGGAAAAAGCACCAAGAGACAGTATTTTGAGCTCTTAGAATTTTGCCATTTGTTGGAAAATGGGCGACATTTGTCCGACATTCTCCAACTCCACCAGACCAGACTGGACATAAACTCTAACGACTCCACCACACAAACACCAACAAACACAGACGGCCGGCCAACACTGACCCAACTGTTGGTGTTTGTTGGAGTTTGTTGGAGCAGTGTGCAAGCTCCTTAAGGGGAGAACATGTAACTAATAGATATCACCATGAACTTTCCCAATTTGATTACATTATTTAGAAAATTTATATTTGTATTACGCATTTTCTGAAATATCAGAAATATCTTTTGGTAGATTTAGGAGAAATCTACAGACAAATAAACAAAGTGTAGTAAAATAAATGTTTTCTTTCCACTAATCTGAAAGAAGACATGTTAACATATTTTAGCTTTTCCTCATGTAAATTTGAATACATTTGCCATATTTTTCTTTTCTTATTTTATTTTGTTGTAATAAATATTTCTTTGTCTTTGTGAGCTACCTATGTTAACTCTTAACCCCTGTGGTATGTTATGTAATGTAATTTAATTTTTCAGATATTTTTTTGCCTAAAAAAATAAAGGTGAAATGAAAAAATAAAAAAGTATTTTGTTTTTTTTTCTTTTCCTGTATGTGTCTGAATTATTGTTTTTCTGGACCCCAGGAAGACGAGCTGGTTGTCTAGGCGACAGCTAATGGGGGTCCTTATAATAACCAATAAAATGATGATCACCTCTGTGCTCCTCCTGTTGTTACTTTGACTCTGCTGCCCTCTGGTGGCTGCAGACACTCACTGCTTCAAACTACACGTCTTGTGTTTCTTTATTTGTGTTTTTCTTGTCTCTTTTTTGTTGTTTCTTCTATGTAATGTTGCAGAAAGTATTCTGATCCTTTTACTGCAGTAAAAGTAATGTAAAAATACACTGTTACAGTAAAAGTCCTGCATTGAAAATGTTCCTTCAGTGAAAGTCTGTAATTATAGTAGTAAAGTTAATTAGTTAGCTAATGGACATTTTGAGCCTCACTAGTTAACTAGATGATGATAAAGAGTAAATAGTGAGAGGTGTTGTTCAACTAGTGAGACGAGATGTCTAACTAGTGCTGACAAAGACTGAAATCATTGAGGAAACTGACGTCTGATATCAAGAATATGAAATAATAGTATGAGTAAGCATTTATTTCATACTTTTACCCTTGGTGTTGAAATGGTACAAATGTGTTCCTTCTTTCATTTTGTACCCTTAAATAAGTCGAAAGGTACTGTTCAGGGGTCTCATTTATAAATGTGGCGTACGCACAAAACAGGGCTGAAAATGTGCGTATGCCAGTTCCCACGCAAAGGTTTTGATTTATAAAAAAACAAACTTGACGGGAGAATGTGCGGTCCTCCATGCAAACTCTGATCCATGCATACGCACATTTTGGAGACAAAATAGGAATTGGCGACGCAGATGGTGAGGTGGTGAACTGAAGTCAGACTGCAGAGAGTAAACTATTTTTAAGATTAATCTTGATATTTTCTAGTATTGATGCCTCACGCACATTCTTTGACTTGTAGTGTATTCGGTAGCGATGGTGCAATGCTGTGTGGTGAGGAATCCGCTGACTTCTTTTCTTTGTTTGAACATGGTATATATTCTATACTGTGTGTAACATAGATGGGGGAGGAAACAATACTTTGACCAATAGCTACAAGCCAACTGGCCTTATTTTGGAGGGCCCATTGCTAACGCATCCCAGATATCTCCTATGGCCGTTTCCTGTGGAACTGGGCTAAAGTTCATTTGGGTTTCTTTGTTACGCAAAGCTTAAATACAAGTCATATAGAATATGCAGATAAAATAGGATGACAATACACCTCAGACTCCATATCATCCATGTTACCATGAAGATGAAATCCAGCAGTGTTATTTTCGCTTGTACTGAGTGATAACTGTTCCATAAACAACTCAAATCTTTTATTAAAATATGTTCTTAATAATTAATTGGCGCTGTCTCGCCGTCACATTGTCCGCTACGGAGCGCAGGAGGAGGAGATGGCCCGACTGCATGGAATACAGGAGAGGATCAACTACCCTAGCATTAGATAATGGCAGAACACAGTGTAAATAACTAAATATCTGTCTTTAAAACTGTGCATATATCATCAAATGTCAAAGTCTGAAAATACAGCCATTAAGCTCTTGCACAATCGTTACCCTTAACATCCTCGTTATCAGTCCAAACTTTAATACTGTTTGTGACAAAACCTGCATGAAGAAAAGTGTGTTTGCCTAAAACACTTTACTTCATCTTTAACTTGTATCTCGGGGTGCAGGATGCCACTAGTTGATGCTGTGATTTTGGCAAGGTGTTAACAATCACAAATTGTTGTAAACATATAAATACTGCGGTGAACCAGTGCGTAATGCTGACTGATGACACTGCTGGCCCTGCAGGAGGACTAGACTAATGGAAGAATCAGGAGAGAAAGAGACTTCAGGGACCATGACGATGACTGGCTAATATGCCGATTTAGATTTTCTAGAGCTGAGCTCTTGGATCTACAGTACAGGCCAAAAGTTTGGACACACCTTCTCATTCAATGCGTTTCCTTTATTTTCATGATTATTTACATTGTAGATTCTCACTGAAGGCATCAAAACTATGAATGAACACGTGGAATTATATAATTAACAAAAAAGTGTGAAATAACTGAAAACATGTCTTATATTCTAGTTTCTTTAAAGTAGCCACCCTTTGCTCTGATTACTGCTTTGCACACTCTTGTAATTCTCTTGATGAGCTTCAAGAGGTAGTCACCTGAAATGGTTTTCCAACAGTCTTGAAAGAGTTCCCAGAGATGCTCAGCACTTGTTGGCCCTTTTGCCTTCACTCTGTGGACCAGCTCACCCCAAACCATCTTTATTGGGTTCAGGTCCGGTGACTGTGGAGGCCAGGTCAACTGGCGCAGCACTCCATCACTCTCCTTCTTGGTTAAATAGCCCTTACACAGCCTGGAGGTGTGTTTGGGGTCATTGGGCCTCATTCACCAATATCGTCCTAAGTTTTCTCATAAATATGTTCTTAAGAAGGTTTCTAAGAAAAGTCTACGCCGAATTCATGAAGTGTTCTTAAACAGCAGATTTGTTCGCACCTGTGTTCTTAGGATTGATGAATCCCACGTCTTTGAAACAGAAAGCACGTGCCTGTTGTTCCTAATTAGCATAAGATAACGCCCCGCAAATTCCCATATAAGGACATGACACTTCCTGTGCACCTCCTGGGAGACAGGATGTCGGAGCTTGTCGGAGCTTGTCGGAGCCCCGGTGGAGGAAATACTGAATCTCAGTACTTAAATAAAAGTACAAATAACCAGAGACATATTTACTTTAGTAAAAGTAGAAGGTGTCCACAACCACAAACAAGGCCTGGCTTTTAAGAAAAGTTCCTATCCTAACCATGAAACGGAAATATGTTGTTAGAATCAGAATGCGGTTGGTTTTATTCATGGATGTATTTCATTTTCTTTAACCATGCAAGTAAGCAAATAAAGTGTGTGAAGCAGCGCAAATGGGGAGATGTGAACAGGTCCAGCCAAATAAATAAGATATGACCGTCTTACGCAGCCTGGCGGAGGAGTACACGACGCTGTGCAGAGAAATAGATATAGCAACTTTGATTTAAAAACGGGAATAATAAAAAAACAAACATTTTCATTTTCACTTTTACCGGAGGCTGTATTACCGAGGGTCAGCGGCGCTGCGCCCGGCCTCTGGAGCACCGGAACCGGCTTGGATCAGCGGTGCCCCATATATACAGTATCTACGGCAACCCATATATACAGTATCTACGGCAACCAAACTTTACTGGTGAGACAAACGTGTGACGGTCAGGAAGACGTTTTGGCAGAGGGGAAACTGATCAGAAAATGTAACGGAACATTGTAGAAATGTAGTGGAGTAGAAAGTATAGATAATTGCTGCAAAATGTAACAAAGTAAAAGTCCAAAGTAGGCTATGCACTATTGAGTCTACTTAAGTAAAGTACAGATACGTGAAAAATGTACTTAAGTACAGTTACAAAGAATTTGTACTTTGTTTCATTCTACCACTGCATTTCGGCCCTATAAATAGCGATCAATCACCAAATAACGCAGGATTTAATCAGTTTAATTGCTGATGTAAATTGCAGTGTTAGTGTCTTTTTTGAATAATATGATTTTTTATCAACAAATGATCAGAAATACATTACAGTACAATATTATCATTGTAAACGACTGTAGAATTAAATAAAATGCAGTAAGCAATCATTTGGAGCAAATTGTCATCACTCAAATGTGTGTAAGAGTGCTTTTCAGTGTTTGTAGATTTTGTTCTTAGCTAAGAACAAATCCAAGTTAAGAAAACATTAGTGAATGCCAGAATCTCCGTAAAAAAGAGGGTAAGAGGGGTTTAAGAACACATTTCTTAGTAAGAACGGTTGGTGAATGAGGCCCATTGTCCTGTTGAAAAATAAATGATGGTCCAACTAAACGCAAACCGGATGGGATGGCATGTCGCTGCAGGATGCTATGGTAGCCATGCTGGTTCAGTATGTCTTCAATTTTGAATAAATCCCCAACAGTGTCACCAGCAAAGCCCCCCCACACCATCACACCTCCTCCTCCATGCTTTACGGTGGGAACCAGGCATGGAGAATCCATCCGTTCACCATTTCTGCGTCGCACAAAGACACAGCGGTTGGAACCAAAGATTTCAAATTTGGACTCATCAAACCAAAGCACAGATTTCCACTCCATTCCTTATGTTTCTTGGCCCAAACCAATCTCTTCTGCTTGTTGCCTCTCCTTAGCAGTGGTTTCCTAGCAGCTACTTGACCATGAAGGCCTGCTTCGCGCAGTCTCCTCTTAACAGTTGTTCTAGAGATGTGTCTGCTGCTAGAACTCTATGTGTCATTCATCTGGTCTCTAAAGTGAGCTGCTGTTAACTTGCGATTTCGGAGGCTGGTGACTTGGATGAACTTCTCCTCAGCAGCAGAGGTGACTCTTGGTCTTCCTTTCCTGGGGCTGTCCTCATGTGAGCCAGTTTTGTTGTAGCGCTTGATGGTTTTTGCGACTGCACTTGGGGACACATTCAAAGTTTTCGCAATTTTCCGGACTGACTGACCTTCATTTATTAAAGTAATGATGGCCACTTGTTTCTCTTTACTTAGCTGATTGGTTCTTGCCATAATATGAATTCTAACAGTTGTCCAATAGGGCTGTCGGCTGTGTATCAACCTGAACTTCTGCACAACACAACTGATGGTCCCAACCCCATTAATAAGAGAAATAATTCCACTAATTAACCCTGACAAGGCACACCTGTGAAGTGAAAACCATTTCAGGTGACTACCTCATGAAGCTCATTGAGAGAACACCAAGGGTTTGCAGCGCTATCAAAAAAGCAAAGGGTGTCTACTTTGAGGAATGTAAAATATAAGATATGTTTTCAGTTATTTCACACTTTTTTGTTAAGTACATAATTCCATATGTGTTCATTCATAGTTTTGATGCCTTCAGTGAGAATCTACAATGTAAATAGTCATGAAAATAAAGAAAACGCATAGAATGAGAAGGTGTGTCCAAACTTTTGGCCTGTACTGTATATACTGAAGTGGGTCCAGTAGAAAGGGCAACGCGCCGGAGCCGTGCGATCCCGGTCCAAATACAGGTCCTCGCCACTCGGGGGGCAACCGGCTGTTTCCAGAGGGAAATGTCAGATGGATAAGTGTTTTTGTTTTTAAATAAATATTATATATAATCTTCAACTTTATCACTAAGATTTGTTTGGATATAATATATAGTTCTGTTAAATCTTATCACATACGTCTGATATATCGAAGCTGTCCCCGAGTGCCGTAATGTCTGCCGTTTTGGACGTATTATTAATATAGTCTATAGATCAGGGTTCCATACACTGTGCAAGAACGGGCCGAAATTATAATTCAATTTGCAGAAATTCTGAAATTCTGAAGTTTTTCACTTTTTCTCAGCCAGTCATCATGATTCGGTGTAACAACTGCCAGTGTCATTCATACACTGATCAGCATTCACGAAGTGCTTTGTATTGACTATTTATGGTTAAAAATGGGCATGTACAGGGCGGGATAAGAGGCTGATTCACGTATGCACGCTTGTAGCTAATCTCAGATTTATAAAGGGAACATTGCTTACAGGTGTGCGTACGCACAATTTTATAAATCTGACTTTTTTTTTTCGGCGTACGCCATTTTGGGCTTTTGGGCGTACATACACTTATAGTAAGGATTCTACGCACAGTTTTATAAATGAGACCCCTGGTCTCTGAAAAAACAATATTGTACTGTTAGCGGAACATTTTAAAAAGATATCCTGTAAGTACAAAAATGTTATTGTCTTTTATCTCCATTTTTGAGTGTGTTTAAGAGGCCTAGTATCAGGATTTGTGCAGGCTTGGACCCAAAAATGCAGAGAGTTAAGATGAGGAGGCAGTGCAAGGTTTCAAAGGTTTATTAAATTAAAATAGCTACAACAAAAAGTGTCCTGAAGCAAGCAGCTCTAAAAATGGCAAATAGAAAATCCAGAAACACTAGGAAGAAAAATACAGTCGCTGGAAAAAAAGACACAAATAATGACAATAATCAGACAACAGACAAAGAAAGCACAGAGACTAAATACACAAGATAACGAGGGTAGTAACGAGGTACAGGTGACATGAGGGCTCATGAACAGGTGGACAGACAATCACAAAGGAGGTAAAACACACAAGGCAGGAAGTAAGACAAGACATGACACAGGAGAAACAGACATGATGAAGTAAAACAAGACAAGACATTTTTTGATTTTACCAATAATCAAAAAGTCAACAGAAGTAAAGTCATTAGACATGAGTCAGTCAAGTTTTAGAAAACAAATTGCTGAATTCTTTGACAAAAAAAGAATATTTTTGAATGTACTCAGCAGTTATTTTATGGAGGTTCAAATGTGTTTAATCACTATTTGTTACTTGTCAGATTGTTTAAATGATGTTTTATGTTGTGTTTTCGTTCCTTGAGGTATTCATGGATTGCAAAACAGAAGAACACCGTGAACATGGCTTACAGAACGCTAACACTCTTGGTGGTTGCTGTGATTCTTTCGGCTGGTGCTGAAGGTCAGACCATAACACAGTCTGATCCAGCTGAATCCCACAGACTCACGTGCACAACATCTGGATTTAGCTTCAGTAGCTCAGTTTGGAACTGGATCACACAGGCTCCTAGGAAAGGACTGGAGTGGATTGCTTTTATACACATAAATAGTACTCCTTTCTATTACTCCCAGTCAGTCCAGGGGAGATTCACCATCTCCAGAGATGACTCCAGCAGTAAAGTCTATCTGCAGATGAACAGTCTGAAGACCGAGGACACAGCAGTGTATTACTGTGCCAGAAGAGACACAGACTACTTCCTCTATTTTCCACTACAACTGCTAACATTAAATGAAGTAGTGTATATATATATATATATATATATATATATATATATATAATGTAATGCATTATCTACTGATCTTTGGTAATGTGTTCTCATTAACCCTGATCAAAACATCTACTAATATAATACACATTTTAAGGACATTAATAGAAATCGTATTTCTTCACTAGCACCCTTCATATTACAGTTTTTTTTTATTTCGATATAAATGAAAAAATTCAATAGAAATGAAACTTCTATATAAATTTCGATGTAAATGAAACAATTCAAACCATTCCTGGTGACTACCTCATGGAGCTGATTGAGAGAATGCCAAGACTGTGCAAAGCGAAAAGCGGCAACTTTGAAGAATCTAACATATGAATCATATTCTGGTTTGTGGTTGTCTTTTCCCTTTACTACATAATTCTGTTGGTGTTTTTTCATAGTTTGATGTATTAAGTATTAATCCACTATTAAAAAATAATAAAAAACAAAAAACACTGAATCAGACGGTGTGTCCAAACTTTTGACTGGTAGTGTATGTATAATCTTCAAGTGATGGAATAAATTCAGTTCACAACTTCTTAAAGGTTGTGATCTAACTACCGTATAAATAAGTCCTAAAAGTCAGTTTCTCTTCCATAATATTATTTAAAAATGTAAATCATAAATGCATAAGTAACTAAATCACCAGTCTTTAGCCAACTTTAGTGTGATGTTAATTAGTCAAACCAAAGAAAAAATGATTTTCATTAACAAAGTGTGTTTGTCAGAGATCCCACCTTCTCTTTGTGTGAGTGTATGTTTATAGAGTTCCCTGAATGGTAGAGGCATTTATTGTTACTGTTAGACGGAGAAAAAGTTGAGAATTATGATGTGTCAGTGTAGATCTCATTTGACTTCCACTGCTGGATATATCAATATAGAAGAGACTTAGAGAAAGATGATTTTCTCTCAATACAAGATGCATATAACACATTTTCATAGTATATATATATATATATGATTTGAGTATTGGGATGCCTAGAAAAGATAGGGACATTTTTCCTGTTCAATGCAATGTGATAGAAAATAACATCTGACAATAACAGCAGCTATACATCTCTTCACATGACATGACATTTCCAGTAGCTCTAAACTGCTAAACTGTGGGTTAAAGATTGTCAAGGTAGAACATTGCAGTTCATGTCCCATTATTTTCTATCAGTCCAGAAATTTGTTTTTCAGAACTGTGATATTTCAGTTTCCTCTGCTCTTGTAGAGATACTCTACTTATGGAAATGTATCTGTGAGACATGTTCCCATTTAAAACCTGTAGAGGGAGGTCTATGCAAACTCTTCCTCTCTTATAAACACACCAACAGAAACATTTGCCAGAACACTGGGGCAGTTTAATATATTTCTGAAACAGATCAGAAAGCACTGCGCTACAGTGTTTCTCACAGAATGGAAAATACTATTATATGGAGTTTATTATTTGTAGTTACTATTCATGGTGAGAAAATCAATTCTGAAATACTTCCTTAGTAAATGTCCAACCTGTGATTTAAAAGTCTGTTAGATGATGATCACTTTTTTTTATCAACATACAGGAGCTTGGAGTGAGATCAAACTGGACCAGTCTCCCGCTGAGGTGAAAAGACCTGGAGAGCCAGTGAAGATGTCATGTATCACATCTGGTTATAGCATGACTAGCTATAATATTCACTGGATACGACAGAGACCAGGGGACGATTGGGTGGATGAATACAGGTTCAAACTCTGCTAGCTATGGCAGCTCCTTTTAAAGCTGTTTCATCATGACTGAAGATGTTCCCAGCAGCACTCAGTACCTCGAGGTCCAGAGCCTGACAGCCGCAGATTCTGCTGTTTACTTCTGTGCTCAACAGACACAGTGACTGAAGACAAACCTCCACAGAAAACAACTGCAATGTGATCTTAAGCATCTGAGTTTTTTAGCACCTAAGCACTTTGATATATCTAAATTAGATTTCCCTAATATTTTACTGTATGAGGACATATTTCTTTTCATCATGATGTGACATACCTCACAGTAATAGACAGAGTTCCTTCAATGGTCAAATCATTATCTACTATTATTTAAGTAATATTCATAGGTAAAAGCCATGATGTTATAATGGTATTAAATGGTGAAACGACAATAAAGTAATTAAAACAGAGTCTTGAAAACAAAATGAATTATGATTTAACAAGTTTGAATTAACCTTGTATGTTACTGTATGTATGTGTCAGATCTCATTTGTGTATTAATATAATAACTGTGGTTGTGGTGTTAATATTGATAAACATTTTACACACGTTAAAACATGTCAGACGAGGGTCAAAACACCTAACTAGGAGGGTTGACTGTGACATTTGTGTTTCGTCAAATATCTCCAGTCCAGTTGTTTCCTCCCTGTGAGGAGGAGTCAATGCAAAACTCAGATATCTATTTATCAGACTGCAGAGAGGAGGACAGAGAACAGTGGACACACTGTTTAACATGATGGACTATTGGACAGGACTGCTGCTTTTAACTCTCTGCTGGACAGGTGAAGATTTTCACTGATCTTAATCTTACATATCTTTTATTTTTTATTTTTTATACAATGTCTTTTATCTTCTTGACAGGTGTTGATGGACAGACTCTGACACAATCTGAACCAGCAATTAAAACATTTGGAGCAACCCACAGATTGACCTGTACAGCCTCTGGGTTGGACATTAATGGCTCCACCATGTACTGGATGAGAATCAGACAGGATGTTGGAATAGAACGGTACCGTCCTAGACAGACTGGTGGAGAAGCACCGCTATTGATCGCTTACAGTAGCAGTGCTAGTAGCGGCCTCTACTCGGGTGTTCCATCCCGCTTTGCCGTCTCCAGAGACAACAACAGGAAGCAGCTGTATCTGCAGATTAACCATATACAGATTGGAGATTCTGCTGTTTATTATTGTGCTCTACAGCCACAGTGACTGGAGTTGGTTGAGCAGCTGTACAAAATCCCTCAGTACTCATTTGATCAGGCTGGTAGAGCCCAAGCATGAAGTATTTTTCATAACATTTATATATATTTTTTATTTTTATATTAGCTTTTGTTGTTTTGAGGATGTTAATTTGTTTTATATGCTGTGATTTACTTTAAATGTTTTTAAAATAAAGTAATAATCCTCCCTGCATTAAAAACACAATAAAGATCACTCATTGATACAAGGTCCACAGACAGCACAACAATCTGCTTGCTGAAATTAAACTACTACAAATAATTTACATTTCTACGAATTAAGACACAAAACTGTCTGATGTGGAATAAAAGTGAGTCATAATCAGAGGTGTCAAGTAACTAAGTAGAAATACTTTGTTACTTTTCTTAAGTAGAAATTTTGGGTATCTCTACTTTACTGGAGTAAATATTTTAAAGCAAACTTTTTACTTCTACTTCTTACATTTTCACGCAATTATCTGTACTTTCTACTCCTTACCTTTTAAAAATAGCCTCGTTACTCCTATTTCAGTTCAGCTTCTTTTCATTCCGGCTTGTCATCGTTGAAAAAAAACACCATTTCAACACCCTATTGGTTTGTACTCATGACACAAATCACGTCACACTCCAGCAAGGAAATAGCAGACGTATGTAGCCTAGTACGAAGATGTCAAGAACTCGAGCAAAATGTCACAACCAAGCACCAGCGAGGAGGTTGGTAGGCAAATGCGTTAATTTTCAATGGGCATAAATGCGGCTGAAACAGGTGCATCCCAAATTTTTCAACATTAACATTTTAATATAACATTTTAATCATTATGGCCTTTAGAAAAATGTTTTTTTGTGGAGGTGGGGTAGTTCACTATAGGCCCCTGCGGCGCGGCCTAATTTTTTGCATGCACACACTACTTAGATTATGGAATCAACAGAATATCAGAATATATATGTGGAAGACACAAATGTACATAATGAACAGCCAATTAGTGCATTGAACAAATCAATTATTTGATGTGCAAAATAAATGCCCAAGACAAATAAACATAAATAAATAAATACATGAAAAAACAATGTTTGGGTGCCAAATAACAATTAAAGATCAATGCTTCAATGATCAAACCTTGAATCACTGAAGGGGTGATAGAATGCAAAACCGATTTTACCTTGTCATAGTTGAATAACGACAGTTTGGTGGGTAAATAGGACATACATAGAACCTCAAAATCCCATTGATACCCCTTTCCTCTGCAAATCTCGCAATTTGAAACTGCTGCTGAAAACGGGCGAATCTCAACAAAGCTAAAAGTTGACGTCAACTCCTCAACTCCTAGTCTTTGGCATGCCCCAACATTTGCATAGGATACACTACTGACCTGAGGTCAGCTTAGTCTTCTGAATCTAGCTAGGTCACGCAGATCTCCAGAGGTCCGCTATTTAATTACTAAATCCATACTCCATACCCGCGCAAAGTCACTGTTTGTGGGTGCCAAATGCCGACGCCCTGACGGAGGTCCAGGGCCTGCAGCTAGCCGCGATCTTTACCCATAGGATTGAAGGGACACCTGCAGCTAACGAAACCCCTGAAATCGGACACAAACGTTAGCTTTGTAAGACCTTAGGGTAGCTGTTATATAAGTGGCGTGACGAAATTCAAACAGTAAATATATTATAGTTATACCGAAAGTGTAGCTAGCTAGCTAGCCTCAATCTTAAGCTACCCATAGGATTGAATGGACACTAGCAGCTAACGAAACCCCTCCTATTCACAAAAAATAATTAAATTTAAATCGGACACAAGCGTTAGCTTTGTAAGACCTTAGGGTAGCTGTTATATAAGTGGCGTGACGAAATTCAAACTGTAAATATAGTATAGTTATGCCGGCAGCCGGCAGCTCCAAGGAGCCCCGAGCCCCGGTTGTCCAGTAGCTAACCCAGTAACGGTGACTTTCTCCTGGGTATGGAGCACAGCGGGGCTGTCCACTGTGTGGACCTCCTGAAATCCGACTATAAATAAATATGAGACCTGCTGTCGAGTCTCCAATGTGTTTCTATGTCGTTCGCTCAAACCAATCAGCGTGCAGCTCATCTAAATATTCATGAGCATACCATATTTGGAAGAAAGGCTCTTGTTACTAATAGGGCCATATTCACAGGGTAATTAAGGGCCCATAAGATAGCATTCGGACAATTTTTAGCCCAACCAATGATACATATCCTATTAGGAGACCTTAAGGAACAGTGTGAAATACCCTATATAATCATTCTATCACCCCTTTAAGTAAAGAATGCCAATCCCAGAACAGTCTGACTTATGGAATGAGAGAACACGTTTAACACCCACATTAAGACAATCACAAAACTATCACAGAATAGCTAATAGACATTTTGTGCTTGTTTGTGCTTGAGAAAATCAATGTACTTCTAATATGTGTATGTATTACATTTTCTTTCCTTTAATAAAATAAATGGTCATAATAGTATTGACTACGAGTTACAGGACAGTTCATTCTTCTTTTAGCCTGTCAGTGTCTTTCTCTATGCAAAGTGAACTTTCTCACAGTCTGCTATAAAGACTGTTAGTTGCAGCAGAAGGAGAGAAGCTCCCATCAGATCACCTTCAATACCAATCATGTTATCTGTGCTCTGCTGCTGCTGCTGCTGCTGGCTGCTGGATCCAGTGAGGAACTTTCAGTAGATTGCAACAGGTTCTCACACCCATCTTGTAAAATATGGACGCTTGGTCAGGTGCCTTTGTCATTCTTATTGACGCTAAAAGTCTTTAAGTTAACGCGCTTGGTTGGGACTATTGCCGTCCCTTTTGACGCAGTTATTTTAAGGAAAAGGTGGTGGTTGGGCTTACGGTTCCGTGACGCGCGGGAAAAATGGGACGGTTTCGTTTAGGAAAGGGTCGTCGGTGGGCGTACGGTTCTGTGACCTGTGGGAAGGGGCTTTATTGTTGAGCGATCGGGTGTTGAAGAGGGCAAAGTTGGCATGGTGAAAGGGTGGTGGGATGGGGGCAGGCTCGAGAGATTAACAGTGCGTGTGGTCGGTGAGGAGGGGGGGGTATTGCAGTTGAAGAGGGACAGTGAGTGGATTTGCAAATTATTGGACAATAGGTGTATGTGACAGACGTAGAGCACTGTAGTCCAGTCTGGGACAGACGGTGTGTTCAGCCCTATGGGATCCAGTGGCAGCTGCATTCTGATGATGTGGGAGAGTTGCGACAGAGCATGCAGGTGACCAGATGGATGGAATGGATTGTCCATGGTGGAAGTAAACAAGCAAGAGCTTCTGTGGATGTTCTGTGGGTCAACATAGAAGTCTTAGCTGTTTGATGAGTGGGATGCAAGATGGAATGGAGTAGTGGAAGAGTTCGACCAGATGCAGAGTTGAATATCAGGCTCCTCTCCTGTGGAACCAGCTCCAAGTCTGTGTTCGGAGGGCAGACACTGTCACCACATTTAAGAGTAAATTTAAAACTCTCCTATTTGATAAAGCTTATAGTCAGGGAGTGAGGAGTTGCAGCATCCGCCTAGCCCGGCCCATCTGCTTCTCTTCATAGTCGTCAGATTCACCTAACAACCCTTATAGAACTGGCTCAGGGAATAAACTCCCCAGAGCCCTTATGTTTTTTGTCGGCCAGCAGTTTTCCTTGGATTAGAGTGGCCCCTAAATCATGGTTGCAGCTGTCGCTGTGGTCCTGCTCCATGCCCTGCTACTCCCTGCTACACCCTGCTACGCTCTGCTGTGCCCTGCTACGCCCTTCTACATCCTGCTACGCCCTGCTATGTCCTTCTACGCCCTGCTACGTGCTGCTACACCCTGTAATGCCCTGCAGTGCCCTGCAACTACAACTACTACAACTACTATTTTTAGTCATAGTTCCATTAGCTTTATTGTGACTGTTGTATCACACCCCCAACCGACATCGTCAGACACCACCTACCAAGAGCCTGGGTCTGTCCGAGGTTTCTCCCTAAGAGGAAGTTTTCCTCAGGTTTCTCCCTAAAAGGACGTTTATCCTGACCACTAAATGTTTGCTCTTGAGGGAATTACTGGAATTGTTGTGTCTTTGTAAATTATAGAGTGTGGTCTAGACCTACTCTATCTGTAAAGTGTCTTGAGATAACTCTTGTTATGATTTGATACTATGAATAAAATTGAATTAAATTGAAGTTCAGCAATTATTTAAAATGTAGGAAGATCACCACTCTTTGTACTTCAGATAAAAAAAGACTGCATTGCAACATACAAACATAAATGTATAGTAATGGACGATATAAAAATTTGAGCTGATGATGTTATTGGATAAAAAACGTATCAAAGTCAGTAGGATTCATCCTCTGAGGAACATGAACGTCTGAACCACTGATCCACAGAGACACTATGCTAGTGTGTGTAAAAAGGACATAAAAGAAGAGACAGTCATGTTAATATGAACAACATAGAGCTGGAATATGATACTGGTTAATAATTTGGACTGGTTCACCTCAGCAGACACATTCAACAGTAGACAGGTTTTTGTATCACTCAGTTTCACTGTGGGAGGAGAGAAGATGGTACTTGATCTTTGGCTCTGGAACTAAACTGATTGTATCAGGTAAGAAAACACATTCATTTTTCTTCAGTTGTTTTATTGAACAAGTTGAAAATGTGTTTTAATGAGTTTCTGCTGGTTCAGACTTCACATGTTAATTTTTTCATCAATAGAAGAGAATTCTTGCAGCCATGCAGCTATTGTTACATAAAAAAGGTTCATAATTCCTGAAAACATGTTTAAATCTCACACACAGTTATTCTTCATTTCTGCAGGAGATTAAACTGATTTATAGAAAAAGTTTGATGAAATGTTACAGTACATTATTTGAGTATTTGATCCTCTCAGTTAATCAGCAAAAAGATAATATATGATGATAAACATGATCTAATATTTGTCAGTAAATGTATTTTGTAGAGAGTATAACTTTAGTTATATTGTTTAGAATAATTAATAAATAATTTTTAAAAGTTATTGTGTTTTATATGATACATTTGTCTTTTAGTGACAGATATATTTATACATGAAGACACACAGGTATTGAATATGATATTAACTTAAACACATTTTTAATATCAATACTATTTGATGATTAACACACATCTGAACATTTTATTGTAATTGTGTATTGAAGGTAAAAACTATGAAATTACTGATATACTGATTTGTTTCTTAAGCAATGAGAGTAAAATATAATGTGGTAAATATATGTTATATGTAGCCTATTGTAGTAATTAAAGTGATAATTGTATTTTATGAAAAGATAAATATGTAATATATTTTAATATGTAAATTAACTCTACAACACTTTTCCTTTGTGTGAAGGTACATTTTATAATTATATATTAAATTACAATCAGGGATCAAGGTAGTCTGTTTATTATGTTGCAGTTTTTATTGAAATTTGATATATCATTAAAAAAAATTATTTATACTTGTTCAAAGTCAATCTTTATGGCTCCTATACAAATAGTTTTTCACTACTGGTTATCAAATAACGAGTAAGACTCAAATAAATTGTTATAATTGATCTTCATATAAAATGTATAAACAAATCGTGACCAGAGTCATAGATGAGTTGAAGTTCATACTGAAAGTGGAGGCTGTTATGTATGTTTTTGATCACAAAGATTTAAAATATAAATTATTGAAATCTTTTTTGTTGTTGTTATATTTACTTGCCCGACGTGGCGTTTTACTTGCCCTGGGCCATGGGGCAATACTTATCGTTGAACATTTTATTGTAGTTGTGTATAAACGTGAACATTGTTGTTAAAAAAAATACATGCATTTTTTCATAAATTGCGTCTTCTATATATATATATTAAAAGATGTTATATAAATTTAAATAATTCAAAATTGCTCAAGTATTAAATGTTAAAGTAAATGTTATTTATTATAATATAGAATAGATATATTACTTTGTATATTAATCCATAAAGTGTGTCTATAATTGTCTTTAGTCCCCATATAAGCCGTGCTGACATGAGATGATCAGTGTGTGTTTGATATGAAGCTGAATCCAGTATATGTAGTGAACTTTGTGCTGTATTGATGAGTAGTTTAGTGATCAGAGTCCATGTAGTTTCCAGGATCAGACTGAATGCAGTGCTGTAAGCTGCTGGTGACTGTGTGAATGTGTGTCTGTGCTGCTTGTTGCTGCTGTCAAACTTCAGATGAGCCGGTAGTGAAGCCCGTGGTGAGCGTGTACCCAGCAGCATCCAGAGCCCACCTGGAGGGGAAGAGCTCCCTGCTGTGTCTGGCCTCAGCCATGTCTCTTCCTCTGGTCCTGTTCTCCTGGAAAAGACGAAAGGAGAATGGTCCTCTGGAGTAGCTGCCCTCTGATGAGGGAGAACAGCTGGAGATCAGAGAGTCAGGACACACCGCCTCCATCTTGTTGATCCATCAGCAAGAGAACAGCACATATAAATACCGCTGCTACGTCCACCATAGGGGGGGCACAGTTGAGGCCCACACAGAACAAGGTAATGACGGCTTGGTGACTTTGTTCAGTACTGACTACGTTTAAATGCACTTAATAACTCGGTTTTATCTCTTATTCTTTAAAGAACATATTCTGACTACGCTGTTTACATAGCTAAATAAAGAGAATATTTCACTATTATTACCGTTTACATGCAGCCATGCAAAATAGGATTTTTGTTCCAGCGGTGGTGGACTTGTTGGATTATGTGAACACAGCCTCCCTCTTTCATTCCTTCAACCAGCTTCTTGAAACAGTCAGCATCTCTACAGCAGCCTTGCAAACTGTTGCTTTTTGTACAACAACCATAGCAACGCACAGAGCTGACAGTGATGAAGGCTTGGTGACTGTGTTCAGCAGTGATTCAGCTTCATGTGGAGATGCTGTCAAAGAGAGCAGAGGAGTAGATGACTGACATTTGTCACTGCGACTCCAAACATTTCACTGCTTTTCTGTTTCAGAGGTTCCAGCTCCAGCAGCCTCCTGTCCTCCAGAGAGAGATCCACCAGACCAGCTAGCTCTGGAGGAAGCTGACTGTAAGATCACCTGCTGACTCTCCTTCAATACACTTCCTTTTACACTTCAGCTTTTGTTTTCAATGCCAACACTTAAAGACATTGTACTGGCTCCATAACTAAAAAGCTTAGTAGGGCCCTGACATGTTTGTATTTAATAATGCCCTTTGACATTTATTTCAAATTGTAGCTGACCCCGTCTTTATTTTAAGCTGGGTGACCCATCTAGAAAAGTCAGTTATATCGATGAAAATCTTATGATGATGTTGTGTGTGTGTGCGTGTGTGTGTCACAGCTTCCTTCCAGTTTCAGTGCAGGGTGAAGTTGTTCTGTCTGCTGTACACCCAGCTGATAGTGAAGAGTCTGGTGTACTGCTGTGGACTCTCTCTGCTGATGATCCTCAGAAACAAGGGACCATCCACCAACTGCAAATGTGCTCACTGACTTTCTTGTCGACGTTTCTCGACATCAAATCATCAATTCATCTCATTTATCACTTTGATCAGTATTCATAAATATCAATTATGACTTGTTGTATTTGTCATCTTAACCATATAAATACATCTATATCTAAGCAGTTACTAAGTTTAAATTCTGTGGTAGTTTTTGATACTTTACTTTATTTCTATTTTTAATTGTGACTAGTATAATGATAGATCATTTGAATAATCAGCTGTCCGGTGGCTATTTTATAGTTCATAATATTTGTTTCTGTTCTTGTGTTTCTCTTTAATACATCATGTGTGGCATCTTTGTCAAATGTTTTCAGTGTTACATTCTTAATGAATGTAAATGAACATAAATAAAAGTTTGTTTCATTTTCACCTTTGCTTTTTGGATTTCATTTAAATAATTAGAATCAGAATCATTGTCATTGGACAGCTAACCAAAGATAAAAAATATATGTAACCAGTTGTTGTATACAAATCAGCAGGTGTGGAAGGAATGTCCAACAGAAATGTTTAATTGGCTTTTTCAATATCTATAAAAAATGAAAATTAAGAGTGAAGCTATACGCTGATGAAGCTGTTATTTACACACATGAAAAAAAAGTAAGGCAAGCTGCTTTTAAGCTACAACTGGATTTTGGGCTATTGTTCTTCCATAACATGTCTTCTTTAGGACCAGCAGATAGAAAACATTTATATTACTACACTGTGTTCATTTTTGCCTGTAGATTTCTCCTAAATTCAGCAAAAGTTAACATTAGATAATGCCTTGTTTGAATATTTAAACATTCAATTTCATGAAACTTGTAATACAAAAACTAATTGTCTTAATGTAGGTAATACACTGAGGAGGTTTCATGGTGATGTCTGCTATTTAAAATATTAACACATATTTACCTGTAGTCTTTAAAGTCTTAATTTTATAATCCATATCTTCAAAGATTTTGTTCTAATACTCAGCTAAAAATCGCCACTTCAGTAGCACTTACATAAACCAAACTTTATACTTTCATTCCTACCTATATTATGAATATTGTTTTTACGCAGGGCTTTGTTCAGATACCATTCAAAGTCTGATTTGTACATTGTTGTAAGCATGCAAATAAGCACATATTTAATAAGAAGATGCCTTATTTGCAATGCAGAATTTAACCACTGAGACATCAGATCAGAAAACACTGATGTGAGTTGTCGTGTTTGTATGAGGACTTTAAAACTGTAAAGTTCACCTTTGATGTCTAAAATACCCATAAATGAAGTCGTGACCTCCAGGTGGGTCTACATTGTTGCTCTCTAATGTCAGTTAAACTGCGTGTGGGTAGAGGGCTCCGTGGAAAAAAAGGCTTCCAGACCACAAGAGAAAAGACACACAGCTGCAGAGAGGAAGAGGAGTTCCTGAGTGTTTACAGCAGCAGCAGATATGAGTCTGTTCTCAGTGGTTATTAGAAATCATAAAAAACTGTTGACAGAGAATCACCACTTCCTTTCCTGCAGCAGACGGGCTGTGTGGGTTTCTGCTCTGCAGCCTTTCTCACATTAACAACACAATGACAGTTACAACCATCCACTCTGGTTAAAGGATCATTCCAGGAACTGGAGTTTGATTTCAGTGCTCAGTATTCACTCTCTCAGCTTGGATCTGTGTCATTAATCGGAGAAAGAAACAGCTCAAATCAAAAAGAAAAAAAATATTTAGTGAATAAAAAACCACCATGTGCAGTATATACAAAACCACAAACATCACATACATTATATATCTGTTTATTTTTAAGAAAAAAGCAAAAACAAATGTAAAAATAAATAAAAGGGAATAAAAGTTTCCAAATAGTTTTTTCTTATTTTCCCCGTAAATCATAAATAATTAACTAAAACTCTGATTCATAAAACATTGGATATTATGAATAAGAATGTGTAGTAATACATCATTATTATACATACACATAAATGTTTAAGAAGTCGACCGCAGTATTTTCCAAAAATAAGCGGTACATCTGTTATCATTGATCAGAGCGACAGAACACAAACCACAGAGACAAACAAGTCATCTTGTTGTTTCACCCCCTCAAAAAAACATCTTCTTTACTTGATATACCCACCCATGTACCTGTGTGTTCCTCTCTGTATACGTGTTTCGTGTTCTGGGTTGTATTTCAAATTGTATTTTATGTCATCTAAACTGTATGTATGTCTAATGTATTCATGTTCTAGCCCTCTGTCCCTTTCCTTACATGGCTTAGCCACTTGTCAGGCCACCATTGTAAATAAGAACCTGTTCTTAATGATTCATCTAAATAAAAAAAGTATTTTGTTTTATACTTGTTAGAGTTTGTTATTTTTCTTTACTTTTTCTTTTCCTGTATGTGTCATAAAATGTTTTAATATTGTCTGAATTATTGTGTTCAGGAAGACTAGCCAGTTGTCTAGGCAACAGCTAATGGGGGTCCTTATAATAACCAATAAAATGATGATCACCTCTGTGCTCTGTACTTTGACACTGCTGCCCTCTGGCTGCAGAGACTCACTGCTTCAAACTACACGTCTCGTTTCTTTCTTTGTGTTTTTCTTGTCTCTTTTTTGTTGTTTCTTGTATGCAGGATTGGAGAAAGTATTCTTATCCTTTACTGCAGTAAAGAACTGATACTCAACTGTAAAAATACTCAGTTACAGTTAAAGTCCTGCATTGAAAATGTTCCTTCAGTGAAAGTCTGTAGGCTAAGTATAATTAGTAGTAGGTGAAGTATAAAATGTCCCCAGTGATTGTTATACTTTTACAGTGGACAAAACTAAAGTCACATTGTGAAATGTCTTAACACTATCAGCTAAAGAGAAATCTATGTGGACCAAACTGTGAATCATTTTCATTGCTTTCTCACAAAATACATTTAATGCCCACATTCACCAAAATCCATGAACTAAATGGAACGTAAATGGAGCATGCTTTCAGGTTATAGGTATAGGTTTGTAGCATGGAAATCCAGACACAAATTCGAAAGATTAAGGGTCTGGCATTGAGTAATGAAAATGGCCCAACTCGAGGGACGGCACCAAGCATGCATTTGAAAATCTCACTGCACGTGATTGGATAACACTACGACCAATCACAACAATACACAGGATGACATATCAAGAGCCCGATACGCTTAACAACCAGCGGAGCTAACTGGTAGATTAAAGTGTCGTCATCTCTTTAGCTCGCCTCTGGCCCGCCTATATCAGATACAACGATGTGATTGGTGCAGCTCGGCTACCAGGGCATAGTTAATGAGCATCATTATTGAATGCCAGAGTGACTCGCTGAGCAAATTCAAATTGTGCTCTCGCGAGAACTCTGGCTTTCCAGGGTAATAGGTTTGTGCTCTGAGACCCGAATGTTTACAGCATCTAGCTCTGGCTCTGGCAACGGCCGCTGAAATGACCGTCCCCTTACGGTGCCCTGCACCCAGCTCACAGTCACCTTTTCTCTGCTAAATGTAACTGTCATGTGAATGTTTCTCAAATGGAAGTGAGTTCATGAGAATGTGTTGCTTTAGATCTAGAGTTTCTTGTGAGCAACAAATACTGAACAATCATAAAATAACTGATAATCAGAAGGGGGGTTTTCTCAAGTATCAATATAAAATCCATTCAAGGTGGATTTTTTTTACAAACTGCAAAAGCATGTGCTTTATTTATTGTAAAGAATGTTAGACAAGTTTAGAAGAAGTATAAGTAGTGTATTTTCTTTCTATAATCTTCTAATAATACTAATGTTTCTGTGTATCTGTGGACAGACAGATTGGGTGTGAAGTGTCAGACTTTGGACTCTCATGATGATCAAACATTAACTGTTAGTGACCATAAAGCCATAAAAGACAACCACTCACGCAACCTGCAAACTAACCGTCTGCTTTGTTTCTATCTTTGTTTTAGCCTGAAAAACCATCAGCCTGCCAAAACATCATCTGTTGTATGTTCATTCATTCTAACTGCACACATCAAAACATTTAAAAATATGTTCACACAAGTTCAAGCTGATTTTACTTTTCCATTAAAGGGTAATGTAGTTTTTTTTTTTTCAACCTGGACTCGGTTTTTCCTGCATTGGTGTCTAATTGGTGACTACTATGAACAAAAATCCTTGAAATTAGTCCAGTATTGAGCAAGAACGCTGTAACCAGCAAGTGTTAACCGGGCTGTAATGTAACCTACAGGACAAATGTTCAGCATCAGTTAGTGTCCACTAAAAGTTCTGTTGTTGCCGCTGACAGACTCAGATTATTAGTCTAAGTGTCTGACAACATTATGGAAAGGATCCCTACAGAGATAGACCTTTTAGTTAAAGAGTAAAATAATTTGAGTTTAACATGAAACAGCCCCGAAATCCCCATCACCAAACTACACCAGACTCCATGTAAATAATCAGTACTTTTAGCATGTATAGAGGCAGTATATTTCCACATGTATATGGGTGAATTAAGGGTTTATTTCAACCAAACCAGAGTGATGATTGTTGGAACAGTGGAAAGATGAACCAAGATGGCTTTTCATAGTTTTATTTAGTTTCTGACCACTTTGAATGAAGTGTGTTTTACAATGATAAAGGTACTGATTATTTACATGGAGTCTGGTGGGTTTGGTGATGTTGATTTTTCAGTTTTATGTTAAACATAAAGGATCTTTTTTTTTTTAGGGTTACATTGCAGCTTGTTTCACGATCTTGCTCGACACTGGACCAATTTCAAAGATTGTTGTTCCCATCAGTCACTTAGAAAAAGAGGGTCCAGGATAAAAAAACTGAAGTTACCATTTAAGACAAATCAATTTTACAAGAAGACACAATAAACAGCAGGTACATGGTGTTAAAATAACTTAAATGTATCATATTTCCCACAATTTATCTATTCATAACAGTTTCAGGTCTTATAAAGTGACGAAGTTATGTCATTAGTATCACTGGCTCGTTATTCATTTGACTCATCGGCCTGACAGCAGGGAAGCGCCTGGAGCTCCTTATTTGGACATAAAAATGTTTATTGTCCTTTACCTTCCTGCTGATAGAAACCTTCTCCTTTATAAACAAGTTGTTCACCAGAGGGAGGATGTGAACAGTAAACTTCAGTTTGTAGCAGAGTAAGAAACATTTTGATAGATAGATAGATACTTTATTAATCACCAAGGGGAAATTCAAGATCCCAGTAGCTTAAAGACATCTCACACAACATACACACACATCATAAACAGGATGATAAAATAACAAATCCACATGAATAATATGTACAATAAAAGAAAAGATACTAAATAAAAAATCCACATGAATGTACTAAGGGGTGTATAAGCATGAGATGCTTGCACTGACTGAGCCTGTGATTCAGTATGTATGGTAAGGTGCTCATACCCTACTTAATTCATGAAACATTTTTAACCCTCTTTTTAAAGGGCAACACTTAATGTGTTTTTGTTTCAGAATGATGAAGACAGTTGGAGAACAGTTAGGGCCCTAACTTGCACCCGGCACAACGCGGCGCAAAGCCCAACTGAAAGCCTGATGCAAGTGTCTTTGCTAGTTTAAGACCAACGCAATTGTCAGTTTCCCGTCCAGCACCCACGTCATTTAAATAGTAAATGCACTTGCGCCCATCTGTGGCCCATGCTGGTCTTACAGGGAGGTGTGTTCAGCATTTCATTGTTATTTTAACAGCAAATTAGTAAAATTCTCCTAGGCTCATGCACAGCGTGCGCACACTATGCTTGTTACACACACAGAGACGCACAGCAGCACACACACATGCAGAAGATTACAAATAAAAATATTACGGTGCAAATCCGCCATCATAATAGTAATGCTGCACTTCACACCTTGCGCTTAGATCGTTAAAATAGGGCCCTTAGTGTTATTGTTAGGGCATTATTTTTTTCATCAATTTATCCGTTCCCAAATGATGTACAGATTTTAAGCCAGTTTTTTATCTCAAAAGAGTCAATATAGCTGCCAGAAATTGAATTCCGTAGGTATGTTTACAATTTCTGGATCTGCCCCTGATTTAATTGTATATAAAATCATTTTTTGATGGCATTTGGTATCATTCCAAAGTACCTAGCAACGAGTAACGGCAACCGCTCATTAACCACCTAGAAAAGCCCTATTCACCACCTCAAATACACCAGAATCACTATGGTAACCAACCAGTAACATCTATGCGTTGCCGTTCTCAAACTAGCAAGCTACACACTGACTGTTTGGAAGACTGTTCTTACCGACACCTCCACTGGTCTCACGCCAGCCACCCACAGCCCTCTACACCTCCTTTTCACTGACAATGTCAAGTGGTGAAGAAGATGTGGATGGTGCAACAAGACAGGCCTGCTTGGTTCTTTAAGGGAATGATTGTAAATATTTACAAAGAGTATGTTTACGGCATTTTTTCTCTAACTGGGATGTTTTGGGACTGATGGTGTGGTGGGATTGCTGTGGACGAAGTACACACTGAGATACACTGGTAAGAGCCAATGAGGTTTAACCATGTATCAGCTAATTTAAATAGCTCACGTTACTGTATTGTGTCAACAGTTAACTTCATTTAATATTCTAATCTGTGGCGTTTTCTTTTGCGGGGTGCAAATGTTCCACCAAAACAAGATCCTTCCTGAGACTATTTAGCAGAGCCACCGTCGCTTCATCCGGAGCTTAGCGCCGTCCAAGATGACTGCAATTGGTTTAAAGAAATGCAAACAACCCAGAGCTTTTTTTTTTTTTTTCTGTGCATCTGTGGTATAGCCAGACCTTACTCCACAGGACTGTGGAGATAGGTCTGGCAATGCGTCGAACAATTGGCAACTGAAGAGAAGAAGTAGGTTCTTGGAGCCACTCCGACTGCTAGAAGTCCGTTCTATCTTTACTGTTCCTTTAATTTCCACTGTTCATCATGTGATTCCATTATACCTACTGCTATAATTATTATGAGTCATATTTTTCTCTCTCTCTGTCTCACCCAACCTGCAGTGTCAGATTGCCGTCCACCAACAGTCTGGTTCTGTCCAAGGATTCTGCCTAAAAGGCCGTTTTTTCTCACCACTATCGCACCAAATGCTCGCTCTTGGGGGATATTGTGTCTCTGTAAACTATAGAGTGTGGTCTAGACCTATACTATCTGTAATGTGTCCTGTCATAACTTCTGTTATGATTTGACACTATAAAAACTGAATTGGATTGTAGCTCTGTGTGTGACTCCCGCAGGACGCCAACACAAACACCTGTGGATGGTTTCAAGGTTATTTCAGGTGTGGCAGAAAGACTCACTGCCATAATCATCATCGTCATGATCAAAACTGAGTAGGAGGCAGAAGGGGAACTACAGGGAGCGGCTCACAGCAGTTTATGGCCCCTGAGAGGGTAAAGTTCTCCAGTTATATCTACAGACATCACATTAACAAGAAATAACTGACGGAGAGAGACCAGAGCCTCCAACAACCTATCCTGACTCTGACTTCACCCACCGAGGCTCTGAATTAGAACAGAAAAGACCTTGTGATCCCACCATTCCTGACACTTTTTAGACGGCTCCTTGTTTATAGATTTGTTGGATTTTTTTCTGGGTGTCTCTCTGGAAACGTTGCCACCATGTCGACGGCTGTGGAAGCGACCGGGTTCCTCATGTGTATTATCAGCTGGCTGGTCACCGGTTCTGCGCTGGCCAACGACTACTGGAAGATTTCCACTGTGTCCGGCAGTGTCATCATCTCCCAGAGGCAGTTTGAGAACTTGTGGCACTCTTGCGCTGAGAACAGCGCCGGCATTGCTGAGTGTAGAGACTTTCAGTCGCTGCTGGCCCTCCCCGGTAAGAGACAACACCCACCCAATGAGATTCAGGCTTTTGTATTCTGAAATAGTGTACATATGGGATACATTTTGAGTACAGAGATTACAAATTCAAATTTAAAACATTTTGAATTTGCAATTTTCAGACACAATATAGAAATTAATGAATTTTGTTTATATACAGATCAAATGCAAGAAAAGGCTGTACACATTGTGAACATAATGATATAATAAGAAAGAATAATATCACATTAATGCAAAAATAGCTGTACAAGTCAAAGATACTCAATGCTTTTTGTGTTTTTCTTCTCGAATCTTTCATATAACATAAATATGGAAAATGTTATTGTTGAAAAAAAATCAAGCAAAACAGATACCCTCATCAACTTTAAAAACAATGTTTCTAGATCTGTTTCTATGTTTCTAGATTTCAAAAGTGACGTTCCCCACTGGGGCCGCTTAAACTGTTTAAATTAAATGACTTCTTGCCAAGATTTGAATCATCTGCAACTTGGTTAGAAAGGATTCTTTAGAAATAAAATTAATAATAAACTTTCTTGACTTTTTGGTGACACAAATACATTTTAAGACTGATTAAGAGTGACTCAGTGAAGTGAAGAAGATGTAACTTCCTCGTATACATGAGGTCATAAAGCTGCTAAAGGAAATCTAAAGGAAATCTCAGAGGTTTCATGTTTTAAAAGATGAAATTAACACCTGTTTGATCCTAACTTCCTGATCCGTGGAGCTTCTAACGCTCATAAAAGTGAGCTTTTGTACATTTATTTTAAAAGCTTGTTGGAGCCGTTGCACAGTAAATAGGTCAACCTGCCATGTAGCGCCATTTCAGACATATTTGTCCAAAGGTTGATTGGTTTTACAGCCACACGTTTCCCGCCTGAAACAGAATGAAGATCAGATTCTAGTTAGACTGACTGTCAAAGAAAACTTCATCCACAACTTGATTTAGTTAAGTTAATTCAACACTAGATTGTTTATCCTATACCAACACATTTCATGGAAGACTGTCTTTTGGGCGCCATTTTGAGCCTCATCGTCCACTCCACTGACAATAAAATGGAGGATAACACTCGCCACAATCAAGCAGCAAGTTTTTTTTCTTTCACTTTATAGAGCTATGTCATGCACTGTGTCACATAACCGGAAGTGAAGTAATGTCTGACTTTAAGCCAAACCAAGATCCTTTCTAGACTTAATTAAGTTTTTTTTTTTTTCCTGCCTGACAAGAAGAAAACTATGTAAAGTATGAGTATGAGTGCAAAACTTTTCTCTTTTTCTATCAAAATCAAGTGATGAACTTGATTAACCCTCGTGTTGTCTTCCCCTTGACCATGCAACTTTTAGTTTTTCTGGGTCAAAATTTAAAACATTTTTTTCAACATTTTGGGCACTTTTACCGATGGTTTTGTGGGGTTTTTCTACGCTATTTTTGGACCTTTTTTTTGCTTTTTCCTGACGTTTTTGTTGCTTTTTTGTCAATGGTTTTCAACCTTCTTTTAAAATTTTTTTTCAAATGTTATAAAATTGCATAAAACACCAAAATTCAATGAAAATAGTGAACAAATCATTTGTTTTACTTGTGAAAAGCGTTTTATGGAACCATCTATGTAATTGATTTTTTTGACAAGTTGATTGAAAGAAACCCAAATTTCTGATATAGAAACTTTGAAAATGAGTCAAATTTGACCTGAGGACAAAAGAAGGGATAATAAAGTAGATATTTAAAGGGAAAGGTTAAAGAGAGAACTATTGTTTTCTGAAACAAAGATGCGAGAAAAAGGAGTGTGGTTTCCTCCTGTTTGTTTGTTAAAATCTACAGCATCCTCAACTGATGATATAATGGTAGGAAACACCTTTCATAATCAAAAGAAATTGGCTTTAATTTCAATTCAAGTTTGGCTTTTTGCAGTTGAATCTATCCTCACACAGTACTTATAGCTTTCTTAGTCATACATATGCAGACTGGTTAACATCTGGACCTTAAATTTACCCAGAAGTTAACATACTATTTCAACATACTTTTACATAATTAAACACAAGACTTTTTTTTACACCCAATTTAAATCTTAGATGTCTGTGAAACACTTCCCTTAAACTTCAGTTTATTGTGACTTTGAAGAAAACACAAAAAAGTTTACAAAAATGGAGCCACAGAAAGAAAAGAAAGAGGGTTTTTCTTATAGCTTTCTAAGACATAAAAATGCAGACTGGTTAACCTCTTAGTTAACACATATTTTCTCCCTTACATTTACCCACAAATTATTCAAACATACTTTTAACACTCCATCCACCAAATATCCTGGATGTCTTGTTCAACATTTCAGAAACATGTCCCTTTAACATCAGCCCATGTTTGGTATCTTACCTTTTTATCTCTGTGATAATTTAAACTATAGTTGTGTGAGTTTGAACAAAAGAAGTTTGGGAAAATGGAGCCACAGACAGAAGAGAAAGAGGGTTAAACTTGGGTTCATAAGCTGGAAAAAAGCCTTCCCTGAGACAGTTTAAGTTAGAAAAGAAAACACTTTTTTTGATTTGATGCACAGGAGAAGAGACACATCTTTAATATTCCTGATAATGAAGTCGTATGATTCATTATTTATTTCCCAGTTTACTGTTTCACTGAAACTGTGTGTGGATCATAAAGAGGTGCGGCAGGTTTTTTATGATCATTAGAGGTCATTTTGCTAATTATTAATGACTAAAGTACAGCTGCTGTAAAACTCACACATATAATGTTACTTCCAGTTTCTCCTTTTCTTTTTCTTCTTCAATGGATTCATTTCTTTATAAGTTCTCATTTTGTTTTGCTACTATTTTCATGCAAGGGTTGTAGTTGTGGTTGCTGTGTATCAGCAATATGGGTTTCTTTCAACCAAATTGCCCAGAAATAACATGGATTGTGTTAGTTGTGCATATAAGTGACCAAATAGTTTTTTTGTTTTGTTTGTTAAACCGTCAAAAGTATCGGAAAAAGTGCACAGTGAAATACAGACACACTTTTACACCGTTTAGCTGTCAGCATTTTAACCGTGTTTACTCCAGCTGCTAGCTAAACGTAGGCTAACGTTACCTGCTGTCTAGTGTAGTGTTTACTAGCATCCCGTGCGGCGATGTTTCAGTTCCCTCTAACGTTCGTTTTCGGAGCATCAGAAAGAAGCGCAGTCATTTAAGTGGCACCTAAATAAGGCACCGAAATCAGTGTTGCTATTCGGTACAATAGATAACGGTCGTTAAAGCACCGGTGGCGTATTAGCACTGGTTTTGTGCATGTGTAATGGATCACGTACAAACCAATAGGGTGTTGGAATAGCTATGTTTATACTTCTCATCCAACCACAATCAAATTCACTCTCTCCGGATGGAGCGATTTATCTGGATAGGTTTTTTGTGTGTGTATGTGTGTGTGTGTTTTTGAACGATGACGAGCTGGAATGAAAACAAGCCAAACTGAAATAGGAGTAACAAGACTATTTTTAAAATGTAAGGAGTAGAAAGTACAGATAATTGCGTGAAAATGTAAGGAGTAGAAGTAAAAAGTATGCTGTAAAATAATTACTCCAGTAAAGTATAGATACCCAAAATTTCTACTTTGGTAAGGTAACGAAGTATTTGTACTTTGTCACTTGACACCTCTGTTTATTAGATCGGACAGCTTAGACATGAAAGGGGAAAGAGAGATGGGGAATAACATGCAGCAAAGGGCCACAGGTCGGAACCAAACCCGCGGCCGCCGTGGTGAGGACTGTTCCTCTGTATATGGGCCAAAAAGGTGAACTTCCCAAGTGCCCTAAAACCTTACTGAAGTTGAAGTCTGCATCAGTGAAGTGTAGTTAAAATACTTAAAGTAGAACTCTGTAAGTTGCAGTAAAATGTTCCGAATATAAGTCGTCTATATCAAGACAGTTTTCCAAATCTTGTTTTCATAAAGAAAATCATTTTATGTGAACAATAATATTAGGGTTTCTTTCAACCAAATTGCCCCAAAATAGGATGGTTCGCTACAACGTTCTTCAGGTAAAATCAATGAATTGTATTGCATTTAAAAAACATTTTTTAAATGTTTTCAAAACAATTTTCTTGACTAACCTTTGACATACAGTAAATCCGTGTGTGATCTACTCAAAATCCTCTGATGACCAACACAAGTTGGTGTTAGTCATGCATATAAGTGACCAGATCGAGGTTTTTTAAAACGCGTCAAAAGTAATTTTTACCCATAAGGATGACAACCTCATGGTTCAGCTCCGACAAAACATAGCAACGCGTTTTTTTTAAACTGAAAACAACTGAAACTGAAACAACCCTGTAGTGTGCGCAGGCACGCTGCCTTTTTATTACCGCGGGTTTACAGACACATCTCTGCTGACTAGTTATTACCTGGGACACAGCCAATAAACGAGAGAAACTCCCACCAAACGAGAGAAAACATATGTCAAAGCCGCTGCACGCCGTTCCAAGGAAACATGTCGTTCCACCAGGAAACTGTAGCAACACGGTGCACACTGTTTTGAGATTGAGCGTGGCCCAAGGGTTAAGGTGACTTAAAAGACTTTAGGATTTAAATGTGAGCAGTGAGATGAGATTTGAAGATTACAGTTTAAAAATGTGTTTTAAATCATTTGATTTTGAAGGGTTAACCGTAACCCAGGAGGCCACGGTTTGTGTCCTGGGTAGAAAAGCAAACAGCAAGGTTAAAACCTGTGACTTAAAACTTTCAGACTGTTAAGAAGGTGATTGGAAATGGAGGATACTCATTATAAATATGCTTCATTTCCATCAACTCTCTGAAGACGCTGATAATTTTGGTGTGTGGCTTAAAGCGGCTGTTACCGCTGATCTTTGTAAATTTGGACAGTAAACTGAATATCTTTGAGTTGTGGACAAAACAAGACATTTGAGGATGTCATCTTGGGCTTTGGGAAACACAGATCCACATTTTTCAACATTTTAGAGACCAAACAACTAATCCATTAATCCAGAAAACAATCCACACATTAATCCATGATGACAATAGCAGCCTTAGACTTTGGCATTGAAAGGAGACAACATTGCACCAAATGTTTGCAAACAAAAATAAATGCAAAAAAGCAGAGGGGCACCAGGACGCTGTTTGCTTGGCAGCATTTTACTCTTTTCAGGTGCTTTGAGAAAAGTTTCTTTATGTCTAAATTTGCACAGGTTTAGTTGCTGCAAAGCCTCGCAATACTTTTGTGAATTCACCTGTCCTTTTATTTTGGAAACGATGCAGCTATTTTATGAATTGTGTCATATACTTGTTCTCAAAACTTTGTAATATTATCATTTTAAAGATGTGTTTTCCATTATGTCAGTTTTTTGTTTTTAGGTTTTAAATTTTGATAGTAATGTTTAAAGTAACAGTTTGTACATGTGTCCATGAACAGGGGACTTTTTATAAAGCATGGACTTTATTAAAAACTAACAGAGATGATTTTTTGAAGTCTTGTTTAAAGAGTTCAGGATGTAAAGATACTGTATCTTTCCGTCTCTGCAGCTCACATTCAGGCATGTCGGGCTCTGATGATCATCTCTCTGCTGCTCGGCCTTGCCTCCATGGTCGCGTCTATGCTCGGGATGAAGTGCATCAAGATCGGCTCGGCCACCGACCAAACCAAGGCCAAGATCTGCATCTCAGGCGGGATCCTGAGCATGCTTGCCGGTGAGTCTGCAGCTCGAGTAATGACCTGAAGTTTTACCTTCATGTGCACATGTGATAGAGGCATAGCTCAATTAGATTTGCATAACAAAATCTTAAAACATTTTATGGCAGGCACGAAGCGAAGTTCGAAATCAGAAACATTAAAAACAGAAATACAAATTTGAAACAAATACAACAAATACAGAAACATTCATAAAATAAACTAGGGGGAATAAATAAATAAAGTCAATAAATATGGATAACTGTGAACACAAAACAATGTTCATATCTAGTTACTTGGAGATGATACATAAAACTATGTTTTAGCAAATTAAAAAGGTAGCAGATCAAAAAACATTGACCAATGACACAAAGATATCTAACAGAAAATATGGCAGCATCGTCAGCATAGAGAGGGAGCCATCATCACAGATTAAAGAAGAAAACTTCTGAAACAATTTGTTTTCATGTTTTGTTTGTGTGTTGCAGGTTTGTGCTGCATGGTCGCATGTTCCTGGTACGCCTACAGAGTCGTGCAGGACTTCCACAACCCGTTCTCCGGAGGAGTGAAGTGAGTTAAACCCAAACACACATCTGTAAAAAGTGATGGGCAAGAGGTCGACCCGTTCTCACTCTACAACCCGTCAAATACTGACGCTTGGTCAGTGGCTCTCAGCGTCAGATATCAACGCAAAAATCATCCTTTGTTGTACACAACACAGGACTTTCACCCAGGAGACCAAGGTTCATGTCCCGTTCTTGTCCCGCGTGTCACCTAAACATACATTTTGTAACCTCACACATTATGTTTTTCCTAACCTTAACTAAGGGGTTTTACCCTGCACGTTGAAAAATGACACAAAATCAGTCCAAGAACGTCAAATAGTGATGCCAAGAGTCCCGTCCTAGTGCATTGAAAAATTAAGCCAAAGGCTTACCCAGAGCGGCAAATATCGCTATCAATGGGATAACATGGTATGTGAAAGCCTTCTACATCTGACTGAGATGCTAACAGAGACTTTTTGTGTCAGTAACTAATGCCAAAGACCAAGAATCGTTTTTTGACACTCTGGGAGTGGAACTGTTTGGGAGTAGAGTTTACCTGGGTAACGCACAGAGGAAGTGATATCTGTGTTGGTGACATCACAACGTGTTTTGATCGGAGGAATTTCATCGAGGGAAGTTCCCTTAACTGACGTTCCCTGAACAGGAAATAGGAAGTACTGTGTATGCACTCTGTGGAATGGAAAAGCAAGCTCTTGTCATGTGTCAACACATTCTGATGAATGGGAAAGATATCTTATGAAAACATACGTACAATTGTATGATATCCTAAGAAATTACGGAAACCGCCTGCTGGTCACATGACAGTTTAGTTTAGCAGACTGTGAGCCAGGTACAGAGCACCATGAGGGGACGGTCCTTTCAGCAGCTGTTACAGTTAAGTTTAGTTGAGAAAAAGTTGACCATCATGCAGCGAAAGACAGTTTAGGTACCAAAACAACTAGTTAAGATTAAAAAAAGATTGTGGTTTGGGTTAAAACACCGGCCCCCTTAAGTAGTACCCCCTGGACATGAACACCAATTTCCTGGGTGAAAGTCTTGTGTTTTCTCCTTAACTTCTTCCGGGACATGAACTCCGTTCCACCTCTTGAAAGCCCTGTGTTTTAGGAGCCAAACATCCCCTGGTCACGTGACAGTTTAGTTTAGCAGACTGTGAGACAGGTACAGAGCACTGTGAGGGGACGGTCATGCGGCAAAAGACACCAAATCGACTAGTTAAGATTAGAAAAAAGATTGTGGTTTGGGTTAAAACACCAACCCCCTTAAGTAGTACTTCCTGGACACAAACGCCCATTTCCTGGTGTTTTCTCTTTAACTTCTCCCGGGACATGAACTCTGCTCCCCCTCTTTAAAGCCCTGTGTTTTTAGGAGCCAAACATCCCCCCCGACCACCTCCCTACGAGGATCTTCACACTCTTATACAGCAGCAGTCAATGTGCCGCTGACAGTGATTATTACCTGGAATACAGTACATTCCAATTACAGTGCTTTACCTTTTGTAGCTACGTATACCAATGCTTCATGAGAACAGCCTGTTGCATATTGTTAAATGTGAGTTCTGTGTTTGCAGGTTCGAGCTGAGTACTGGTCTCTTCATTGGATGGGGCGGAGCCTCTCTGGCTATACTGGGTGGAGCTTTCCTCTGCACCTCCTGTAAGAGAGCAACAGCTGGAGGCAAGAAAGCGTAAGTGCTTTTATCCTTCTTTCAAAAAGGATCCCTTTAATTTCAGTGACTTTACCGCTCAGTTTGAGTCTGACTTTGTCTCTCTTTATCTTCTTTCGCAGCGGTTTTTATGGAAACAAACCACAGACGGTTTACACGGCTACAAAGTCTGATCCAGATTCAGCCAGAGCTTACGTCTAAAGACACATCAAAACTTTTAAGGACATTCTACGGGCTTACCTTCACTTCCCAATGCCCCTAACTTTAACCTGATTCATGTAAACTGACGTCACAAAGTAGAGACCCTAAAACTAAGTCTTTTTTTTTAGGAGAGCAGCTGTTTGTCCCCAAATGGGAGGACAGCTCCCACAATGTAATGATTACTGTAGACACACCATGTCTGCTGATAAATGTCTCATAACATATATGGACAGGTAGTTCTTTTTCTGTCCTTTTGAAATATTAGTTTATTTTTTTTTAACAGTTTTTGACGTGGAAACCTAAATCTTAAGGATAAATATATAGACTAGATGGTTGTTAACGATTGTGTAATTCTGTTTGGTGTTTATTATTATCAGAATAAAGTTTGTGTTACATAATAAATTAGGCTTTTGGTTTGTTTTCTAAAGGTTTAAAGGGCCTGCATACATGTTCATTCACATTTTATGTTGTGATTCTTTTTTGATGTTTAATATACACATTTGTGAGTCTCGACACCATTGTGCATATCTTTATAAATTGTTAACAAAAACATAAATAAACCAACATGTCCTCATACCTAAACGAAAGAAGAGTTGAATGTCAATGACTCCCAAAACTGAATAAATGACCATTATATTTACAGCTGCAAGGTGGCCGCTTTAAACACGTATACCTAATTTTTATTAAATGTAAATGTAGTAAACGCTGTGAAACAGAAATAGTTATGTTTAAGTAACACAAATACTTACTTAGGGTTAATGAAACATTAGGGTTTGACTTAAAATGAGTCACGTAAACCTACTAAAATGAGGACGTAAGGTGACGTCACAGTCTGTAAAAGTCTGTTAACTTCCAAAAGCAACTGTTGACTTTTGGACCCAGTTTGGTTAGGTTTAGGCACCAAAATTACTTAGTTAAGTTTAGCAAAAGATGATGGTTTGGGTTAAACTCAAACATTACTTCACTTCCGGTTAAGCACAGGACACAGATAGGGATGAAGCTCCATTTGTTCCATAAACTCGCCATTTACTTTATTTATCTTTAAACGGGCAACGTGGTCTCACGGCGGTTCGTGAAATGGTCACGTTATTTTTAATCTACTGATACGTGTTTACAGGGACGTTGATACGTGTTCACGGGGACGTTTTTGTCATTTTTTTCATGGTGGCCAGCAAGAAATGGTCTATATAGAGATTAACGGGGAAAGCAAACGCCACACCCCGGGGGAGGACACCTCACACGCCAGGACATGGCCACGGGTGACGTGCAACAATAATGGGATGGAGGTTGGGTTTAGGAAAAAACAACAGGGAAAGGACGCCTCACATGCCGGGAGACGGCCGCGGGGGTGAAAAGTCCTGTGTTTGTTTGACCCATCAACCCCCCCAACCGACCTCCTTACCAGGACATTTAGCACACCAATACTTCCTCACCTTACGTCCTGTTTTGCTTTTGTGAGAATTACTGCAGCCACTTAACCTGGAAATTCAGAGTTCTCGTGAGAGCACAATTTGAATTTGCTCAGCGAGTCACTCTGGCAATGAGTAATGATGCACCAATCACACCGGTGTATCTGATATAGGCGGGCCAGAGGCGAGCTAAACAGATAACAACGTCCGTCGAAGTCCAGAATCAGTCAGTAAACATTGGTCGTAGTGTTCGCCAATCACGTGCAGTGATATTTCAAATGCATGCTTGGTGCCGCAGCTCGAGTTGGGCCATTTTCATTACTCATAGCCAGACCCTTATTCTTTCGGATTTGGGTCTGGATTTCCAGGCTAGCGGCCACTAGATGTGGTCAACAAATGTAAATGTGGGTTGTTAAAGGCTGCTTGTACAAAAAACCTATACGGTTGTTTTCTGTGTGAGGACGGTCACTTAAAAATGTTCTTATACTGGTTGTAACTATCATAACTATCATCACATATATCGTGAATGTGTGAAATAAAGTAAAGTGCAACTCAAATTACCAGACCACATAGGTTGTATCCTGCACATGCATGCCAGTATGTGTGTGTCTGTGTGTGTGTGTATTGTAATCTCTTGTATAATAATGATGATTAATGTTCTGCAGGGCAATAATCCACCTCTGTCAGTTTACTTGCTGACAGGCAGAACAGCGGATTAAATCTCCACAGCATCACTCTGTCTATCTATAGACGTCGTCAAATTAACTGTAAACCGGATCAAACCAGCTGTTCAACCTTCAGGCTGCCTCACTCTGGACCCAGACGTCTGAACACATCTTTGTTTATCTGCCTGTTCACATGAATTTGGAATTATAATATATAACCTTAAACACATTCATTAACAGGTTCGTATGGTAACGTACGAAAATGTATGCACAACAATGTGTATGATATCCTACAAATTAGGTGACCGCCGGCCAATGTGGTGCTGACAGTATTAATTACAGTGTTTTACTTTTCATAGTTATGTGTATAAATGATTCATGAGATCAGCATTAAGATTTCCCCATTAAAATGTAAAAAAAAAAAATAGTTATAGATAACTCTAAATGTTGTTGAGTTGTTATCCCAAATGTTTCCAACAATGTTTAAACCTGAGAAATCTGTAATTTTATTCAAGGTAATGCTTGGTTACATTTGGTTGCCTGTCGATCAGGTGTCAGATCTCTCCCTCTCTCCCTTAATGTGTCTAATCTGACCCTTTATAGACCCACTTGTAGAACAAGTTAAACGAGAAAGAAGAGAACACGGTTTTGTGCATTATTTTGGAATATTGGAATAACTTGGAACAACATGATTATGTCTGTATGTGTAACTCTTTTTCAGCTTTGAGGAACTGAGCTGTAGTTAAAGGAAACGTGTTTAAACAATAATGTAGCTGTGTGTTTTCTCCCTCTTTCTTTCTCTCTCTAATCTGGCCGTGTTGTGCTGACTGAGGGGGAACCAGCGTCAATCCTCTCAGTCGGCTCATTCACAGAAAGTCTGTCTGTCCATCTGTGTGTGTGTGTGTCTGTCTGTCTGTTTGGCTTCTAGAGGAGGAGGAGGGTCAGTTTGAGTACTGCGGGTTTAGCAAAGTTCACAGCCGGGTGACCTGATTGGCTGATGGAGGATGATGGGGTGTTTACATATAGAGCTCCTCTGACCGACGGCCGTCTCCCCCTCTCATCCAACAACACGTCTTCTTCCTCTGCTGCAACACAGGTGAGTCTCTCTGACCCTAACACACATCTACATTGAGACAGAGTATTTCACATGTTCGGAGTCCTTTTGTGTCTTTTAGTCCTGAAAATCCGAAACGTTAGAGGGATAAAACTTTCAATAAAATGGTATAAGCACAGAGCAGGATCTTCCTTTCAAGTCTGATGGGATATTTTCCAAGTTACCTGCATCGACGAAAATGTTGGATATGCAAATAGTTTCTTTGTTTAAAGTCCAACATCTTAAAGAAAATGTACATTTATTCATTTTTGTGTTCCGACTTGATTTAATCTTTATGGATTTACTTGATAACAAAGACTCAAAAGTGGAGAATGATTAATCCAGATCGAGGGTTTAAGGACAGATGATGATGTTTGTTGTTTATGTTTTGAAGCCCTCAGATAAATCTGTGACTCTCTGTGATTTAAATGAAATTGTGTTGACTCGATTTGACTTGGAAATAATTAATACAAGGTCAAATATATACAATGCTCATGCATTATATCTATGTGTGGGCAAAGATGTGAGTATGACAGAAGAATATTTTAACATGTTTTAAGTCCTGAAAATCTAAAATTAGCTCCACCATCCTAAAGAAAATATACATATGTCTGTGGGAAAGAAGTAGATTTGTGTTCAGATTTCTTTTAGCTAAATCTGGCATATTTACAGACATGTTTTTAATATGTACTGTCCCTCAATAAAGGAAACATGATTTCTGGGATGTAATAACAAACAAAGACCCAAAAGTAGAGAATGATTAATCCAGATGGAGGGTTTGGGGACAGAGGATGATGTTTGTTGGTCATCTACTGAAACTCTCTGTGATAAATCTGTGACTCTGGGTGATTTAAAGTACATTTTCTTGACAAGAGTCAGTGGTGTAGTCTATGTGTTACGCAGCATAACAACTAAGAAATCTCCAGGATTTCCATATACTGTACCCACTTAAAACTGAGCAGTGATACGCAACAACATAGTGTTGTGACAGAACTTTCACTTCAGATATTTGTATTCACAAATACGGGGTTGAGTAATGTGAAGGCAAACTTAACTAACACTGCAGAACATGTAGAGAGACTTCTCTCATCTTTCATCGACACGCTCCTCGCTGAGCGCAGTGCGTAGTGTGTGCGTAGTGTAGTGCGTAGTGTGTGCGTAGTGTAGTGTGTAGTGCGTAGTGTGTGCGTAGTGTAGTGCGTAGTGTAGTGTGTGCGTAGTGTAGTGCGTAGTGTGTGCGTAGTGTAGTGTGTAGTGCGTAGTGTGTGCGTAGTGTAGTGCGTAGTGTAGTGTGTGCGTGCGTAGTGTAGTGCGTAGTGTGTGGGTAGTGTAGTGTGTAGTGCGTAGTGTGTGCGTAGTGTAGTGTGTAGTGTGTGTGTAGCGACTGGGCCCAAATGCTCCGCCTAAACTAACGCCAGTATCCTCCCTTTACTGCATATTTAAGACTAATATAAGGAGCCTATTTTATTTTGTCCTCGTTGCTTTGGGGTCAACTTTTGTGATCCAGGCTCAGGTCCCTGATGTGAAAGCCCCATTACTGCTTTATATTCCATTATATTTTTGATATATTTTGAATGTCATCTGTGTTTTCCCTCTCATAGGATAAAATAAAGGTATTCCCACCATAAATTGGTGCATAAAAGTGTATCAGAATGCAGGAAATTAAGTCTTTGATGCTCAAAATAAGCCTGGGGGAGGACACGCAGACCCCACACTTTGATATTCCCCCCAAAAAAATATTTATATATGTGCATGTGGTTCAGTATACCCACTACAATGCTTTAGACTACACCACTGGCAATATTGGACTTGGAAGCAATTAGGATGGAGCTTGTCTTGCTGCAAAGACAAAAAAGACAACATAAATTGTATATAATGCTGTCAAGTAATATGCATAAAGGCATACATTGGAGTATGACAGAAGTTGTTATTTTGATTTCATTTGTAGCTAGATGTGCAGTGAACATGCTGACCTTTGCATTTTGTGAACCGTTTGATTATTTTAGTTGATTCCAACACAATAACAGTAAATCAGAGAGCCTGTATGGAGTGAGTTAGTGTGATTAGTTGCGTAGTAGGGGAGAGGTGAAACCCATCTGAGAAGGTTTTAAAAGGATTAAGAAGCTCAGCAGAGTTAAATCTCTCAGCCGTCTCAACTCAATTAACTCAACAAGGGGAACTCCTTTATTTATATACAGATAGTCTCGCATTGCCGGCTCTATCTCCACAGTGCTGAGGAGTCTGGAACGTCTGGCTACACCCCAGATGCATTCTGGGATAGAAGAAAAAAACACTCTGGGTTGTTTGCATTTCTTTAAACCAATCACAATCGTCTTGGGCAGCGCTATGCTCCGGACGCAGCGACGGTGGCTCTGCTAAATAGTCTCAGGAAGGAACTTGTTTTGGTGGAACATTTGCACCCCCAAAAGAAAACGCTCAAATATGACGTTCAAAAACATTATGTGGATGGTTCCATACAACGCTCTTTACAAGTAAAATAAATGATAATTTCAATACTTTCATTGAATTTGGGTGTTTTATTCAATTTTATAACATTTGAAAGAAAATTGATAAATGAACGTTGAAAAAAGTCACAAAAATGACGAAAAAAGCTTAAAAAATGTCGGGGAAGACAAAAAACAACTAAAACCTCAAAAAAGCACAGAAGAAAAAAGGAAAGGGGAAAAGGGGAGAAAAAACGTGCAGAAACGTCGAAAAAAGTGACAAAAATGACGACACACATACACAGACACACACACACACCAGATCTAAATGAAGATGTTTGTGTCTCTTTTCTTTCTCTCAGGCGCTGCTTACTCGCTGCCCTCGATCTGCACCAACATGAGTCCAAAAAATGTTGTTTACAAGAAGATTTGCAAGGACAATTCGGTGAGTGAAATATCTGACTGGAAGTACTTCAGTTCATAGTTTGACAGTAAAGGAGCTCATGACCTCAGATACAGCGGATTAGTAATTGCAAATGTCTTTTGGTGAATTTTTCCATCTCACTGAGTTTAATTCTATAAAGTAGTTGATCTGCTTGAGGTCGACACAAAGTCACTACAGCGTGAGCTGGACTGAGTTTGATTGACAGCTTTTTGCCAGATTAAACCGGTGACTGCTGACGACAAAAGTGACAACAAAATCAAATAATCAAAAAGTTTTTTTTTTTTTTTAAAGTGACAAAAAGTTTGAAGAAAAAAAGACAGTAGAATAAAGTAAGGGAGAAAGGCAAGAAGAGGTCAAAACAAACGACAAAACCTTCACAAAAAGGTGGCAAATTTGGAGAGAAAAAGACAGTAGAAGTAACTACAGCATTGCAACTGAAAAACATTTTGCAAAAAATGTCACGTACCCCTGCAGTTCTCCAAAGTACCTCTAGGGGATCACCTACCCCCATTTGAGAAACACTGGTCTAAATGATGGTCTAAAGATGCTTTAGTTTGTAATTATTGATATATTGTTCACAGCACTCTGGTCGTTGCTTCTAAGAATTACAAAGTGTCACATTTCCAGAGTATCTGTTCTTCTGACTCAGGTTGGCGTCTACATGGGGAGAAGAGATTTTGTCGACCGTGTTGACTCTGTGGATCCAGTGGGTGAGTTTTCCCACGAAAAACAGCAGGTCTATCCGTTGATTGGTTGTAGGTATATCCCTTGCTCTGATTGGTTGTAGGTCTATCCAATTGAGTGCAGAGACATTTCTTTCCTGGTTCGGTTGGAGCGGCATCAGACTCATATTCTGACTAGAATCTGACCACGTCAGGCTAGTCATTTGGTAAAAATTGGTATATAAAGAAGTTATTGTTTAGGAACCAGTATCGAAGTCACGGTATTTGAACGATACCCAGCCCAAACATATTTTGTAATATTTGGTGAATAATTGGCTGTTAATTCTGCTTAATATATTCAGAGTGTCTGGCATCTCAACAGGGTCTCTGGGCTCAAATTTAGTTTATATATTTTTTTGTCTTTATTTATATGTTTGCTCATATTCACTCTAATTATTACAGCTAATTTCAGTCTAAAGAACGGATTTGTGTGGCCTTTTAGGCCGAGCACAAGTTTTTCTTTAAAAGGCAAAGTTTGTTCAGTTATTAAAAAAACTTGGAAGTAGACTGAGACTTCATTCTCTCTGCCCTCTCTGTCTGCATGCGCAGAACAGCCAATAGAAACTCTCTCTCTCTCTCTCAAATGTCCTGTGATTGGCCAAAGTCTCCCATCAGAGCTAGATTATCTAAAGCCTGAAAACAGAGCCAAGAGGAGGAGCAGAAGTCTAGTTTTCACTCAGAACACTTGAATTACAATATGATGAAAGATTATTATGAACACTGCCCTACCAAGCCAAAAGAAGAATTTCCCTTTCAAAGCTTTAAACTGTCTTTTAATGTTAACTTCAGTGTAGTTTTCTGTGTAATATCAACAAAGTTTAAACTGTAAATGTTACTGAATGAAATGACTGAATCATGAAAGAGGAAAACAACTCTTTGTACTCAAATAAGAAACTGTTGCTGTAAAAATGGACTAAACACAGTTATTGCATCATATGAAGAAGGCTTATTTAAGTAGTTGTAACACACATTTTGATCATCGTCTTCCAGTTCTAATTGCCTAAAGAGCTTTGACCTTTTCTCACCACTAGATGGAGTCATCATCATTGATCCTCAGGCTCTGCAGCGGAGGAAAGGTCAGCACACACACACACACACACACAAACAAAGACACACATTCACAGACACAAACACACACACTAAGCCATGCACACACACACACACACACACACACACACACACTCACAGACACATACACAGACACGGTCTCACACACACTTACACACACACACAGAAAGACACAGTGGCACACACACACACACACACACACACACACACTCACTCTTTAGCATTATTACAGGACACATGAAGCCTTTATGGAGGTTTCTAGTCTCTATCTCTATAAAATAAGTTTAATTTCCCCTTGAAATAGCTTTAATCCTCCTGTTGTCTTCGGGTCAAATTTGACCCATTTTAAAAAAGTTCTATATCAGAAATTTGGATTTCTTTCAACCAAATTGTCAAAGAAAATAACGTGGATGGTACAACGCTCTCGACAAATAAATACACTCTTGATTTAATTTGGGTGTTTTATTCTATTTTATAGCATTTGAAGAAAAAAAAAAATACAAAAGAACCCTGAAAAAAGTGACAAAAATGTCAGAAAAAGTTTCAAAAACTGGAAGCAAAAAATCAACAAAAACATCGGGAAAAATTACAAAAAACTTGGAAAAACGTGACAAAAAAATGGACAAAACATCAGGAAAGTGACAAAAACTTCGGAAAAATTGTCAAGTGTCAAACGAAAAAGAAACGTTGAAAAAAAAAGTTTTAATTTAAATGACGGGAAGACAACATAAGGGTTAAGGTTGTAGAAATGAATTAGGTTGTCCCACTGTCTGACAGCATTACATATAGTTTATGTGCCATCTTTTTCCAGATCCTCATTGAAGTTAAATATAATATGTATGTATTTATAATAAATAAAATATGTATTCTTTATGTTTTGTTGTTTTTGGAGACATCTCCCAAAAACTTTCTGTTATCTTTTATGCTGACAAGTCAAACTGGTGTTAAAGTTAAAGAAGCTCTTTATCCATCCCCCACTTTCCAGTTTTATTTTGAAATGATACCGTTGTTCCATATTACATCTCATCATGGAAGAAAAATTCATTCACTTTAGCTGGTATAGTGTTTGCTGTCACCCATAACTCATGTAAACATTTCCCCCAAGAAAGGTTTTAATTAAAACAAAAATGTACAGTGGAGTAACACAAACGATTAAAAAAACCTACTGAAAATACACTTTAAAATAAGATAGATGTACGGATACATACATGATTCCAGTTTCTCTCCATGTTTAGATCTACTTTTTGATCTGGGATATTTTCCAGCCCACCTGTAAAGAATTGTTGGACGTGCTAATTTTTTCCTTAAAAAGATCCCTGAACCTGACATACCTCATGTTTCTGAGATCATTATTCTGAGCCATAACTACCTGTGTAACGTTGGTCCTCTCTCTCGCTCCCTCTCTCTCTCTGGGCTCTATTTTAACAATCTGAAACGCAAGTATGAAACGCAGAACGCAACTAGCTTTGTGGGCGGATCTCGGGCGCTGTTGCTATTTATACCGGTGGGATAAATCTTGCGCCCGACACAAATCTAAAATGGGTTGGTCTGAAATAGCTAGTTGTGGTTTGGGCGTAACTTGAAAATAACCAATCAGAGCGTCATCTCACATTCCCTTTAAGAGCGTCGGATTTGCGGGAGCTGTCATGCGGCAAAGTAATAAATGCCGTCTTGGCCGGGTGATGATGTTGCTGCTCCTCTCGGGTGTATCTCCTCAAGTCTGGAGAGGATTGCTGCAGCCATGGAGCATGGGCCTCCAAACGCACCACCTGCTCCTGTTGTGCCCCTTCCTCCTCCCCCCCCCACTCCATCTCTGTCAACACATCCATGATTCATGGAAATGTTGTGTAAAACACTGACTTTAGACCAGGTTTTTCCTGGTCTGTGGCGGAATTGTTTTCTGAAACTGCAAACAGCATCAGGGAACATTTGCGCCTGAACACTCCTCCTCTTTTCGATGAATGCAAATACATTCCCAAATTTACCGACATGAGTCTGTGGAGGGAAAAGTCCGCTGTGCGTCGGGTGCAAAATAGGAATGATACATGCGTCGGTGTACAAAGGCTATTGCGCTGGGTGCATGATAGGGCCCTCTGTCTCTCTCCCTCTCTCTGTCTCTCGCTCTCCAACTCTCTCTCTGTCTCTCTGACTGTCTCTGTCTCTCTCTCTGTCTCATGCAAGAGACAGAACATGACACAGAGCTGTTCATAATTTGGTCATAAACAACCGAGTCTCTTAATGCGTCTTTGTGTCGTCTTCTTTGTTCTCTTCACGACAGGCTGGGCTCAGGCTGAACATTTGAAGCAGCCAACGTACAATCGCACAACTCAGATAGCCGCTGTATTGCCGTTTTTTAACTCTCTTATAATATTCAAATATATATTTTACTAATTGAGTATATATTTGAATTTAGAATATTTGTTGTCAGCCATTCATCACAGTGACGGTGTCTCTACTCTGCCTCCAGTGTTCGTCACCCTGTCCTGCACCTTCCGGTACGGCAGAGACGACATGGACGTGATGGGAATCGCCTTCCGCAGGGAGCTGTACCTGGCCACCCGCCAGGTGTACCCGCCTCTGCAGGACCTTGAGAAGGGAGTCCACACCAGGATGCAGGCCAAGCTGCTGCACAAGCTGGGCAACAACGCCTACCCGTTCTTCTTCGAGGTGAGATGTGACAACTGATGTAGAGCAGTAGTTCTCAAAAAAAATGATGTACCCCATTTCAATTGTGTTTTTAAGCCAAGTACCCCCTGACCAGCGATAGATTTACCAATCAACAGCCATGTAACTGGAAAACAATTAAATGCTGATGAAAAAAACTCTTAAAAAAAGCGTAAAAAGTCGGTAGAAAGAAGGAAGTAAGGCAAGAATAGGTGGGAAATAGTATCAAAAACTTAGTAAACAGCAAAAGACATGTAAAAAAACACAGAAGGAAGGAAGACAAACCTTAAGTGACAAAAACCTTAAAAAAGTCGCAATTGTTTTTTTTTGAAAAAAGCGACAAAGACTTTGACAAACTGGAGAAAAAAGAAGACGGAAGGAACGAAAGAAAGTACAGGTCAAAAATAGTGATAAAAAGAAACAAACACTTTTAAAAAGTGAAACTTCAAAAACAGCGACAAAAACTTAGAAAAAAGCATTCACGTACCCCCTGCAGTCCTCCAAAGTACCACTTGGGGTACACGTACCCCCATTTGAGAAACACTGAATTGCCATTTACAATATAATTGTCTCTTTCAGGCAAATGAATGTACTTTTTCAAACAAATAAAGTTTTGAATGAATGAAAGGATACATCTTTTGGTTACATTACTGTTATGTGACCCCAGATAATATAATAACACAATTACACAGCCTATGAAGTAAACACGCCTCTTTATTATCATAAAACATCAACAGTCACAATTAGTTAGCTTTTAATTGCGGTTAAACAATGAAAAAAAAATGTAAAAAAAAAATGCGATTAGACGATTATGCAATAATAGATACAAGCCTAAATGTGCTATACAAATAAAGATGCCTCGCCTAAAGACTTTTCTCAGTTATTTTAATTTTTGCTTGTTATTAAAGCTGCAAAGATTAATCGATTAGTTGTCAAACAAGAAATGAATTGCCAATTGTTTTGATAATTGATTAATCAATTTGAGTCAATAAAACGGTAAAACTTCTCTGGTGAAAACTGTCAGCTTGTTAAATATGAATATTGTTCTAGTTTCTTCTCTCCTCTGGGACAGTAAACTGAATATCTTTGAGTTGTGGACAAAACAAGCCATTTGAGGACGTCATCTTGGGCTTTTTGGGAAACACTGATCCACGTTTTTCACCATTTTCTGACATTTTAGAGACCAGACAGATTAATCAACAAAGAAAATAACCGTAGCCCTGAAACATTTAACTTGAACCTGTTTTTGATCTCATTTTTAAGTAAAAGTGCATTTCGTTGCATGTTTTTGCACAAAAAGCCTCCTGTAAGTAAAGATTGATTGACATTGTGTCTTCTCAGTTTCCTGACAACCTGCCTTGCTCAGTGGCTCTCCAGCCAGGGCCCAATGATGTCGGCAAGGTAAGATCCTCAACTGGAAATTCAAACCAGTTCTGATGAAGTGAACCCATCACAGGATGGTGACAACACTTTCTCTCTACTTCTGCAGCAATGTGCCGTGGAGTTTGAGATCAAAGCATTCAGCGCTGAGAGCCAGGACGCTAAGGTACGCAAACGGTGAGTCTCAGCTGATCCGTCCTGACTTCAAGAATATGGAAGTCACGCAACTTAAAGTGTGTATCGTCCACAGGATATTTAAACAAAAAGAACTGCAAGGCCCCTCTAGGCCAATTTATTCATAGTCTCTTATAGCCAGACCTTCCTCCTCCACAGCGCTGCATAGAAAGGTCTGGCTAGTCCACACAGCATTCCTGGATGGGAGAGAAACCTTCTCTGGTTTATTGGCATTTCTTTAAACCAATCACAATCGTCTAGAACGGCGCTAAGCTCCGGACGGAGCCTCAGTGCCTTTGCAAAATATCCTCAGGAAGGAACTTGTTTTGGTGGAACATGTGTACGTTCAAAAGTAGTTTTAGTCGTGCAACAGAAAACTCAGATTGGACAGATAGTCTAGCTAGCTGTCTGGATTTACCCTGCAGAGATCTGAGGAGCAGTTAACCATAGTCCTCACAAATCCACCAGAGGTTAGAACGCCAACAATAAGAGAGTGGAGGCGGACAGGACATCCGGCCAAAATGAGATATATCTGGCGAAATATCTGAACTATCCCAAAAGTAGAACGTTGTGGATATAGACTACTTTATTCATAACACTGAAATAGCACCAGTCAGTATAAGAAACTAAGTCTGACCCAGACTTGTACATTTTTATTATTTCTATATATTTCTCTCTCTGGTTTTACCAACAGGAGCACAGTGAAGCTGTTGCTCAGGAAGGTCCAATACGCTCCAGACAGCGAGGGAGTGCAGCCCTCTGTTGATACCCCCAAGGACTTTGTCATGTCAGATAAACAGCTGCACCTCAAGGCCAGTCTGGACAAAGAGGTGGGTGTTCTTCACGGTTATCTTTAGCTCAAAGCACAACGTAGTGAATGTTTTTCTTTCAGGCCGTCAGTCAGGAAAAAAAGGTTTCAGTGGATCAAATTATTAACGGTTGGTGCACATTATGCTCGTCACACCTTTATCTCAACTTCAACTTTATTTGTGTCCCTGAAGGGCGACTAGGTGTGCAGCAAGTATAAACACTACAAGACATATAAATACATACAAGTTCTACACACAGTCCAACTGCAACACAACCGTAACAGTACAAGGACAATTGGATACCAGTACAAGGTGCATGGATAGCAGCGTCAAAGTAACCTACATAGGGTAGGAAAAAGTGCATATCAGCCTACAACATTGACACAATATAATCATGTATAATCATGTGAAGAGTTGTCTTTTTATATTCTTTGATAAACACTGTTTTATAACTCAAGATGTTTTTTATTTTTTATATTTCTGTCTCCAGTTTAAGGCTGATTATGATCAGCTCGTTAACTATATGTAAAATACTTTTAACAATTTGTAAAACGGGGAAATAACAAGGTTTTCTGCTGGGACTTAAAAACTATTAAAAGTTGATAAATCAATTCAGCGAAAATGAAGACCATTAAAAAGTATTAAACAGTCACATAAGCAACTATATCTACCAGACGTTATGATTTCTACGCCTACGTTCTGTTTAAAAACAATGTCATCTTCCTTGTGGGATTCATTGATGATAATAAGTGATCTGAAGTCTGTAGTTTATGAACATTTAAAGTCCATGCAGGAGAGCTATAGCTGCAGAGATTTACATCCACTGTTATTTAGCCTCAAACCTTAGCTTCGTCTCTAAGGATTTTCAGTGTCCGTTAGTTTCAACATTAGATATATTTTGCCTGTCGGTGTGAATTTCGTTTGACACTCAGCTGGACTGAGACGAGAGCCTGCATTTCTCAGCTAGTTTAAAAAAAAACTTCTGCCAAATACTGCATCCAACCTTCAACTTAAATAGTTTGAAAAAGGGTCTTTAGGTTTCAATTTAACTTCAGGATTCCTGCATATACTGTGTGTAAGTAGTGTGAAAAGATGATAATAGTGGTTTGCATTGTCTAACCTTGTGTCCCATTTCCAGATTTACTACCACGGTGAGGTCATCAAAGTGAACGTCAGCGTCACAAACAACTCCAGCAAAAACATCAAGAACATCATTGTCTCTGGTAAACATGGCTGCTCATATTATATTCAGTATAACAGGAGGGACGTTCAGACACACACTGTAATACGGAGATGTATTAGTGTTATGAAGCCTGTAGACCATAGGTTCTCAAGCTTTTTTCAATAATGTACCCCCTTGAACAGTATTTTTAAGTCATGTACCCCCTAACCAGTGCAGATATATTGGTAGAAAAAAAATTCTCTATGAAGAGGAAGGATACAGCAATGTCAGCGATAGATTTACTAAACAACAGCCTTGGACTTAGAAAACATTTAAATGATGATGAAGAAAGGTGACAAAACATTTAAAAAAAGACAAAACCTTGGAAAAAGACGGTAGAAGGAATTAAGGCAAGAATATATTAATAAGTCAAAAATACTAATAAAAACGTTGAGAAAAAAACAGTAGAAAGAAGGAAGGAAACACTAGGGCGACAAAAGTGACAAACTTAGAAAAAAGTGGGAAAAAACTTTGTAATAAGCAACAAAAACTTTGAGAAAAAACAGAGACAGTAGAAAAACGTAAGGAAGAAAGGCAAGGAATAGGTCAAAATTAGTGACAAAAACATCAAAAAAAGTGACAAACTTCAAAATCAACTACAAAAACTTTGAAAAAAGGACACGCACCCCTGCACAAACTAGGAGAAAGTCCTAAAGACAGTGGAAGGAAGGAAGGAAGGAAGGAAGGAAGGAAGGAAGGAAGGAAGGAAGAAAATTGAAAGCATCCAAACACTATCAACAAATTCAGGAGTAGAAACAAATATGTCCAAAAGAAAAAGGCGACATAATACAAAAAAACATCACATTTTTTGGTATTTTGAGATAAAAAAAGTCTCTATAAAGAGGTATTCAATGGTCTGGTACAACAGCTAAGCCAATATATTGAGATTAAGTCAATATTTTATAGTTTCTCATTACTTTGATATTCTTGTTTATATTCTGAGATACTGATCATATATAATGAGTTAATAATTCAATATTTTGCTACCAGAGAGTAAGTCAATATTTTATAGTTTCTCATTACTTGTAACTATACTGAAAAACATTTTGTCAAAAATTTCTTACAGGGATCCCTACTTTACAGTTGATTATTACCTGATATTTAGTCCTCCAGCAGTACCCGAGACAGAGAGCCAGCCGTCAAGGGGACACGTACCCCTGACAGTCCTCCAGAATAACCCCTGCCTGGGGGACATGCTGTATCGCTTACCTGAACAGTCCTCCAGAGTACCCCTGCTGCTGGGGACACAAATCGGTAAAGTAAAATCTGTAACATAAACGGAATGAGTGGCACCCCATTGCAATCCTCCAGCTTGTACCCCTAAGGTGGGGGACACCGCTAGCTCCCCCCATTTGAGAATGCGCTGAAACACTGCTGCATTGTGGGGAGCATCTGCGAAATGAGTCATGTTTGTTCTTGTCTTCCTCAGTGGATCAGATCGCCAATGTGGTTTTGTACTCCAACGACAGCTACAGTCCTCAAATCTGGGGCCATCGACTTGGAAACTGGGTAATCATGTTTGTTCTTGTCTTCCTCATCACTACATGTGGTTTTTAACAGACATTACAAAGAGAGTTTTTATCATCACAGTTTATTCATTTGTTCATAACAAAAAGAAAAACGGAGCATCACGTTTTACAGCCCAGTCACAGCACGTTGAAATTACAGCTTAAAAAAAAGAAAAAAATATGTATTTCCATGACAGTTTTCTGGTTGTATAAACTCCACTCCAAACTCCATCGACAAAGTCTCTACCACCAGAAGGAAAATTATGCAGGATAACATTTATGTTGCTTTTCATCAAATTTTGAAGCAAAATGTCTGATTTAGCTTCCCTACATCGTCCTCACGTCTCACTAAATTCAACTGTGAACCTAGTTTTAAAAGTTTAAAGTGATCCTGTAAGTTAGTGTTGTGTTTTGTTGCTATACCTCTTGGTTTGCTGTACTCTGTGTGTCTTCCTAAAGTTGAATGTGTATCTGTGTCTTCATGTCTCAGGGATTCGGTGTCTCCCGGAGCGACTCTGCAGAAAGTCTACAAGCTGCTGCCTCTGCTGGCCAACAACACTGAGAGGAAGGGCATCGCTCTGGACGGCAAACTGAAGCATGAAGACACCAACCTGGCATCATCGAGCATGTGAGCAAACACAAACGTTAGATGGATCTAATGGATGGATGGACGGATGGATCAATCACGGATCTAAAGGACAGCTCAGTCATCGCGGCAGATTAATGTCTTTTATTAAATTGTGTTTTTCTTCTCTCTCAGTATCAAGGAAGGTGTTCTGAAGGAAGTCATGGGGATCATGGTTTCATACAGAGTCATGGTGAAGCTCATCGTCGGAGGGTAAGTGTGTGTGTGTGTGTGTGTGTGTGTGTTCTTGTTTGACTATATTTGTGGGGTCCAAAAACCGGGAGTCCAGTATACTTGTGGGGTCCGGATAGCTTTGTGGGGCCAAAATGCTGGACCCCACAAGTTTAAAGGGCTTTTTGAGGGTTAAGACTTGGTTGCAGGTTTAGGGTTAGAATTAGGTTATGGTTAGGGTGAGGGTAAGGGTTAAGGTTAGGCATTTAGTTGTGATGGTTAAGGTTAGGGTAAGGGGCTAGGGAATGCATTATGTCAATGACGGTTCCCCACAAAGATAGTGAAACGCACTGTGTGTGTGAGTTTGCGTGTGTGTCTTTGGGAGTGTGTGTCTGTGTGTCCCAGACACTTACCCATAGTTGCTCCAGAGGTGTGCAACCTCTGACATACTGTATACAGCAATTGGATAAAAACATCAGCTAAATTACATGCAATGTAAAAAATATTTCCCTCGGGAGTTGGTTTTTGTAATGATACGTCCAACAACTTGTTTCTGCTGCAAACAAGTTGACATAAAAATCATTCATTGCATGTTTAGTTAACATTCTTTATTAACTTCCTATTGTGTAAGTGTTGCTTATTTTGGGTTGACTTTGAACCTGCCGCCTCCTGACTGTTTCCATCTTTCAAATGTTTGCGTTAAAATGGAAACATAATTCAGTTTTTTCCCCCTATTTGCTGCGGCTCAAAGGATAATGGGATCAAGGTGAGTTCATGTCTACTTGTTCTCTTCTGCAGAATTGTAGAAAGTGATACAAAAATTACAGTATGCGGAAGAAACAAATGAATGTTCATTAATTGTTGCACGATATATAGAGAAATCTTGAGTTGCCTTGCAAGTTATTATCAGAAATCCAAAGCAGTGCACGTCAGCGCACGGTTCCACTACGTGTCAAACCCTATGGAGCGTACCACGTGTGTGCATAGTGACAGTGCAAGTGAAGAAATAGAGACAACAAAACGGAACGAATCAGAGAAGAGAAAGAAAAGTTGTGTCTTCTTCTCTTTATTTATATATTTAATACTGTACAACCAGTAAAACTTGTCCTGTTCTGTAGACATGGCCTTATTTATTTATTCATGTTTTTAGTCCAATATGACCGTCAGTTGAACTAAACCTTGTTTTGTAAGAAAACTTGTTTAATTTATTATGAATCTATTTTGATGTGTTTTCCCGTAACCTTTGTAATTTTGCATATGTTTAAAAATATCGAAATTAATATCGATATCGCAATATTCATAACTGATATCGCAATATCACATTTCGTCAATATCGTGCAGCCCTTGACTCTTTGTTGAACACTGTTGACACTGTTGTGAAATCTTTAATTAACATTTTGGTTTGTGTTGCAGTGAGGTCGGCCTGGAAGTTCCCTTCAAACTGATGCATCCTAAACCTGATGCAGGTAAGACACAGACACGCATTTCATTCTCTCAGTTTTATGGCAGATGAACACTTCTGTTGGTTCTTCTGTTGACTACATGTAGCATCTACATTTAGTTTATAACAGATTTATTTATTCATGTATAGCAATGTGTTTAAATATGATTTCTGTTGTTGGGTGAATGAAAATGGAGAAACTAAACCTTCTGGTCTTTCCTGTCTTTCCTTTCTTTATTGCTGCCAACAGTAAAGGAGAAGTAAGATGGTTTTCCAAGCAAATTTATATTACTTTTAATTAGTTTTAGTCGTGTTTGACTCTCAAAGAATCATGATTCCCAGTTGGAATTAATTAATAATCGAACAGGATTGGTTGTCTAGTCGTTGTGCCTGAAGACCAACATTGTTGTTTATTGTGACGCTTTCGTGTAAATGTCCTCTGTGTGTTCAATTCATCCAGAGACAAGATCATGTTCCAGGATCTTTTACCATTTCATCAGCTCTTATTTTCTTAGGCCTTCATCCCTCTATCACAGTGATTTTCAACCACTGTGCCGCGGCACACTAGTGTGCCGTGAGAAATTATCCGATTTTACTTAATTGGTCCAACAAACTTTTTTATTGAGTTACTGCAAATAATTTGAGATTGTTGCGCATCTGTACCTGCAATATGATGACTGGCAGAGAAATTAAATACTATTCTGTATCAGTAGGTGGCAGTATAGCGCAATAATGACCTTGTTGATTTAAGACAATAGAATTACTTCCACCTTTCGAACGCATCCCGCAGTGACAGGATGTAAGCAGTAGGGCCGAGATCATCGACGTAAGCCTGCAACAGCGATGGATACATTTTTAAATGCAGATTCTGATCTTATTAGATTTTTACATTAGATTAGATTATTACAATGTGTCATTTTGTAACATTTCTGGTTGGTGGTGTGCCGCGGGATTTTTTTTATGTGCCGTGGCTCAAAAAAGGTTGAAAAACACTGTTCTATCAGCTCCTTATTCTATATCTTCATCAGCAGTATCTCCTTCCCTCTGTTGGTGTTTTTGCTTTTCTGTGTCTTCATGCTCCTTTTTTCTACTATACATTTTTTTGTTTTAATTAAAGGTGCAATATGTAATACTGACAGCCATTATTTAAAATAGTAACTGCAGTACAAATTCAAAATACTGGAGAGAGTCGTCTTCCTCACCCCCCTCCTCCCCAGACTCGAAGTTCACGGCTGAGACCACAGCAGAGAGATGCTTGTCTCACATGGGACATTACTTTACAGCACAGCAAAGTAGCTAACGTTAGATTCTGGCTATATTGACAGTCATAAAAGCCCATGCTCACGCGGAGCTCTGTTTCCTACTGACAGAGACACTTGCTCGGCTTAGAATTACTGTAGGAACCGCTAAAAACACAACAACCGTGCTGTCCTCTCCACCCTACTGAACACACTTTATTGGCTTAGAATTATGGTAACAATCGCTAAACACTGCAAACTCACGGTCAAGTTGGGTGTAAATACACAAGGCATTACGCGAAGTCCCTCCACTCAATGTTCCAACTTGGCAACAAAATCAGAGGATTTGCTGGAGGTGCTGGTCTAGTGCTGCCTTGATCAGTTAGTTTGTGTTATTGTGTGACTTTGGTTCACCGAAGTGAATCCAACTAACTCGTGGAGGCAGCGGTAGAGCAGCAACTCCTGTGTTCTGCGAGGTAAAATTACTGTTTTTGTCAAAGGAGTCTGGTGACTTTAAAGAGAGCAGAGATAACGGCTTCAGTTCGCCGTCGTAAAGGGCTGTTTTCAGCTTTACGTAGGCCTGTCACGATAACAAATTTTGCTGGACGATAAATTGTCCCAGAAATCATTGCGATAAACGATAATATTGTCGTGGACTCTCAGTCTCTGTTAACAAAAAATGCACTGGAATAAAACCAAACACAACCAAAACAATAAATAAAATGGATGTAAACAAAATTGCATTTTAAACATTAGGCTCAGACATAAAGAGGGCCAAAGAGATGAAGCATATGTCTCAACAGGCCATATGCAAAATGCTTTTTAAAAATAATTTCTCCAGCATAAAGCTTTGTTCAAATAAAGCAAAAGTGAATTTCAGTCTATGTCCACAGCAGGGTGTGCACCAAGGACGAGAGAGAGAGAGTGCGCATTCGCCGAAATGACGGCTTTTCGACGATACTAAAGGACAGCATCTCTTTAGCAATGAAGCGAGCTACACTGTCTGTGAGTGCACACCATTTTGCACTGTCCTGTTTGTACTTTGTTTGTCGACTAAACGCCCCACTGATTGTTTACTGTCGGGAAGACAGAAACGGCCCAACTGCACCAGATGATTGTGTTTTAGGTCCATATGCATGTTTGTTGTGTTGCCGTGTTTAGTTGCTACTGTTTTACAACAAATGCGACATACCGGCTCGCTTAGGTTAAGTGGTTCACCACGGTCATTCGGGTTTGAATCCGAAGTGTTCCCACACTGCAGATGTCGCGTTTGGCTTTGAAACCATTGCCATGCCTTTTTTTTTTTTTTTTTTATTCCTCCAACTTTCAACCAGCGTTTTCTCCACACGTAGCTCTTTTGCTGCACTCTGTGGTAGGCTACACCAGGAGTCCCGCCTGCCCACACAGAGATCATGCGGTTGACAAGTGACTAGAGGGTTCACTCCTCGTTACGCTGAGGAACCGAGAGTGGTTTTCCAGTCTCTTTGGTAGAGAGAGAAAGACGAGGAAAATAAACAAGGATGCAAATGGAAATTATCGCGGCCGGAAAAATTATCAACCTAATTTTTATTTACCATGTGATTGATTGATTTATTGACTCTGACAGTCTGACAGTAAATGCTAGCAGTTCTTCTCCAACGCTGCTGTCGTCCGTCTGTGTCGTCTGTAGTGAGGAGGAGGACGAGCTGGAGTTCCAGGAGTTCAAACGCTCCTACCTGAAGGGGATGGTCGATGACGAGGACGAAGATGGAAACGTGTCGGGCGGTGACGATATGGAGCCCAAAGAGAAATAAAGGAGAAAGACGGAGAGTCAGCCAGAGTGACGACGGCTGTAAATAAGACCACTGGAAGTTTACGTCACCTCTGAGTTTTAGATTTAATTAAAAATAGCTTTAGACTTAATTAAAGGAATGTGCCTGCAAAAGTTTAGATGTTAGCAGACAGCTACTTATTTCCACATCCAGCAGGCCCTGAGCGACGTGATCATCCCAGGAGTGATGTCTAATATAAGTATAATATTATATTATAAAATATATAAATATAGACACGCTGACTTAACGTGGAGATGTCATTGTCTGAATGTGTCTTGGATAATAATATTGAGGCTGAAGGCTAATTAAAAGCAGTTTAATACGGTAGCTAAATCTCATTCAAAGACCGATATGGTCTATGAATTAGATTAGAAGTCATTTGTAAGAAAAGAGCATTTTTAGATCCAAAGCATTTTGAGACAACATCACTAGTTATATGTTCGTTTTTTACAATCAGTGAACAATTGATAAGTTGTGTCACCATTCAGACGCCGAGTTTCCTTTTGGCCTGTGCTCTGGAGGAAATGATCACACTGTAAAACTGCTGCTGCTGAGTTCAGATTTACTTTAGCAACACGTATGTAAAAACATGAACTGTACTCGGCAGTTAAAGAAGGTTTAATGCTCTGTGCAACGGTGCAGTTTGGAAATAAAAGCTGATTGATCCCTTCTCACATTAGTTGCTCTTTTTTTTAGTGGTTCCATGTGATAGTTTTGATATAAAGTGATAGTTTGTATATTTTGTGTAAGTGTGGTTGTATTCATAGTCAGTTAGGTTTTTAGATTTGTTTGTTCCAACCCCTTTAAAACACCAAAGTCATACAAAAATACAAACAGACTAACCAACAGAGGCATCAGTGGAGCAGCAACTCCTGTGTTCTGCGAGGTAAAATTACTGTTTTTGTCAAAGGATCCTGGTGGCTTTGAAGAGAGCAGAGATAACGGCTTCAGTTTCTAATTGTAAAAGGCTTTCTGACAGCAAGGTAAAGCACTGAAATATTCTAAATATAGTGTGTGTGACTCTCATCTCCAAGCCCATTGGTTCCTACTGAAGATGTGAATCTGTAAAAACACAACTACACTAAACAAAGATATAAACACAGTTTTGTTTTAGCTTGCATTTTTCACGAGTTGAAATAAAACATCCAAGACCTTTTCTCTGCACCCAAAAGGCTTCTCCTCTTAAGTTGTATCCACACATTTGTAGATGCATTCACTGTTGGTTTTGTCTGGTCAAAAATATTGAGTATCACCAGACTTATACTGAGCTTTATCTCAATTTAAAGGTCCAGTGTGTAACGTGTTTAGTCGTTCATTATCAAAATCTGTGTTGCCCGTTCACAAACTTGTCCTTTTTCATACATATTTACCACCACCATATAAATCCAAGTATTCCTTTTGACTTGAAATTTTACATTTGCGTTTGCATGAACTGGGGTAGATGCTCCATATTCATGCTCCATCTTGAAATACGTTAGCTGGTAAGGGACATACCGGACATACTGCTCCACCTTTTGCGTTTTCGCTGTCACATGATAAACTCACAGGTGCTGCTAATGCTGCTAATGGGTATCGTAGCTTCCCGGTCCTGGCAAGGTTGAAGAAGGAAACATGGAGGACCACACGTATTCAAAATCCAAATTTCAGGAACAGGAGTCTTCTTCTTCACCCAGAAAAAGAAAAAGGAGATTGAAAAGTGCAAGAGACCAGCTTTTGGAAGCGTGAAGGCTACTGTAGCTGTAATACCTACTTTGAACTGCGTGGCGTGAGAGAGTTGATTGCGATGTATGATCTCAACGCTAGATGGGAGAAATTCCTACACATTGGACCTAATATGCTGATCTGATATTTTCTGAATTATGCACAAAAAAAGAAACCGCTGAAGAAACAGTCAAACACAAATCCTCAAGAGAAAGTTTACTTTTAATTTCAGACAAAAACCACAATGCACAGATCACAGCTTTCATCACACAATGACACAGTCGCTGAAAACACTTCGAGGGCTGAAGAGGATATTTTATCCCTGTTATGCCACCTTTCTGCAGAGTCTGATCACCAGCTCTATCGCCCAATCACATGTCCAGAAATCCTCCTAAAGGTGTACTATACTGCTCATGATCTCGGCTTCCTTTTAAGGTTTTTATACATTTTAGTTGTCATGAAAATTCAGGCATTTTGGCGTTTTTAATTTTTTTTTTCTTTTAGATATGATGCATAATAAGTCCACTTGTTCCAAAAACGCATTTTCACCACAGATCAGCATTGTAAAAGAGACATCTGTAAAACTGTCGACAAGACACCTCGAACTTCAAACGAGGTTGATTTTGACTCTTTTGCAAACTCGGCTTTTGTCTGAAATAAAATGACTCGTGATTGAAGCAGCCACTTTGGTTGCAATTAAATACAATTAATTTTCTTTCTCAGGCAATGAACTTTATGCATCATAAACATTTGGAAAGGCAAAATTTATAAAGGCTCTAAAACTAACCTACAGCAAGCTGAACTCTTACTTAAAAATACATGTTCTCTGAAGATGCAAAGTGCTTTAAAACATTTATCATTTGAGCAGGTAAAAACCACTACAGACGACTGAAAGTCTGCGACCAGCTCAGCGGTCTGGCCATTTATTAAAGTAAGTTCATGATTAAATGCATTTGTCGAGCTGGCACATGTAAGGCTACATGCATTTTCATATTTCAGTAAATGCTGAATCAAAAGAGTAAATTTATCTCAACATTTAAAGGGGGGGTATTTTCCTGTATCACATTTCTTCTTAATTTCTTGAAATATCTTATAGTTTCTCTAAGATGTTGTTTGGTTTCCAGAAATGCCATATACTGCACACAATACACTGCACACAAACAAATCTGACCTGATGACGGCCAAAGTTATTATGATTAATCCTGACAGGAACATAAATATATGAACCATATTTCATGGACATCCATCCAATTGTTGTTAAATTATTTCACCCAAAACCACCAACGTCAAACTCATGGTAGAGCTAGAGGAAACATCAGGGATTATTATTATTTTTATTTTTTTTGCAGTGTAATAACAGCACTATTATTGGCTTTTTTGCAAAGCACGCCTTTTACCTCCTACCACACTCAACCACCAATGACCATGTCTAGAACGGCCCAGATGCAGTCCACAAGTGAAAGAGAGTCAATATTTAATATATCATCAAAATGTACTGTGTGACGGAATACCCCTCCTTTAAAACATGCAGTTATAAATACACTGGGGGCCCTATTTTAACGATCTAAGCACACGGCGTGAAGCGCATGGCGCAGGTGCGTTTAGGGCGTGTCCAAATCCACTTTTGCTAGGGTTAGGATTCAAAAGGTGCATGATTCAAAAGTGTTGTACTTAGTGTCTTCTATAATTCATAGGTGTGTTTTGGGCGTAACATGCAATAAACCAATCAAAGTGTCATCTCCTATTCACTTTAAAAGCCAGGCGCATTTGGACCTTGGAGCATTGCTATTATGATGGAGGATTTGCACCGTAATATTTTAATTTTTTATCTTCTGCATGTGTGTGTGCTGCTGCGCTTCCCTGTGTGTGTAACAAGCATAGTGTGTGCCCGCTGTGCACGAGCCTAGGCACATTTTACTAATTTGCTGTTAAAATAACAATGAAATGCTGCGTTATTGACTTTAGACCAGGTCTTTATTGGTCAATGGTGCAATCCCTTTCCACTACTCAAGATAGCAATACGCCCAGAATGCACCTAAACACACTTCCCTGTAAGACCAGCACGCCCATGTGCGCAAAGATGGGCGCAGGTGCATTTGCTATTTAAACGACGTGGGCACTGGAAGGGAAATTAACAACTGCGTCGGTCTTAAACTAGCAAAGACACTTGCGTCTGGCTTTGTGCTGCGCTGCGCCGGGTGCAAGATAGGGCCCTAAGTGTTTGATTGGGTGTGTGTGGATTCTTCGTCTATAACTGTGCGACTGACTGACTGTCTAGAACCTAATGTTGTGGAGGGGCGGTGGTGGTTTTGTTTGAAGGATCCTCCCAGGTGAAGTCGCCCGGTTTATAATGATACTCGGGCACGAACATACGGCCAAAGGGCATTTCACAGGAGTCAGGGTGCAGCAGATACCCGGAGAACGTACTGCTGCTATCCAGGTCGGTGTAAATGCCGTTGGTGAGGTCGCTCTTCACCTGCAGCCACACCCGGTCAAACGATTTGAGGTTTAGGACAATAGTCTGGCTGGTACTGGAGCGGCTATATACTTCTGTATTTCTGACTACAGAGATGTAGTTAACAAACAGGCCCACTGTAAGGGGCTTTGTAGCAACTGCCAGGTTATAGGTGAAAACGTAGGTGCCATTGATGGGGGCCATGTATATGCCCATGATTGAGTTAAAGTGCCCTTGCTGGTTGTTAATGACGACAGGGAAAGCAACAGGCCAGTTTGGAGGAGGAAACGACTGGTTGACAGCTGCGGAGAAAGCAGATTGGATGGCCGGGGAGCAGGGCCCAGGTGGCCCCATGATCCCCATGTTGCCTTCGTTGCCTTTTGGTCCAATGGGGCCCTGTACACCCATTGCACCAGTGTCACCTTTGTCCCCTTTCAACCCGCTTACTCCTGGACTCCCATTAGTGCCGTTCACCCCATCTTTGCACATACACACCCCTTTCTCACCTTGATCACCCTTTGTTCCGTTCTTCCCGGATTCCCCCGGTTTACCCATGTCACCCTTATCGCCCGTAAGACCTTTGAGTCCCATAGGTCCCTGGACCCCAGGCAGGCCCCTGGCTCCGGCTGGTCCAGGTACGCCTTGTAGACCTGGTGGACCCTGGACACTCTGGCAGGTGGCAGGGCATGTGCCAGTTTCACCCTGGGGGCCTTGTGAGCCTGGGGGGCCATCCAATCCTTGGTCCCCTTTTTCTCCTGGAGACGCACAATATTTGCGTTACATTTTGACATACAAAATATGTTTACATTGAAGTGACAAAGCTTTCTTGTGGTCGTTCAAATTATGACTCTTGGATGAGCCGACAAGATGTTCTCTTCCCGTTTCCAACAGTCAACATTGGTTTCTTTTGACCATGACATGATTATTCCCTTAAGGTTAAACAAGTAGTTATCATTGTAGCCATGATGACCAGGAATGTCCCCCAACGTTAACAAAGTCTTAACTCAAGCCACCATCTTTCCTCAACGTCATTTATGTGCCTAAACGCAATCAAACCTTAACTCTTCGATGTCAGATCATAAAACTTTTATTTTTGAAACCGTGACAGATGATGTTGTCTTGGTGATAGTGGTGTTAATGTAATACTAATAACTCTTTACATAGAGTGAGCTTTTAATGTAGAGTGATCATAACAAACCTTTGAAGCCTCGCTCGCCCTTCGTCCCGGTGAAACCCTGAGGGCCAGCCTGCCCTATCTGCCCCACGTCTCCCTTCTCACCTGTAACAACAAAGACAGAAATGATTACAATAGAAATTAAAAGCAACAAGAGGTGACCCGCATTAAGACACACTAAATTAAAGGTGCACTATGAGTTCCTGCATGGTTTCAGCGCAATTTCATTTTTGTCTCAAATCGTAGGCATCTCTCCTTGATCCGCTAGCTGCCTGCCCCCTGAATACACCCTGAAAAAGCCCGGTCTCGGGAGACAACACAGGGGTCGTAAACGTCAAACAAACACTAGGGGCACAGGCTGTGCACCAAAATACAATAAACCACGTTCCAGCCAATCACTGACAAGATGGTTGTGGGAGGGGGTGGGGGTTAGTGACAGTTAGTCAGTTAGTCGTGACAGTTACGGAAACATGAGGGGAGGGGCGAGCTTGCTCGGTTTTGTTTGGTATTTACTTGGAACGTCAACAGAAGTGACGTCATGCAGGAACTCATAATGCACCTTTAATGGTTTATTGAAAAGCAACCATTCTAGGTCCAGTCCATTTGCTGGTTTTAAAGATCCATTTCAAGATGGATTTGAGACAGATTATACTTGTTTGGTGTCAGGGAACATCTAGGCTACATCTAACTCCTACATTTTGGTTTAAAAAGGAATATCTTACTATCTTTACGCCTCGGGTTCACACTACTCCGCCAATTCTAAGTCTCTAAAATGGAGACATTTGGAAACACTGCTGCTGCCATTTTGGTTTGAAAACGCTGAGGTTGCTTTTTAGTCTGGACTTTTTAGTCACAATCAGAGACCTTTGGAAACAAGGACGCACCCCAGTCATATTGGTTAGGTAGGCTCATACATATCTTTCAGAAACAGTTCCACTTGCCATTACTCCAAGCTAATAAATCCCTGCTCTTAACTTTTCGCAAATGTTGTTCTTTCGCCACAGTATTTTCTGTGTTTTCAACTTACAGTATACATCCATGACTTTCAACCGCAGAGTAAAGTCAAACAATCTACTTCCTGTTTCAACTGGCACACGCATGCTCAGTGTGTGTGAATGTGATATGTGTTGTCATGTGATATACGTTGTCAGACGTGTTAATATGGATGCAGGTTAGTTCTGCTGCTGGAGCTAAAACTCTTGTGTGGACGTTGATAGATCGTTTTTGTCACAAAACGCCGCTTAACAATGAAAAGGTAGTAGTTTAGATATAGCCTTCAAGCGCACACAGCAGCCATTATCATGTAGGACATGAATAGTTTAGTTTTTTTGTCTGTGGCGCCATCTGGAGGTAGCATCAACAATGACAAAGTCTCATACTCACCAACGGATCAGAACCTAGACAGCTACACTGAGATAAATGGGCTGAAACGAGACACATTGACACTGCAACAATTTTCACCTTGATTTTTTCATTTTTCTAACTCACATATCATAATCAATTGAAAGCTACTACATTCACAGAATGATTCACAAAGTGGCTTTTATAGAGAGCAGTTCATTGGTTCAACATAGTTTCTCTGTCAAATCTAGAATCAGATTAGGCCTGCACGATTCGGGGAAAAATATGAATCAGGATTTTTTAGCTTAGAATTGATATCTCGATTCTCTGCCACGATTTTTATCTCACAAAGTGTAATGTTTATTGCGCACTTGAACCATGACAAAACAAAACAAATTGGCATTACCAAACATAGATTTTTTTTGGCACCTATAGCACCTTGCGCATCACCACAAGCCTGTAAACACAGAGGCTTCAATGAATAAAGAAAATAAAGTACATACTGGCCATTTAAGTACAGTAGGCTACCAAAAATAGTGACTTATAACACATTGAACTAAATATGGCCCTGATACAGGCTCTATCTGAACTCCTTGAACATGTCTTTACACAATTAAAACATGTCAAGTCATTTGAAAATTAAAACGCGAACAGGGGTGAATCGAGGTCACGATTTCTTAACGATTTATTGTACAGGGTTAAATCAGATAAGAAGATTTATAAAATCAGACTAGTAGTTCGTCCTTGCTTCCAGTCTTTGAGGTAAGCTAGGCTAACCAAGCACCGGACGGATGAAACTGATATCCATCTGAAACATGTTATCATTACTCATTGTGGTATTGTGTCCATAAGAAGTGATGTGCCCTCCAAAGTGACAACTGTGATTGCAAGCTAGCCTGTAGATGTGCAGCCCCAAACTGCAACAACAAGACAAGATGTTGTGTTGTGTTTGTTGTCATTTCCAGTAGCGTGACGGAGAGTGCTTTTTGTGTAACTCACCCTTCATCCCCTGATGGCCTGTGAATCCTGGTCGACCCTGGAACCCCGTCAATCCTCTTGGCCCAGGACTCCCAGGAAAACCTGATCAAAGATTACAGTCAGCTCAGTTGTTGGTGCTTTTATTGCCTAATTTACAGTCCTCACATTTTCCTGCAGAGGCCAGTGGTTCTAATTGTCATGACATTTTTTAATTCCCATTTGAACAGATTTAATTTTATCAAACATTAACACTATTGGAGCTTTTTTTTTACTTTATTAAAACATTATCTAAATTATAAACTGTTTCTTTTTTTAATGCATGTTTTTCAGTAGATTCTGTAGTGTCCTAAGGTTAAAGCTACAACACTCAAGAGCGGGTTTTTCTCTCAAGCGTCTTCGCATTTTGGATTTAATATTATAGCTTGTTGTCACTGTTTTCTTTGCTATCGGTAGTCTGTGCGCTTTGTTCGTTATTAGGGCAGCACAATATGAGGAAAATATGTGATATGCGGTAACGTTGTTGAATATCACGATAACGATATTACTTGCGATAAATTAACAGATATTAGAGTGTACTCAGTTCTGCCTTTCTGTTGCTTTCAGTATTCTTTTAAAATACAACAAATTGCTTGTTGAATTTAAAACAAATAATCATTTCTAACATTCTTTTATTGAACAAATTGAACATTGAATTGACTACTAAAAAAGAATGACATACACTAGAAAGTGCAGTTTTCTACTGATATTTTCTTTCAACTAACACAAAAAAACTCGTAGTGTCATCGTAATATCGCAACCTTTCACGATATGTATATTGCGCCAGATCATATTGCGATGACGATAAAAAAAACTATATATTTTGCAGCCCTATTCGCTACACATTACGCTCTGAATGAATTCTAACATTAATCTTTGTCTTGCAGCATCAGAGGATTCTGGTTTATTTGTTTCTTAGAGACTCAGATTGGTTCAACTTTAGATGTGTACTTTCCCCCTGGTCATTTGTGCCCCTCTGCAATGGATCTATGACATGAGTCTAGTTTTGAGATTAGTCTAACTCTTGAAGCAGCAAAAGTCATTTGTTTTTTTTCGCTCAACAGATGTTTGAGAGATGAGTATGCCAGGAATGAAAAAAGCAGAAAAAAAGATTGAATATCTTACTGAGACCCAGTAAGACCCAGACCCAGTCCGCAGGTATTTTTTCAAACTTATCTTTTTCTCTGCGTTTTGGCCTTTCGTCAGAATGCTACAGAGCGGTTGATGCACCATTGCTGCCAGGTAGCACAGTAACAGCTTTTGTGTTTTCATTTGGATAGATCTTTTTAAACAGGGTTTGTGTGGACGGTATTTAGTTTTAGAATGAAGGATGAAAAACCTAAAATTTCCTAAAATACCGTGTGGACTAGGCCTCAGAGCAATCAAGTCTAGTTGCCTTGAAACAAGTTTACTAATTTATGGCAAACTGCTTGACAAGATTAGTTATCCAAACACAAGGTTTAATCTTTCTACAAGAAGATATTGCTTCCTTAAAGCCCCGTTTTTGCTATGCATTATAAATAAAAAGTAAAAATTAGACAAGCCATCACAAAAAACAGTATGATATCTTTTTTTTTTTTTTTTACCAGACAAGTAATTTAAATTGATCTACATACCTGGAGGACCCCGGTCTCCGCGGTCTCCTTTGGGCCCCCCGGTGCCCTTACAGTACGAACAGATGCAGAATAAAGGAATTTCATTGAGAGGCGGCGGAACTGGTGCGTTCAACAACATGTCGCAGATCGCCGTGTTAGGCGTGGGGGGCTTCGCCAGGTCAATGGGCCCTGCCCGGAGATCAGTCATGTTGCCACCGGGTAGCCACGGTCCTCCAGGGTTCATCGGCATCGGCACCGGCACCGGCATCGGCATGTTACGGGTGGCGGGTAACCACGGGGGACCTATCTCGCCAGACGACTCACTTGAACCAGAAAACTCCTTATCTTCTAAGGTACTGTTCCAGTGGTGGGTGTTGGGGTCCTCCTCTCTGTTAACTTCGTTGGAGGTGTTGGTTTTGGTTGGTAGCAGCATGGCTGAGCAGAGGGAGGAGAGGACGAGGAGTCCCAGCAGCCTCAACAACATCTGGAGGAAGAGGGGGATGATGGGAGCCCAGAGGACGAAGGTAAGATAATTACACTTGGGGATAATCTCTACACATCATTCAGTCGAGTGTTCATTCTGTATTCTTATCATTATAAACTTCAGTTGAGTGAAATCACTTCAAGCTGTTTCCTATACAAATCTGTTTGTTTCAGGATTTCTCCAGATTCTAGTGTTCTCGGTTGTCATTTTCATCTGCCACAATCTTTCTGACATGTAACAGCAGACTGACACTCGTGTCTGGAAATGTCTTTAAAACAAAAGTGATTTGGATCTGAAAAAGGTAAGATGATCCTACCTGACTGGCTGAGATGTGGCATTTAAAGTCTCTCACATACTGATAAAATCCGGACGAGATTTGAGACACTAATCATTTACATTTAGTCACATATCTGCATTTCTGCCCAGATCACAAATTACAAAAAAATTACAAAAAATGTAATTTTACACGAGAGTTGCTGGTCACCAGTGTGGTGTGTGGTGTGTTTTTCAATTCGGCGCAACGTTACTTTTCCCAGGGACAGATGTGACACAGCCTTCTCAGCTGCGCGCTCGCAAGCTCCACACGGTGTGTGACAGAGGTTGGTAGCAGAGCAATTGTGGCAAGCAAGAGATTTTCAGAAAAGAGGCTGCATGTGTCTACGACAATGCACGGACCATCATGGCTGTGCGACCGGTACAAGTTGACACAGACATTACATACACTACATAACATAATACATAACACCGTGTAACATAATACATAACACTGTGTAACGCCGATGACCTGCCGATGTGCATTCAACCCGTGCTGGACTCGTTCATAATGAATCAGTCGTCACTCTGTGAGAAGAGAATCCAGTCTGCAGTGGAGTTCATACACTTCACTGATAAAAAGATATTTTTTGTATAATTAACTTCAGTCTCTGCCTGAGATGCCTGCTTTTAAAAGTAACATAAAAGTAACAAGTAAAGTAAGAAGTTACTTTCCATAGGGGGTAACTAAGTAAAGTAAGGAATTACTTTTTTAAGAAGCAACGAGCAAACACTACTTTTTAAAAGTAATTTCCCCAACACTGCTGGTCACTGCCACTGCCTATTTAAAGAGCTAACTGCTCTTTTTTTCCGAATTTTACTTTAGCAGAAAGTGCTGCTTTAAAAAGAAAAACTAAGCTCATATCCCAGCAAACCTGAGCTGCCGCCAGACTTGAAAATAAAATCCTGAGTCGTTTTGGGAAAGACTCACCGCTCTGTCCGAGTTGCCCAGCATCGTCTGTAGAAGGATTTGTGAGAAGATGAGCAGGATCGAACAGGCTTTGATCCATTTATAAACCTCGCCCAAAACAAAAGTTCTTTCAGGCTCGGTGTTACCTGCCAGGCCGGCAGACAAAGATGTAGGGGGGAGGGCAGGAGGGATGGAGGGGGGTGGTGCGTCTTTATTGTCCCGCTGAGGAAGAACTGGGCCTTCTGCCTGCAAAGTGACCTCCTTCACCATGAAACAGCAAAAACATATTATAGAGAAAGAAAGAAGAGATGCTCTCTCTGTTTATCTCTCCATCGTTCTCCACCCTTCCTTTTTCTCTCAATATCCTTTAAAAAAAGTACAAGATTTCTCTCTTTAATCTTTTCCTTTCACAGCTCTTCTTTATTTATCAAGTTCTTCATTTGATTTGATAAAGATGTTGCGCCGATACTGTAGATTACATTTTTAATCTTTTCCAGTCTTGTTTCCCTGCAGAATTTTGTTCTTGTCAGACAAAGAAAAAGCAATTAAACCATCACAAACATGCGTCATTATCTTTTCATATATATTTTATTAATCCACATTTAGTGCTCTTGTGAGTATTTGTGGCAGTGTTAACATTATTCATAACCTTACGGATTAGCTATTCTATATCCACATCGTTTCACTTCGGGATTACTCCATTGCCAACGGAAATCCCGCCGGATTTCACTCATTTAGGCCGGATATCTGTTGCCTTGGGATTCCTTTGTGTTGGCGTTCTAACCTCGGGCTGATTTGTGAGGACTATGGTTAACTGCTCCTCAGATCTCTGCAGGGTAAATCCAGACAGTTAGCTAGACTATCTGTCCAATCTGAGTTTTCTGTTGCACGACTAAAACTACTTTTGAACGTACACATGTTCCACTAAAACAAGTTCCTTCCTGAGACTATTTAGCAGAGGCACCGTGGCTCCGTCCGGAGCTTAGCACCACCCAAGACAATTGTGATTGGTTTAAAGAAATGCCAATAAACCAAAGCACGTTGTTCTCCCATCCTCCGCAGCGCTGTGGAGGAAGGTCTGGCAATGCAAGACTAGTGATTAGTTGTGATGGCCAAATGAAGCTTCGTGAAGCAGTGTCTTTATTTTCTGAGCCCACTAGATGGCGCTCTCTGTTTAACAACGGGTTGAGAATACACTGAATTGCAATGCCTTAGTAGCCTAGAAATCTAGACGCACCCTAAAGGCAGCAACTGTAATTTGCAGTCAGGTTCCGTCTAGCAAGTCTATGTTGGCTTGCAAGCTGGAAAAACCAAACTCTGGGCAGGCCAATCACATTGTGTATAGAGTCGGTGGGCGGGGCTTAACATAAGGACGGCAGAGTTGCGACGGTTCCGCGTGAATTCCCCGCTACTTGAAAACAAAGAAGATGGTTGCTGCTGCTGCGACTCTGAAAGACTTGGAGTTCAGCACTGAAATCATTCTTAAAAAAGTGTTCGGAGTGTTCAGAGTTTTGCCGACTGGATACGGCAAAAGTTTAATCTATCAACTAGCGTTGCTCTGGTTGGCTATGAGTGCAGAGAGAATTTGAAAGACAACCGTTTATCCCGCCCCTCGGATTGAGCCCTGCCAATGGTGAGTTCCCAATGGCTTGTCAGGCTAATGCCTTAGGCCTTTCTCTTAAAACCAAGAACGCCATCTAGTGGGCTCAGAAAATAAAGACTGGTTCACAAAGCTTCATTTGGCCATCACTAGTGATTAGCTAACTGTGGTAACCTAAGTGACTGCTTTTGCTAACGCTGAGAAAAGAAAGAATGATGGATGGACTCGGCCTTTAACTCTGTTAGCTCTTACATATTAAGAAAAATATGCCAAAACCTTAAAACTGTTTTCTAATGAGCTTTATTTATTAAATGAATTACCATAATCAAACAAACAAAAAAGTATTGAAGGTGTAAATACCTTCTGAAACATTCAGCCTGTGATTAGACTATTCCACGGTTTCAAGATTTTTTCTTATAAACAAATGTATTTCATCCTGATTAACTGCCTTGTTCTACATATTTAGGACTCCATAATGGACAAAAGAGGGATTTTTTTCTGCCATGTACTTGCACAATATCATTTTTTTTTCATCCTCTAAACAAACAGTAGATACAAGAAACTGCTCAACAATACAGTAATCTAACACTGTGAAAGCACCTAGTCTTCACAATGAGCAGCCTACTTTTGTTATCTTAGAACATTTCACATCCGAGGACACTGATTTCATTCTGTAACAACACAAAACGACTACAGCTCACGGGGTCGTATGGATACATGACATTAACTAATTACGAACATAAAATGTACAGTTTTGGCACATAATCACTTAAATATCTTATCTACTACTACTCTACTTCAGTGAAGCTGGGTTTACTTTCTTCTCTCTCTCTCTCTCTCTCTTTCTCTCTCTCTCTCTCTCTTCCCCCATCTCTCCATCTCACTCTCCCTCCCTTTCTTCTCTGCTTGTCTTTTCTTTGTCACTTTCGGTGTAAATGTGCGATAAGAAGCTCAGACTTTAAACAAATATCCTTTGATATTGAGAAAATTAAAGTCCAGACGAAGCATGTTTATCAGTTAAATTCTTATTCAGGGAAGTCTGGCCATTGTTCGCCAAGAAATAGGTCCGGGGCGTAACTCCCCCTTAAACCACACACTCTTGTTGTTGATTTTAACATTTATGTACTGTATCCATTGTTTTTTAATGTTTAAAACTGTCAGTATTTCCATAGTACATTATGGAGAGGAATCCGCTAACACTGTTTCTTGATTATAAATACAAATTATAGAATGTTCAGAGTAAAATAGGATGTTAATATACTTCAACATTTTCATGCATAATCTAGGCAGCGTGGAACGTACACATTTAGTTTATTAATTGATTATTTATCAAGTCAATTAATGCCAAAAATTCTCCTGTTCCAGCTTCTCCAATGTGAGGATTTAATATGATAAACTGAATGTTGTTTTGGACTGTTGGTCAGACAAGTCAAAAGGGACGCACATTTTTCACTGTTTTGTGAAATTTCATAAACTAAATAATTAGTATTTTTAATTGATAAAATAATGGATAGATTATATATGGCTGTCCTAATTATCATCTTTTGTGCTTCAGAACTAGGCATGTTCAGACCAACAAAACCATCATATCGTTTATAGATCTCAACGTTTGCGAGCGCACTTGAAGGCAGCTTCATTTCCCGGAGAAAGAGAGAAAGAAAAGAGATGGGACTGAGGAAACAGTCAGCTGTTCCACAAACTCCCGGGCAGTTCAGAGCTTGTGTTTGAGGTTTTAAAACCTTCCTGTGGCAGAGATAGAGGCAGTGATGTTTCCTGTTTCCTGTACGGGACTCTCACACCGCCTCAAAACACACAAACACCTACCCAATTTATGGTAGAGCTTAGATCGGGCCCAAAAAAATCAAGCCAGACCCTACCCAAGCCCTTGCACGTTTGGCCCGGCCCGGCCCGGCCCGACACATTAACTGTAATTATGAGCCCGAGCCTGATTTAAACCCGACAAACGAAGCATGTAAACTGCGCTGTTTATTCAGACTGGAATGGATCGCAAATGGATCCAAAGGAAGAAACGTAAAAAAAAAAAAACTCAACCCTAGCTTCCTCAGCCGAATAGTGTTGGTGACAGATCAAGCCATCAACATAATCAAAGCCATGGAACCATATAGGAGACTTTCTTGTCTTGTCACCTAATTAATATGGTCCTTCGCCACGGTCTGCATGCGTGCTGCAGATGTGGGAGACATGATGTAGCACAGTTTACCTCACACTCAAATCAGTGCAGGACATACACCCAGAGCTACGGGAGAAGCTGGAGAAGCATAGCTTTCTCCCCACCCAATTAGACTAATAAAGTAATGATTAAAAAAACACAAACGCTTGATCGAGAGCCCGGCCCGGCCTGGCGGAAAATATGAAATAAGTTCGGGCTCGGGCAGAGAATCTAAACTTGAATATTTGGATACAGCCCTAATAGATTAATAGATGATGCAAGCTGTTGTTATTTGCAGCCCGGAAATGGAGCAAACTTCATGCTTTCTTACCCACGTTATTGTTGGGCTCATGTTGTTTCACAGATGTGTTTTTAGGTTTTGTAGTTGATGATTTTTGTGTTTCTTTGTGCTGCATGATGAAAGTAAATTTATCAAGCAAGGAACTAAATTATCGACGCCTTCAATCCGAAGCATCAACTGCACAAAAATCCATATCCCGTCTTTTATAAGATTACTTTTTGGGGCTTTGACCTTTATTTGATACTGATAGTGGATAGACAGGAACGTGGTGAGAGAGAGAGAGTTGGGACGACACGCAGCAAAGGGCCGCAGGTCAGATTCGAACCCGGGCAGCTGCAAAGGACTAAGCCTACATGGGGCGCACACTCTTACTGGGTGAGCTAGAGGTTGCCCCACAAATCCTGTCTTTAAAGCAGTTCATCTTTGAAGTGAAGGGAACAAACAGGAGGCTCGCACACAAAGCAGCAGGCGGCTTGCCAGTTCTCGGTCCTCTCCATCACAAGAAAAGGCATGTTTTGGGAAGACCGCGCCCTCCCTCGGTCCCTTTCCGAAACGCTGTATATCACCCCATCGCAGAGTCGGCCGTGGAATCAGAGACGTCTCCTTTATGTCCCGGGGCCAGCTTTTATTCTAAAAAATCAAAACCAAAATGGACACAAAGGTAAACCGAGCCTGAGGGAACAAGGCTGACACACAAAAGAAGACAAAGAGATGAATAGCTAACCTTAATAAGTGGCCTGGTTTCCACAGCCTGTGCCTGTTCACAGTCAACAACAAAACCTGCATTCCTGTCTGAAGGCTTCTGCCGCGGACTGAAGAGCATCCTGAGGTCAGCTGAAGGAATACAGAAAAATGTCATCGATGTCACGATGATAACTTTATCCATGAAGAATGGCGGGTTTAATCAGCCGTCATACACACAGAGTATGCCAGGCAGACACAGCTGACACTCGCAGGTGGACCAACGTGGCATCATGAATTTGCGTAAACATACACGTCACTTTCCTAAAGCCAAGTGGCGTGTTATCTGGACGCATTTTGGGCTATCCACGTGTATGTCTACGCTGTATACAGCGGATGTAAACATATCACGAGAACGTGCCGTACTGTCGTGAGAACAACATCACACGCGTGTAAATAAAGAAATATTTTAAAAAAAAAGGTTGGGTTTAGGAAAAGAACATTGGGAAAGGCTTAAGTAACACAAAAAAAACGACAAAAATACGACAAAAACATGACGTGACCAACGTCACACGCTTAGGAAAACAATAAACGGTTGTGTTTGTGAAAGAAACATTGGCGAAGGCTTAACAACAACCACACGTGGGACGCGATACCAGCTCTCCTGGGTGAAAGTCCTGTGTTTTACCCATCCCCCCCATCCCAACCAACCTCCCTCTGCAGCCTTACATCCCTTCATACGTAATGTACGTCAATGGCAGCTGAACGGCGTTGATAAACACGCTAAAAAGCGATTATGTGTCTTGATAACACGCCAAAATGGCATACGAATTGGCGTGTCATACATACGCCACTTTATGAGATCAGTGTGGCTGGATGCTGTGGAGACTAGTTCGGACATATGCTCCGTGGACAGCTGTGGCGGATCTAGACCATTTCAAATGGAGTGGCCTCATGCAAATTTAGGGGCACTAAATAAGCACAAGTGTTACATACCACCAACTCTCCATAGAGTTTTTTATTTATTTATTTATTTATTTGACAGGGACAATGCAAACAGACATAGTGTCAAAACAAAGCTTGTCACTGAAGTGCTGCATAAAAAGTTTATAGCAGATGCTAATTTTCAACTCCAGTCCCTGGTTGGGCTTTTATACACAATAAAATTTACATACTTAACTATTTCAATTCAAAAAAAAAAAAAAAAAAAAAAAAGATCTAAACATGATATATAAACAACTCCAGTCCTAATAAAAAGAATCTAAACATAATATAAAAACATGCATATCATATACAATTCTTACCTACTTAGAATAATTAAAAATGAGTACAGTTTTGGTTTGTTTT